>NW_023637617.1:0-332597 GCF_015220235.1 Choloepus didactylus
GTTTATTCTGGAGCTTGTTTTCACTCTTTTATGTAGGGTTTTCTTGTTGGTTGGCTTTGTTCTGTAACCCTTGGTGTTCAGTTCAGCTTATTCTAGACATTTAACTTAGATTCTATTTAAATTGATCAGAGTTTTTCACCTCTTGTTTTTCCTGTTTCTTTCCCTGCCTCTATGTAGCATTCTTGTGTGGTGATCTCCCCATGTATTGTCAACCCCAGTCAGGTTTTCCCAGTCCAGAGAGGCCCAGGTCTCAAGAGGAGGGTATGGAGTTTCCATGAGAATGAGACCCTCCTGTGAGGCCTATAAACTTTGTGCTTCTCCTATGCTGCCAGTAAATGGTGTGTACCAGCCCACAGCCCCCACTGGTGTAAGGAGTTGAGGAGCCTTTTGTTCTCCCAGTGACCGTGATCCTGTCATGGGTTTGGCTGACTGAAGCTGGTTTCTGAATTCCAGCCCTGGGATCTGCATTCCCAGATGGATGGCTACCATTGGAGCTGGGTGATGCTCCCCTTTTCTTGGGAAGGTATGGTATTTTGTGAATTTTCTCCCCCACTAGACTTATTGCTTTGTCTCTCAGAGCTATCTTACCTATGCTCTTGTCTGGTCACACATTGCAAGTCTTTGAGGCTTTCTGTAATGTGCTTGTTAGAACAATTGTTTTAGAGAAAGAGAAAAAAAGAAAAAACAGAAAAAGGAAAGGAAGGGCCCAGTATGGACTGTTTAGAGTCCTTGAAAATCTAATAGGCTATTGAAATGCTGAAAGACAAGGAATTTAGGGTGATTAAGAAATGATCAAGAAAGCAGAGAAACCCACTTTTCAGACTAAAGCCCTCACTGCCTGGATTTGCATATATGCCTGATTCTGTTTGAACTCAGCTCTTCTCTGTATTATCTTTACCCAAACTCCAAAAAGTCTCTGTTTTTATTTCTGTTTTTGATTTTTTTTTTTTTTTTTTTTTTTTTTTTTTTTTTTTTTTTTTGCTGTTTCTGCTAGCCCTCCCTCCTCTCTGCCAGGCTCACTGCTCCCACATTCTCCAGTGTCTGGTCTCAGTCTATCTATGGTTGGAGATTTTGTTCAGCACTCTGAGATTTTAATCAATGCTGTAACTGCAGTTCTCCCTCTGTTTCCCAGCATTGGTGGCCCCTTCTCCCATGGGACTGTGCCTGGCAGGGCGAGAGAAGCAACCCCTGTCTGTGAGAACTTACAGATTTCATTGATCTCAGCTCTTCCACACACTTGAGTGTTGTATGAAGTATCTCCAACCTCAAATTGCTCTGCAGTGTCCAGTCCATGCAGTTCCTGGCTTTCTACCAACTTCCCCAGAGGAGTACCTGAAACCCACACCTCACCACTCCACCCTCTTGTTTCCCCAAACTGCTTTTTGTTTGTGTTCTTGGGAGTATGAGAGTGGTTTTCCCAACTGAAGGAGATTTCCCACAAAGGAAAACCCCATGGAGAACTATTCATGAAGTTCTGAAGGCCCTGAGATTGATGGTGATAGACATTTCACTATAAATCCCTACCCAAGGGCAGGACATGGTTGTGAAGGTCCTGTCTCAGATATCATGAACAGGGAATTCCCCAGGGGAAGACCCCTGTTCTATTATTGTCTTCCAGGATGACTGTGGCAGAGATGTTGGATAAGTTCCCCCATAATGTCTGTTATGAGTGGAAATAGCAAGAAAGTGTCAGTTATCTTCACCAAGCCAGGCTCAGAGGTACAGGAGCTGAGAATGGGGAAGCTGTCCTGAACAAAGTGCCATAACAGAAATGCAAAGGTGTTACTTGGGAAAGACAAAGGAGGAACAGAGTCCTGCTCACTGTGCAACGTGGATTTGGTTTCTCAAGCAAGTGATAAAGGAGAAATTTATGGGTTTCCTAAAAAGAGCTCCACCAAAACTATTTGATGAAGGGGTTCCCTCTAAGATATGCATTCAGGCACTCCTATGAACAATAAGGGAACATGAGGAAGAGGTATCACAGAGCTAGAAATATTGTGTATCCTGCATCACTGCCCTCTAAGTCTTTGTACCCAGTCTGGGTAGTTTGAAGCAAACTTGAAAGGCTTCCCTGTGTCCCAGTGAGGAAGAGATTTTGACTATGAGCACAAAGTATTGGATAGAGATGACTCCCTCACCTGTACCCTGATCTTACCCCCTTTAAGAAGAATGATCAGGGGTGGGGCTAAGATTTCCAGGACCCCTCCAGTGATTGTTGGCCCTAGATCCACTTTGGGTAGAAGAGAAAAAGAGGGAGAATTTATGTGGCATGTAAAATTAAAAAAAAAAAAAGAATTGAAATTATGGCCAATAACACTATACTGTGAATGTGCTTGTGGGTGGGGCCCTCTGGGACATTTTTATGCACCACTGATCACATTTCCTTCTCTAGTGCATTATAGGTGTCAACAATTAGCTACCTGTGGCTGCAAAGACCAGCATCAACTGAGTGGTTTCAAACTCTCTTTATAAGAATTTCCAGCCCAAACCATGGGGTGTATCAACTCCTGAACACCACCAATGTGCCATAGCCAAGCTGTTTGTTCAACAAAAGCAATACCATCTCCCTGGTGGGGAAAATGACATTACTTTGTTGATTCATGACTCAATTCAAGCAGAAGTGTTAGAAGCTACCCCATCCTAGTTTAACAACCCAGTCTTGGCCAGAATAAAAGACTTCAGGAGCCTGAAGGGCAGACAATAGATTGCCATGCATTAAGTGCTGAAGTGCCACCCTTGGCCCTGAGCACCAAACCTGATTTTAAGATCAGAGCTGCCCATGTACACTTGGGTACTCACTAATCCTACTAACAAAGCTGGACAGATTCAGCAAATCTCCATCATTAAATAGAAAGCTTATATCAAAGACCTAACCTGCCTGGGATCTCAGGAAGTCAGTAAACTCCATGAAAAATAGCTGATTTGCCTAAGGGGGATGAATGGCCCACTGGGGTTCCTTCTGCCCCTCACTTGGTCAAGTCAGGCCCTTGTTTGAAAATGTCCCAGCTGGTCACTATGACTTGGTTCAATGATGAATCTACAAATCTGCTGCTGTCATCCATTCCAAGGACAACAACCTACTGACTAAGACTGGATGAGGGCCTTCTGCCCAAAGAGCACAATTCCATGCAGGGGTAATCATTGTGCAGGCCACTTCAACCACAGCTTCCTGCTACATAATTACAGACTTATGGGCCATTGTAAATTGGATATACCCATATGGTCTTGTGACTAACAAATCAATAATTAGACTATTAAAGTATCCCTCATTTGAGGACAGGAGTTGTGGCATCATCTTCCTAGCTGGGAGGGAGACCTATTCATCACTCATGTAGATGTCCAAGACAAAAGCCCATCTAAATGGAACATGAGTGGGATTCCCATGCTGATCAAGCATGTATTCAACAGGTTGCAATGACTGCCTGCTTGATCCACCCTGGAATGGGACGCAGAAGCCCACCTCAGTAGTAAGAGTGATCCAAAGCACATGGGAGGAAGCAGAAGCCCAAGATGCAACCTAGTTGTGTGGCTTCTGCCAATGAAACCAAAATGGTAGCTAGGCTACATCAACCAGGGCTTATGACCTACATAATGCTGCAGCTCAATCACATGGGACACCTGTCCCTTAGGCACAGGTTCTAGTGGTGTCTCACTGCCTTAGACACATATTCCAGATAAGAGACAGCAATTCCCATGTGTCAACACACCATTGCAACATTACAGAAACAGCTTTGCCATGTGTTCATATAGCCAACCAATCTCCTTTCATATCAAGGTACATTACTTACAGCACACATGGCCAAGCAATGGGCACACTTCCAAGTTATGAGACAGACTTCTCATGCTTCCTATCAACACAGAGGAAACACAGCAATAGAAGATTGGAATGAAAAACTAAAACAAATAGGCAAAGTTGATCAGGAAGTAAAATTTACCCAATGGCACCCCCATTTCTTTGGACACTAAATACTGTGTTCCTGCAGAAGGGAAGCATGGCAGTTCAGCATATATTGGAAGATAATTACCTTAGATGGGAAAGGGGACCAGACAGTCACCTGATTAAGGTACATCTGAGGAATATCAATCCCATTATGCTCAACTGTTCTTTTCCTCTTTTTTTCTACAAGAAGTACATTCAACAGGAGGGGAGGGTTGTGGGAAAGGCTGTAGTGGTATTACCACAATGAAACCCAATTCCAACCTGAATGTGATGCTACACTTTGCTAGGTTAGAGTCATTCAGGAATCCACACAATGCAGTGAGTCATGGTTTAAATAAAGAGTTTAAGGTTTGTTAGAGGAAGAAAGCAGAAGAAAGCAGTTGGGAGAAAGTGAAAAGAAAGAAGGAAAAAATGGCTCCAGCTCTCTATCTGAGAACAGCATTTTTAAAGGAAAAACCCACCTTGGGATGGGAGGGTGTCAGGAGAGAAGGGTACCTGATGAGTGCATCCTTTGCCTTGATTGAGTGAGTGCCTATCAATTTCTAGGCTGATAGGTTATTAGGTTTCTGGCACATCATTCTTCTTAGAAAAGCAGCTGCATTATCTATCTAGTGAGAGCAGGACTTTTCAATTGTTCATCTTATGGACATATCTGACCTTACTTTCACCCACCTTCTGGGGTTGGGGCACCATTATGGCTGGAACAGCCTTGAACAGCCTTCATTCTTTAGTTTATGGAGCACCTATTTTCTGTGAGAAAAGAAGCAGGCCCCCTGGATCAGACATTCCTTCTATATGTTAGACCCTTTTTTCTGGGGTCTGATATTCCTGCCTTTTATTTTTAATAAAAAAAATGGTATGAGTTTGCATTGAGTTTTGGGTTAACACTTTAACTTAGCTCAAACCAACCTTTGTAGGGAGTAGGAACATCACACACGTCTCTTAGCTGCTTCCAGCTGGGCAAGGACAGAGTTGGGGAAGGGTTGCTTTGAACTAAGTTTTAGCATTATTAGATTGATGTTTGGATATCTTCTGCTGGAACTGGCTGGTAGTGAGGCTTTTGCTGTGGCAGGAGCAGATTTTCAATTTTTCATTGTAGCAGTAGTATATTTTTGGAGTTTTGCTGGTTGGTTATGGCTGCTATTGACCTATTGATAAATTTAATTAGACATTGTAAGAGGCAAGGAGCAAAAGGGAAAATCAATATAAGGATAATTACTGGCCCCATAAGGGAGAGTAAAATAGCTTGTAGAGGTGTAGAAAAGAATGAAAGAAAATTTGAGAGAAAGTTTTATTGAGTGTTGCATAGAGAAGAATGAAAGAAATTTTGAAAGTTTTGTTGAATATTTACTTACTCAGACTTAGCAATTAATTCCCTCCTTTTTATTAGACCATTTTCTTATTTTTAAGAAATGGCATCTTATGAGAATCTTTTATAAAAGGGAAAGTGGGTGGAGGTTTTCCTCGTAACTGCTTTTTGCTGAGCAAGGTTGAATAGGTTCTTATATTAGTCTGGAAGATGCTCTGGACATAGACTTACAGATACAATACAGGCAACAACAAGACAAACAAGTGACAAACAGAATAAAAACTATGGCAATAAAGGCTATTTTTTATTTCATGGTAAATTCATTAGCCATTTAGAAAATGCATTTAATTTACTATAAGTTTAACATTGTTATTATTTTGCATATGATTTAATATTGAAGAGACATTGTTATATTTATTTGGTATATATGTGTAGCACTGAATGCTAATGAATGCACAAGTTTTCCTGAGCTGCATTAGGTGTTAAGTTTACAATACCATACATGCTGTCCCCTCATAGGAGCAGACCTTAGTGTTAATTATGTTTTTAGGTTTCAACTACATCACACTGGCAGTTACAGCTCTAGGAGGTATCTTCTTTGTGCAGTTGTGGCACAGGATCTTTGGTCCTCTGAGAAAAAGGGTAGTGGGCTCCAGGGTTCCATTGGGCTGTTTTACAGCATCCTCTGGCACTATGCAGCAGAACCAGACTGGAGGCAGTGTCCACTGAAAAGCCAAAGTGATCAAACCTTTTCTGGTAAGCAGAGACAAAGGTGTTTGTAGTAAAAGATGTTTGCAGTAACAGCATGTGTCCATTTACTTCTGGAGCACGTCCATGTGATGTGGTTGACACTCACAGTTTTAGGGACCACAGAAATGGGTCTTACCAATAACTTTGATAGGGAGAGAGCATGCAGGCACAGTACTAGGAGCTTGGTTTAAACATGCAAGCACTTTAATTAAAATAGAGGTCTAATTTTTCTTTACATTTTTACTAGGGCTATGTTAGATAATGGGTAGAACATAATTCATATACTTGCCTTGTTTCTTTTTTTTTTTTTTAATCTTCATTTTATTGAGATATATTCATATACCACGCAGTCATACAAAACAAATTGTACTTTCGATTGTTCACAGTACCATTACATAGTTGTACATTCATCACCCAAATCAATCCCTGACACCTTCATTAGCACACACACAAGAATAACAAGAATAATAATTAGAGTGAAAAAGAGCAATTGAAGTAAAAAAGAACACTGGGTACCTTTGTCTATTTGTTTCCTTCCCCTATTTTACTACTCATCCATCCATAAACTAGACAAAGTGGAGTGTGGTCCTTATGGCTTTCCCAATCCCCTTGTCACCCCTCATAAGCTACATTTTTATACAACTGTCTTCGAGATTCATGGGTTCTGGGTTGTAGTTTGATAGTTTCAGGTATCCACCACCAGCTACCCCAATTCTTTAGAACCTAAAAAGGGTTGTCTAAAGTGTGCGTAAGAGTGCCCACCAGAGTGACCTCTCGGCTCCTTTTGGATTCTCTCTGCCACTGAAGCTTATTTCATTTCCTTTCACATCCCCCTTTTGGTCAAGAAGATGTTCTCCGTCCCACGATGCCGGGTCTACATTCCTCCCCGGGAGTCATATTCCACGTTGCCAGGGAGATTCACTCCCCTGGGTGTCTGATCCCACGTAGGGGGGAGGGCAGTGATTTCACCTTTCAAGTTGGCTTAGCCAGAGAGAGAGGGCCACATCTGAGCAACAAAGAGGCATCCGGGAGGAGGCTCTTAGGCACAACCACAGGGAGGCCTAGCCTCTCCTTTGCAGCAACCATCTTCCCAAGGGTAAAACCTGTGGTAGAGGGCTCAACCCATCAAACCACCAGTCCCCTATGTCTGTGGTCATGTTAGCAACCATGGAGGTGGGGTAGGCGAATACCCCTGCATTCTCCACAGGCTCCTCAAGGGGGCACTGCATCTTTTTTTTTTCCCTTGTTTTTTTTTTTTAACTTTCCCTTCTTTTTTAAATCAACTGTATGAAAAAAAAGTTAAAAAGAAAACAAACATACAATAAAAGAACATTTTAAAGAGACCTTAACAAGGGAGTAAGAAAAAGACAACTAACCTAAGATAACTGCTTAACTTCCAACATGTTCCTACTTTACCCCAAGAAAGTTACCTAATATAGCAACATTTCTGTGAACTTGCTCCTACTATATCCATCAGAAATTAACAGACCATAGTCATTCCTGGGCATCCCCAGAACGTTAAATAGCTTATCTGTTCTTCTTGGATTATTGTTCCCCCTTCCTTAATTGCTCTCTATTGCTAGTTCCCCTACATTCTACATTATAAGCCATTTGTTTTATATTTTTCAAAGTTCACATTAGTGGTAGCATATAATATTTCTCTTTTTGTGCCTGGCTTATTTCACTTAGCATTATGTCCTCAAGGTTCATCCATGTTGTCATATGTTTGACGAGATCGTTCCTTCTTACTGCCGCATAGTATTCCATCGTGTGTATATACCACATTTTATTTATCCACTCATCTGTTGAAGGACATTTGAGTTGTTTCCATCTCTTGGCAATTGTGAATAATGCTGCTATGAACATTGCTGTGCAGATATCTGTTCGTGTCACTGCTTTCCGAACTCCCGGGTATATACCGAGAAGTGCAATCGCTGGATCGAATGGTAGCTCTATATCTAGTTTTCTAAGGAACTGCCAGACTGACTTCCAGAGTGGCTGAACCATTATACAGTCCCACCAACAATGAATAAGAGTTCCAATTTCTCCACATCCCCTCCAGCATTTGTAGTTTCCTGTCTGTTTAATGGCAGCCATTCTAACCAGTGTTAGATGGTATCTCATTGTGGTCTTAATTTGCATCTCTCTAATAGCTAGTGAAGCTGAACATTTTTTCATGTGTTTCTTGGCCATTTGTATTTCCTCTTCAGAGAACTGTCTTTTCATATCTTTTGCCCATTTTATAATTGGGCTGTCTGTACTATTGTCATTGAGTTGCAGGATTTCTTTGTATATGCAAGATATCAGTCTTTTGTCAGATACATGGTTTCCAAAAATTTTTTCCCATTGAGTTGGCTGCCTCTTTACCTTTTTGAGAAATTCCTTTGAGGTACAGAAACTTCTAAGCTTGAGGAGTTCCCATTTATCTATTTTCTCTTTTGTTGCTTGTGCTTTGGGTGTAAAGTCTAGGAAGTGGCCGCCTAATACAAGGTCTTGAAGATGTTTTCCTACATTATCTTCTAGGAGTTTTATGGTACTTTCTTTTATATTGAGATCTTTGGTCCATTTTGAGTTAATTTTTGTGTAGGGGGTGAGGTAGGGGTCCTCTTTCATTCTTTTGGATATGGATATCCAACTCTCCCAGCCCCATTTGTTGAAAAGACCATTATGGCTCAGTTCAGTTACTTTGGGGGCCTTATCAAAGATCAGTCGGCCATAGATCTGAGGGTCTATCTCTGAATTCTCAATTCGATTCCATTGATCTATATGTCTATCTTTGTGCCAGTACCATGCTGTTTTGGCAACTGTGGCTTTATAATAAGCTTCAAAGTCAGGGAGTGTAAGTCCTCCCACTTCGTTTTTATTTTTTAGAGTGTCTTTAGCAATTCGAGGCATCTTCCTTTTCCAAATAAATTTGATAACTAGCTTTTCCAAGTCTGCAAAGTAGGTTGTTGGAATTTTGATTGGGATTGCATTGAATCTGTAGATGAGTTTGGGTAGAATTGACATCTTAATGACATTTAGCCTTCCTATCCATGAACATGGAATATTTTTCCATCTTTTAAGGTCCCCTTCTATTTCTTTTAGTAGAGTTATGTAGTTTTCTTTGTATAGGTCTTTTACATCTTTGGTTAAGTTTATTCCTAGGTACTTGATTTTTTTAGTTGCTATTGAAAATGGTATCTTTTTCTTGAGTGTCTCTTCAGTTTGTTCATTTCTAGCATATAGAAACATTACTGACTTATGTGCATTAATCTTGTATCCCGCTACTTTGCTAAATTTGTTTATTAGCTCTAGTAGGTGTATCGTTGATTTCTCAGGGTTTTCTAGATATAAGATCATATCATCTGCAAACAATGACAGTTTTACTTCTTCTTTTCCAATTTGGATGCCTTTTATTTCTTTGTCTTGCCGGATTGCCCTGGCTAGCACTTCCAGCACAATGTTGAATAACAGTGGTGACAGCGGGCATCCTTGTCTTGTTCCTGATCTTAGAGGGAAGGCTTTCAGTCTCTCACCATTGAGTACTATGCTGGCTGTGGGTTTTTCATATATGCTCTTTATCATGTTGAGGAAGTTTCCTTCAATTCCTACCTTTTGAAGTGTTTTTATCAAAAAGGGATGTTGGATTTTGTCAAATGCTTTTTCAGCATCTATTGAGATGATCAATTGATTTTTCCCTTTCGAGTTTTTAATGTGTTGTAATACATTGATTGTTTCTCTTATGTTGAACCATCCTTGCATGCCTGGAATGAACCCCACTTGGTCATGGTGTATGATTTTTTTAATGTGTGTTTGGATTCGATTTGCAAGTATTTTGTTGAGGATTTTTGCATCTATATTCATTAGGGAGATTGGCCGGTAGTTTTCCTTTTTTGTAGCATCTTTGCCTGGTTTTGGTGTTAGATTGATGTTAGCTTCATAAAATGAGTTAGGTAGTGTTCCATTTTTTTCAATGTTTTGAAAGAGTTTGAGTAAGATTGGTGTCAGTTCTTTCTGGAAAGTTTGGTAGAATTCCCCTGTGAAGCCATCTGGCCCTGGGCATTTATTTGTGGGAAGATTTTTGATGACTGATTGGATCTCTTTGCTTGTGATGGGTTGGTTGAGGTCTTCTATTTCTTCTCTGGTCAGTCTAGGTTGTTCATATGTTTCCAGGAAATTGTCCATTTCTTCTGCATTATCCAGTTTGTTGCCATACAGTTGTTCATAATATCCTCTTATAATTTTTTTAATTTCTTCAGGATCTGCAGTTATGTCACCTTTTTCATTCATTATTTTGTTTATATGGGTCTTCTCTCTTTTTGATTTTGTCAGTCTAGCTAGGGGCTGGTCAATCTTGTTGATCTTCTCAAAGAACCAACTTTTGGTGATATTTATCCTCTCTATTGTTTCTTTGTTCTCTATGTCATTTATTTCTGCTTTAATCCTTGTTATTTCTTTTCTTCTACTTGGTTTAGGATTGGTTTGCTGTTCATTTTCTAGCTTCTTCAGTTGATCCATTAGTTCTTTGATTTTGGCTCTTTCTTCCTTTTTAATATATGCGTTTAGTGCTATAAATTTCCCCCTTAGCACTGCTTTTGCTGCATCCCATAGGTTTTGGTATGTTGTGTTCTCATTTTCATTCGTCTCTATATATTTAGCAATTTCTCTTGCTATTTCTTCTTTAACCCACTCATTGTTTAGGAGTGTGTTGTTTAACCTCCAGGTATTTGTGAATTTTCTAAGTCTCTGATGGTTATTGACTTCTAATTGTATTCCATTGTGGTCAGAGAATGTGCTTTGAATAATTTCAATCTTTTTAAATTTATTGAGGCTTGTTTTAGGTCCCAGCATATGATCTATTCTGGAGAAAGTTCCATGAGCACTAGAAAAGTATGTGTATCCTGGTGATTTGGGATGTAATGTCCTGTATATGTCTGTTAAATCTAATTCATTTATCAGATTGTTTAGGTTTTCAATTTCCTTATTGGTCTTCTGTCTGGTTGATCTATCTATAGGAGAGAGTGATGTGTTGAAGTCTCCCACAATTATTGTGGAAACATCAATTGTTTCCTTTAGTTTTGCCAGTGTTTCTCTCATGTATTTTGTGGCACCTTGATTGGGTGCATAGACATTTACGATTGTTATTTCTTCTTCCTGAATTGCCCGTTTTATTAGTATGTAGCGGCCTTCTTTGTCTCTCAAAACATCCCTGCATTTGAAGTCTATTTTATCTGAGATTAATATTGCTACACCTGCTTTCTTTTGGCTGTGGCTTGCATGAAATATTTTTTTCCATCCTTTCACTTTCAGTTTCTTTGTGTCCCTGTGTCTAAGATGAGTCTCTTGTATGCAACATATTGATGGTTCATTTTTTTTTCTCCATTCTGTGAATCTATATCTTTTAATTGGGGAGTTTAATCCATTTACATTCAACGTTAAAACCGTGAAGGCATTTCTTGAATCGGCCATCTTATCCTTTGGTTTATGTTTGCCATATTTTTCCCTCTCTCTATTAATATCCTTTATTGTACCCATACCGAATCTCTTTAGTACTGAACCTTTCTCCAAGTCTCTCTGTCCTTTCTTTGTTTCTCTGTCTGTAGGGCTCCCTTTAGTATCTCCAGTGGGGCAGGTCTCTTGTTAGCAAATTCTCTCAGCATTTGTTTGTCTGTGAAAAATTTAAGCTCTCCCTCAAATTTGAAGGAGAGCTTTGCTGGATAAAGTATTCTTGCCTGGAAATTTTTCTCACTCAGAATTTTAAATATATCGTGCCACTGCCTTCTCGCCTCCATGGTGGCTGCTGAGTAGTCACTACTTAGTCTTATGCTGTTTCCTTTGTATGTGGTGTATTGCTTTTCTCTTGCTGCTTTCAGAACTTGCTCCTTCTCTTCTGTGTTTGACTGTGTGATCAGTATATGTCTCGGAGTGGGTTTATTTGGATTTATTCTATTTGGAGTTCGCTGAGCATTTATGATTTGTGTATTTATGTTGTTTTGAAGATTTGGGAAGTTTTCCCCAACAATTTCTTTGAATACTCTTCCTAGACCTTTACCCTTTTCTTCCCCTTCTGGGACACCAATGAGTCTTATATTTGGACGTTTCATATTATCTATCATATCCCTGAGGTCCATTTCGATTTTTTCAATTTTTTTCCCCATTCTTTCTTTTATGATTTCATTTTCCATTCTGTCATCTTCCAGGTCACTGATTCGTTGTTCAACTTCCTCTAGTCTTGTACTATGAGTGTCCAGAATCTTTTTAATTTGGTCAACAGTTTCTTTAATTTCCATAAGATCATCCATTTTTTTATTTCGTCTTGCAATGTCTTCTTTATGCTCTTCTAGAGTCTTCTTGATTTCCTTCATATCCCGTACTATGGTCTCATTGTTCATCTTTAGTTCTTTGAGTAGCTTCTCTAGGTGCTGTGTCTCTTCTGGGCTTTTGATATGGGTGCTTGGGCTTGGGTTATCCATATCGTCTGGTTTTTTCATATGCTTTATAATTTTCTGTTGTTTTTGGCCTCGTGGCATTTGCTGAACTTGATAGGGTTCTTTTAGGGTTTGTAGACCTACTGAAGTCCTTATCTCTAATTTATCAGATCTACAGCTTCGTGGAGTACACTTTCTCTAACTAACCAGCAGGTGGCATCCACGAGCCACCTGTTCTCCACAAGCCAGTTCTCCCCTGCTTAGCCTTTTTTTTGGTGAGTGGGGGAGTGAGTCTTGTGGGGCCCAATTGGTGTACCAAGCTTGCGTGTGTAGTTGGTGTTGCCTGCCCTGTATGTGGGGCATGTTTCTGGGCAGTCGGGGAGGGGGGTGGCCCTAACAATCAAATCTCCCTGATGATCCTAGAGTTTTAAAGCTGCTGCAATAGTCTAATCCTTAAGTTCAGTCCTGCCACAGTTTGTCTCTGCCACTGACCCACAAGTCTTTGTATTGACGTATGGCTCCTGAGACTTGCAAGTGGGCCCCTCTTCCAGGCCGTGCACCCCGGGTCCTCTGTTGAGGGATGACCTTGCTATGTCACAGGTGAGTGCCGTCCCTCCAGGGCAGTTCTGGGCTGCTGGGCTGTGTAGGGAGGCTCCCAGTCTGCTGAAATGATGGCTGAATGGGGCTTTGTTAATTCACACTGCTCCACCTTCCCAGCTCTGGGACAATCAGCTGAGGTTGCAGGGAAGGCTAATGTCCACACCCAGTTTTGTGGTGTGTGCCTGTTATTTGAAGCACTTCCGTCACACTGGGTTGTCTGGGGCAGCTCTGGGCTATGGGGCTGGCAATGCGCAGGAGTGTTTCCTGTCCACCAGGATGGTGGCTGTGAGCGGACACCCCCCTTTTCTTGGGAAGTTGTGGTGTTTAGTGAATTTTCTCTGCCACTGGATTATTGCCTTTTGTCTCAGAGCTCTCTTAGTTCTGCTCTTGACTTGACGTGCCCAAATTGCAATTCTTTGAAGCTTTCTGTATTGGGCTTCTTAGAGTAATTGTTTTAGAAAAAGAAAAAAGCATTAAAAAAAAAAAAAAAAAAAAAAAAGGCCCTCCTCAGAGATCTAATGGGTTATTGAAATGCTAATAGACAAAGCAACCAGGGCCATTAAGGAAAGGTCCACAGGGCAGAGAGATCAGCTTTTCTTTGGGATTTGCATATGCGCCTCAAGGCCTGAGCTCCGCCCTTCCCCTTTCTGTGTTCACCAGAACTCCAAAAATCCTCTGCTTTTATTTTGGAGTTTTTTGTGTTATTTTTTTTTTTGTTCTATGCCTGTCTCCTCTCTGCTGGGCTGGCAGCTCTCAGATTCTCTGGTGTCTGGTCTCAGTCTATCTATGGTTGGAGTTTGAATCAGTAGAATGAGTTTCCAAGAAGGGCTACCACTGCAGTTCTCCCTTCTCCTTCCCGGAGCTGGCAGCCCCTCCTCCCACAGGACTGAGCCTGGCAGGGAGGGGCGCGGGTCCCCTGGCCGCAAAAACTTACAGATTTCGCTGATCTCAGCCGTTCGACATTTTCATGAGTGTTGTATGAAGTATGCCCAAAGACAGATTGCTCTGTGGTGTCCAGTCTCCGCAGTTCCTGGCTTTTTACCTACTTTCCTGGAGGAGTAACTAAAACTTACAGCTCACCAGTCTGCCATCTTGCCCCGCCCCAAGTCATACCCTTTTAAGGCTTCTGCTGAGGGAAGACTCTGTTACATCAAAGGTGAGTGCAGTCCCTAAGGGAAGATCTGGGCCACAAGGCTGTGTAGGGGTGTTCCCAGCCTGCTGAAAGATGGCAGTTTGGGGCATGGTAATTTCCCCCTTTTTCAGACCTCCACCTCCCTAGCTCTGGGACAATTCACTGTGGGTGTGTGAAAGGCTATTGTCCAGGCCAGATACTGAGGTGTGTGCACAGGTTGCAGGAAGGACTTCCTGCCAAGCTGGGTTGTGTGGCATAGTTCTGGGCCATGACACTAGGCAGGGGCTTTCTCAGCCTGCCAAGAAGATGGCTGTATGAGGCATGGTGATTTCCCCCTTTTCATGGACCTCCACCTTCCTAGTGTGTGTTGTGGGAAGGACTTCCTGCAATGCTGTTTTGTGTGGCTCTTGCTTCCAGATCTGCTGCCATTTTGGGTTTTTAAACTAATCCATCTCCAAATGCTAAACACCAACCCCTGGTTTCTCCTGACTGTGGCATGGCTGCTGGTTTTTGAGCAGACTCACTCACTCATTACAGAGTGTAGACTCCCAGTTTCATCAAGTGCATAGTCTGTGTGGATTTAGCAGAAATTGTCAAGCTGATGTGTCATTGGAACTGGTATTCTGGAGCACTTTCTTTTATCTAGCATTTTTTGCAGAGACTTTTTGCCCTGCCTTTCTTAATCCACTTTTGGGGTTTATATCTTTCTGTTGAGTTGTAGAATCTCTGTATTTTGGATATTAAATATTATCTGATACATCATTTCAAAATATTTCCTCCCAATGCATAGGCTGCCTTTTTCATTTTCTGGCAAAGTTGTTTGATACACAAAGGTATTCAATTTTGAGGAGATCCTATTTATTTATTCTTTCTTTCACTGCTCACACATTGGGTGTAATTGTAGGATGACACCTCCTATTACAATATTTTATGCTGTTTCTGTATGCTTTCTTTTAAATGGTTTATGGTTTAGCTCAAATTTTTAGATCTTTGATACATTTTGAGTTAATTTTTGTATAAGACATGAGATAGGAGTCCTCTTTCATTCCTTTGGGTATGGCTATCCTGCACTCAAACACTATTGAAGATGCTGTGATGTCACAGTTGTCTGGCTTGATCAACTTATTTAAAGAAATTGTCTGTAGATGAAAGGGTTTATTCAATTCCTTTGGTCAGTATATCTATATTTGTGCCAGGACAAGGCTGTTTTGACCACTGTTCCCTTTTAATGCTTCAATCATTCCTATTTCTCAAGATGTTTTTCATTTTTGGTGAGGTACCCAGGCCTTGCAAATAAATTTGGTTAATGGTTTTTCTATTTCTGCAAAGAAAGTTGTTGGGATTTTAATTGGCATTGTGATAAATCTATAAATCAATTTAGGTTGAATTGATATCTCAAATATATATGTCTTCTAATCCATAAACATGGTATATTTTTCCATTTCTTTAGGTCCCCTGTGATTTCTTTTAGCAGTATCTTGTAGTTTATCTGTGTATAGGTCTTTTGTATCCTTGATTAAATTTATTCATAACTTTTCATTTTTTTGGTTGGTATTGTAAATGGAAATTTTTTCTTGATTTCCTCCTCAGTTTGCTCCTTAGTAGTGTATAGAAACACAACTGATTTTTGCATGCAGATCTTGTACACTGACACTTTGTTGTATTCATTTATTACTTCTATTAGCTTTGCTGTAAATTTTTCAGGATTTTCTACATTTAGGATCATGTCATCTGCAAACAGTGAAGGTTTTACTTCTTCCTAATTGAATGATTTTTTTTCTTGTCTAAATTCCCTAGCTAGAACTTCCAACACAATGTTAAATAACAGTGGTGAAATGGGCATCACTGTCTTGTTCCTGATCTTAGAGGGAAAGCTTTCATTCTTTCCCCATTGAGTATAACTGCATGTTTTTCCTATGTTGCCTTTATCATATTGAGGAAGATCCCTTATATTCCTATAATTTTGTGTGTTTTTATCAAGAAAGGATGTTGAATTTTGTCAAATGTCATTTCTGCATCAATTGAGATGACCATATATTTCTGCTTTGATTCTCTGATGTTGTGTATTACACTAATTGATTTCCTTGTGTTGAGCCAGAATTGCATACATGGAATAAATCCCACTTGGTTATGGTGCATATTTTTTAATGTGCTGCTGGATTTGATTTGCAAGTGATTTGTTGAGGATTTTTGCATCTATTCATTAGAGGGACTGTTCTAGAATTTTCTTGTCTTGTAGTATCTTTTTCTGGCTTTGGTATTAGGGTGATCTTGGCTTCATACAATGATTTAGGTAAACTTTTTCTCCTGTTCCATTTTCGTGAATAGTTGGAGCAGGATTGGTACTAGTTCTTTCTTGAATATTTGGTAGAATTCACATGTGAAGCCATCTGGTCTTGGACTATCTGTTTGGTATCTTTGTGATGACTGATTTAATCATTTTATTTGTGGTTAGTTTGTTGAGGTCATCTGTTTCTTCTTGGATCAATGATGGTTTTTCATGCTTTTCAAGGAAGTTCTCCATTTTGTCTAAGTTTTCTAGTTTATTAGCATACACATGCTCAAAGTATCCTCTTGCTTTATTTCTGGGGACTCAGAAGATGTGTCATTTTCCCAAATCAGATGTTATTTATTTGCATCCTTCCCCCTTTTTTTTTTTTGTTTTCTTAAGCTTGCTATGTGTGAAATGATTTTATTGATTTCCTCAAAGGACCAGCTTCAGGTTTTGTTGATTCCCTCTATTATTTTCATGTTCTCAATTTCATTTATTTCTGATTTAATCTTTGTTATTTCTTTCCTTCTGCTTGCTATGGGGTTAGGTTGCTGTACCTTCACTAGTTTTTTTTTTTTTTTTCCAGTTGAACAGTTAATTCCTCAATTTTTGCTCTGTTTCCTTTTTTAATATAGATATTTAGGGCAATACATTTCCCTCTCAGCACCACCTTTGCTGCATCCCATAAGTTTTGGTATGTTGTGTTTTCATTGCCATTTATGCTGAGATATGTACTAATTTCTCTTGTATTTATTCCTTGATTAACTGGTTCTTTAAAACTGAGTTACTCAGCATCCATGTACTTGTGAATTTTCCAGTTCCTCCTGTCATTGATTTCCACTTCATTCCATTATGATCTGAGAATGTGTTTTGTATATCTTAGTTTTTAAATTTATTGAGACTTGCTTTGTAATCCAACATGTGTCTCTCCATGAGAATTTTCCGTGTGCACTTGAGAAAATTATGTATCCTGTTGTTGGGGTGTGTAGTGTTCTATAAATATATGTTAAATCTTGTTTATTTACCTTACAATTCAACATTTTTCTTTCCTTATTGATCCTCTGTCTAGATGTTCTATCCATTGATGAGAGTGATGTATTGAAGTCTCCAACTATTATTGTAGAAGTGTCTACTTCTCCCTTCAGTATTGTCACTTTGAGTCTCATGTATTTTTGGGTGATCTGGCTTGGTGCATATTTATGATGGTTATGTTTTCCTTATTAATTGCCACTTTTATTACTATACAGTGTCTTTCTTTGTCACTTTCAATTGTTTCACATTTGACATCTTATTTTTCTGATATTAGCATACTTACCCCTGCTTTCTACTGGTTGTTGTTTGCATGAAATAACTTTTCCTAACGTTTCACTTTCAACCTATAGTTTTCCTCATGTCTAAAGTTTGTGTCTTGTAGACAGCACATGGATGGATCCTGTTTTTCAATCCATTCTGTCAGTCTATTTCTTTTTATTGGGGAATTTAGCCCATTAATACTTACTGTTATTAATGTAAGGGCACTATTTTCTTCTACCATTTTGTCTTTTGGATTTTATTTGTCATGTCTTATTTTTATCTCTTTCCTTTTATGCTTCTTGATGTTCTTCATTTCTATTCTCTTCTCCACAACTTTCCCTCTTTTCTTATCAGTCTGTAAAACTCTCTTTAGTATTTCTTGTAAAGCAGATTTCTTGTTCAAACACTCTCTGAATGTTGGTTTGTCTGAAAATATTTCAAACTCACCCTCATTTTTGAGAACAGTTTCCCTGGATGCAGAATCTTACTTGGCAGTTTGTATCTTTCAGTATCTTAAATATATCTTACCTCTGCCTTCCTTCCCCCCTGGTTTCTGCTGAACTCTCCATTCAAAGTCTTCTTGTGCTTGCCTTGTATATTAGAGATCCATTTTCTCTTGCTACTTTCAGAATTCTCTTTGTCTTTGACACTTGAAAATCTGATTAGCAATTGTCTTGTAGTGTGTTTATTTGGGTCAATTCTGTTGCAGTACATTGTGCTTCTGGGATCTGTAATTTTAAGTCTTTCATAAGAGATAGGAAATATTCTGTGATTATTTCCTCCATTATTCTTTCTGCCCATTTCCCCTTCTCTTTTCTTTCTGTGACTCCCATGACATGTATGTTCATGTACTTCATGCTGTCAATCATTTCCCTGAGACCTTGGTCATATTTTTTCCATTCTTTTCCCTATTTTTTCTTTTCTGTGTAAGATTTCAGATGTTCTCTCCTCTCATCCACTAATCTTTCCTTCTGCTTCTTCAACTCTGGTTTTGTAAGTCTCCATTGTGGTTTTCATCTCTTCTCTTATGCCTTTCATTTCCATACTTTCTGTTATTTGTTTCTTAAACTTTCAAGTTCTTCCTTATGTTTGCTCAATGTCTTCTTTTTATCCTTCATCCCTTTTGCCATATCTTTCTTCAATGCACTGATTTATTCTTGATTTGGTTTAGAATGTTTGCTTGAGTATCTTTAATGAGTTGTTTCATATCCTCTATCTCATTTTAGGATCATTCATTGACTGGGCCATATCTTCAATTTTCCTAGTGTGACAATTTTTTTTATATCTGGGCACTGGTTTTCCTGTTTATTTTATTCTAGAAGTCATTTTCACAGATTTACTTTGTGCTTTCTTGTTGGTTGGGTTTGTTCTCTATCTGTTCTTTGTCATTCAGTTCAACTATTTTCTAGTCCTCTAACACAGCTTCTGTTTAATTGATAATGTTTTAGCTCTTGTTATTCTGGTTCTTGCCCTGGGAATATGTCTCACCTGACAGCCAGTTGCCAGATTATCTCTGCTCCCCCCATCTTCCCTGTAACCATGCACCCACAGAAGCCTACCTCTGAGGTGTAGGTAGTTGGCACAAAAGCAAGTTCTCTGTGTGTGAGTAAAACATGTCTGCTGGCTCCCAGTGGTGTTCCATTTTTCACCATCCAGCATGCCCCAGGTTTGTTTTAGAACACTGCCTTAACTGTAGGGTTTTCTATATTTCTCAACTTAAACAAGGTCAGTTTCCCATGCAGGTGGTGTCTTGGATAAGGTCTGGATAGTTTGTTAGAAGTCCTAATATTCTCTGGAACTTTCAAGTCTGCCCAGCAGATGACATTGTTTGGTGACTTAATTGTCCTGAGAAGGTGTTTACCTTTTCAATCTGAGGCTGTGTCTGACCAGAAGAGTCTGACTTACCCTTTGGAGTACAGCTGAGACTGGCTGGATGCTGCTGTACTACCTCTTGGAGCTCAGCTGAGTCTGGATGGGTAGGGCTGAATTACCTGTCTTAGCTTGAATGAGTCAAGTTGGTTGGGGCTGGATTACCTCTTGGAGCCCAGCTGAATCTGGCTGGTTAGGGCTTAATTACTTCTTAAAGCCCAGCTGGGTCTGGTTGGATGGGGATGAATTGCCTCCTGTTGCAACCCTCTTACTTGGCAGATATGAAGTTGTGGGCTTTCTGTACACTCACTTTGCTGGGTAAATTCTGACTAAATGTGGGATTGTGTCCCTCACTCTTTGCCTAGTTGAGGACTCACCCAGCTGCCATAGTTTTCAACCATCTCCCAGGCAGGTATCAGTCCACTGGCTACTATGTAACTCTAGAGTCAGTAGAGGGATTTCATACTCAGGGTTCTCTGCCCACCTTTTCTTATACTCTTTGTCCCTCAATCATCTTGGCCTTGAAGTGTCCTCCCCTATCTCTAAATCCTGAAGTGACGGGGATCTATCTCGCTGCTTTGAGAGATTTTATAGTGTCTGCAGTTGGAGGTTAGTGGAATCCTAACTGCTGGTTCCATGTTCCTTCCATGCTGCATGAAACTGAAGGAAGGGGATGGTAGGGGGAGAGGACCCAACAGCCCATAATTGAGTTCTCCTACTTATCTTACTCCTTCTTCAATTCAACATCTCTAGGGTTCTTCTCCCATCCATACCCTCCTCCATGTTTCCAGATATCCAAACAAGTCAGGGTTATCCCACCTTTTGCTGAATATCTGGGGAGAAGATTTTGACAGCTGTTTATGATGCCATGTTGATGACATTACTCTAAGATAATTTTAATGGACAAAATTGCTGAAAATATGCTTGAGATGTGGAACAAAAAATCACATATAGGTGAGACAATTAAATACTTAGCAGAAGAGTCTGACATAACTATACACACAGATATTGAATTAATGAATAAATGTGATCACTCTTTTAGAGGACAATTCCTCATCACTCCATTTGAGCATGAGACACGTGTTTCAAATTCAAAGAATACCAGAGGAAAACCCCAAGTAAGTGAAACAACATAAAATTAGGAAATAAATAAATAAGGTAGAATACTAAGGTTATCTGTCTGTTTTCCTAGTGAATATTTATGAGACTTTCTCATTTGTCATTTTTGAGATATTCAGATGTTATCTCCACTGTTACCCACAATGTCATTCTTCCAATTTAATATTTCCATATATAACATTGTTGCAGAGATGAAAGCTTTTATAACACCACAAAATACAGGCAACTCATAATCACAGATCAGCCCTCATACCAAAAAAACATTATTTACAGTCATTCATGTATGAATATCACACAAAAAATAAAAGCATCTACATAGACATTAACAAATGAAAAAGGATTTAACATAGAAATTAAAGGGCTATTATAAAATACCCCAATTCAATAAACTTATAGGGATATTTGAAGATCATATATATATTTAATCATGTATATGGGTATATGTATATAACTACATGAATTTTCATTCACAAACATGTATATAGAGGAAAAACATGGTGAAATGATAAAGGATTAATGAGACAACAAAACATTTTTAATGCTACATAAATGTTGTAATAAATCAAAGAGTGGAAATAACTGTATATAAAAGTTAAACTAAAGACATACATAGGATGCCAGTTGCAAAGGAGAATAAAATAGATGCATGTCAAGGAGGTCTGCCTTAATAGTAATAATATACAGAAAGAATAAAAAATCAGAAGGAGAGGGAAGGATATCACAAAATAACTATGGAGTATGGGAATCCTCCATTTGAAATTATATTCAAGGTATTAAGAAATTTTGCATGCTTAGTCGTGACATTTGAAAGCACAATAATAAATTGAAGATCTAGTAGACAAGATCTTAACCAGGAAATTATGAATAAGATTAGGAGGACTACAAAAGTCAGAAATGTCCAGTATTAGACCCTAATGCCCATTTTCACTTTCTTAGGATGCTGCATGAATGAAGTGAACAAGAGAGGTCCACTTCAAAAGAAAATGAAGGGAGGAATTAGCCTGAGAGTTGTACATAAGACATATAATGTCAACATTCCAAATTAGCAAAGGAGGACTGGAAGGCTTGGGAGAAAGCCTGTCAGAAAATGGATTTTGGTAGAATAGAGAAGGTTATGTGCATGAAATTAGGTATTTTGAAATAATTTATATAACTAAAAATTTCACAAAAATTAGTGATATAAAAAAGATATATATACAAATTTGTGTTCATCTTAGAAATGTATGTGGTTTAAAATAAGAAATTCAACATAGTAATCAATGAAAGAACTTAAGGAAGAAATATTAGGATCATTGCCATGAAGAAGTGATAATTATATTGCAATAAAATATTCATTCACATTGAAAAATTATAGCAAAGAAAATAAAAATACTCCAAAAAAATGTATTGCTAAGAAATAAATTCAGGTTTACCACCATAGAAATTAATATATTCATGATAAAAGTATCTTTTGATGGGAATCAGTCTCCCCACCCCAAAAAACTAACTGCACTCTCCTCATTAATGAAACAAAATAGGAAGTCAAGAAAAGGAAAAAAAAGTGTATGAGATTTTTCAAATGAAGCAAAACAACAACAGATAGCAGCACAAACAACTCAATGTTAAATTTAAAATTTTACACAGATAATATGAAAAGGTTATTAGAACCTTTATAAGATTGTGCGTGGTTATAGGATTTTAGCAAAGGACAGATTTATTTTATTCTAGCTCATTTGAAATACTAGACTAATGATTAGTGTAATAATGAAAAAAGTGCTGAAAATATCCTTAAGAGTGGAACTAAAAAAGAAAATATGGGTGACAGTGTAATTCTTGTCAGAAGATATAGACAAAAGTTACTCCAGGCACAGATATTGAATCTTAGAAAAATCCATTAGAGAACAACTTCTCATACCCATATGTGGCATCAGTCATGTATTCACAATCCAAGATCAACAGACATAACTCTGAAGAAAATGAAATAATCAAATACTGTGTTTGTTACACTGGGTAGATTTGATACTTTCTCACTTGAAATTTTGGAACTCTCAGATGCTTTCTCTACTCTTTGCCTCAAGTCAATTTTGCAAATTTAAAAGTTCCATGTGTAACATTGGTACAACCATGATTTCCTTCCCAAATCACAAAAAACCCATAACCACACTGTAGTCCTTTCTTACACAAGAAAAGACTGTTTAGGTTCATTAGGGTAAAAACATATGTGTAAATGCAAGCATATCACAACTTTCATGTAACAAAGGAAAAAGGAATTTTCATAGAAATGAAGAGGCTATTCAAATATCAGGTATCCCACTCCTAAATGCCCACTTTCTAAGTCTTAGGATAATATGTAAACAAAGCAACTATGAGAAATCCATGTATAAAGTCTAGTAAGTTAAACAGCTAGCATGAGAGGCATAAGGAAGGCAGATAATGTAGCATTCCAAAGTAGAAAATGTGGATACAGTGCTGTGGGTAGATCACTGGAAAAAAAATAGTACTTTTATAAGGAAGGATATTTCATTAAAATAGGAATATTAAATAAATTAGCATATATGTAAAATTTATACAAAATATCAGGGTGACATATAAAACATTCTATATATCATTAATAACTTTTGTTTTTCACAGAAAACATGTTCATTAACCTTAGAAAATTAAAGTAAGTCATTACAACAGTGCTTAAAGGAGAAACATCAAAGGATCATGCCTTGTCTGCAGTAAAAATTTTTGTTTCTAAGTTTCTCATTCATGATAAAAACTGTTTTTGAATATATAAAAAGGAATAACCTGACTCTTTGAAAAGTAGCTATTAAAAAGAAATTATCCTGACATTCTGGGAAGATGGCAGCATAGAAAGAGGTGGAAGACTTAGTCTCCCCCAGAACAATTTATAAATGAACAAAAAACCAGTAAATAACCTGGAATGGTAGCAGGGAGACAAATGTGACAGTACACTCAACATCCACCGACATGATTTGGGAGGAATGCCCGAGATCACAGCATAAAATCTGTAAGTAAAATTGCGGACCCGCGCTGATAGCCAAAAACCTAGAGCAGGGAGCCCCTCCCTCATGGAAGCCATGCTGTGCACTTTCTCAGCGCAGCTCCTAGAGCTGGGAGCCCCTCCCTCACAGAAGCCATGCCACGCACTTTCTCAACCCAGACCCAAGTGAGGTTTTAGCGATAACTGCTCAATACAGACAGTGAATCCTCAACAAGCAGACAGAGGCTTTTGGTGATGGTTGACCTTGGGAGAATCGGGGGAAATATTCTGTCTCTCGCTCTCTCTCAGTGGAGAAAACCTCAGCTGCTCTCAGCCCACAAGGAGTTGCAGTGGAGACAACCTCACACAATCGGCATTCTGAAGAGAGCTGAGAGCCCCGTGGTGCAGCCAAGTGGCCCAGGGCTTCCCTAGAGGGATGGCGCACACTGATGACATAGCAGGGCATTTTCTCTCAGCTGAGGGAGGATCACAGCTGGGAGGGGGGATCTGCTCAGAGAACCCAGAGGCACTACACCAAGTCTGGTGGTTTATGGGACACTGAGAGAGAGCTGTCCCTCCTCTCTGGCCACCTGTGCATGTGCCCCACATTCAGGGTGGGCGACTCCAGTGGCACGCCCAGGCTGAGTTCTCCAACTGAACATACAAGAATCATTTCCCCACACTACTGACTGGAGGGATATAGGTGGTTCACAGATGCCGTCTGCTGGTTACCTAGAGAAAGTGCACGCCATCAAACTGTGTCTCTGAAAAATTAGATCGATATCCTTTTTTTTTCTGATACAATTTGAAAGAACCCTATCAAGCAAAAACAAATGCCAAGAGGCCAAAAACAACAGAAAATCTTAATGCCTATGACAAAACCAGATGATATGGAGAATCCAGCTCCAAACACACAAATCAAGATTTCTGAAGAAACGTTATTCCTCGCAAAATTAATTAAAGAGGTACAATCAAAGAATGAAAACATGGCAAAGTATTTAAAGGACATCAAGAAGACCATGGCCTAGGATATAAGCACCATAAAAAAGACCCTAGAAGAGCATAAAGAAGACATTGCAAGAGTAAATAAAAAGGATAGAAGATCTTATGGAAATAAGAGAAACTGTTGGCCAAGTTAAAAAGACTCTGGATACTCACAATTCAATACTAGAGGAAGCTGAACAACATCTCAGTGTCCTAGAAATCCACAGAACAGAAAATGAAAGAACAAAAGAAAGAATGGAGAAAAAAATTGAAAAAATCACAATGGATCTCAGGGATACAATAGATAAAATAAAACATCCAAACTTAAGACTCATTGGTGTCCCAGAAGGGGAAGAGAAGGGTAAAGGTCTAGAAAGAGTATTCAAAGAAATTGTTGGGGAAAACTTCCCCAACCTTCTACACAATATAAACACACAAAGCATAAATGCCCAGAGAACTCCAAATAGAATAAATCCAAATAAACCCACCCCAAGACATATTCCTATCAGACTGTCAAATACTGAAGAGAAGGAGCAAGTTCTGAAAGCAGCAAGAGAAAAGCAATTCACCACATACAAAGGAAACAATATGAGACTAAGTAGTGACTACTCAGTGGCCACTATGGAGATGAGAAGGCAGTGGCATGACATATTTAAAATTCTGAGAGAGAAAAATTTCCAGCCAAGAATATTTTATCCAGCAAAACTCTCCTTCAAATTTGAGGGAGAGCTTAAATTCTTCACAGACAAACAAATGCTGAGAGACTTTGCCAATGAAAGACCTGCCATACTTCAGATTCTAAAGGAAGTAGATATAGAGAATACCAACAGAGATATAGAGAATTTTAACAGACATATATACTACCTTACATCCCAAATCTCCAGGACACTCATTTTTCTCTAGTGATCACAGATCTTTCCCCAGAAGGGACCATAAGCTGAGACATAAAACAAGCCTCAAGAAATTAAAAAAAAAAAATGAATATACTCAAAGAACATTCTTCAAACACAATGGAATACAAATAGAAGTCAATAATTTTTGAACTATAACTCCACTATTTACTTCCTACATGATAAAAAATACACAAACTCTAAGGACAAATCAATGGCTTTGAACTCAATGTAAAATATGTAATTTTAGACAACTATATAAAGGTGGGAGAATGAAGGAGTATAGGAACATAGTTCATGTGCCCTACTGAAGTGAAGGTGGTATCAAAGGAAAACAAAACTGAGGGATTTAAGAGGTTAATTTTAACCCCCACAGTAAACTCAAAGAAATTATCAGAAAATATAACCATGGAGATGAAAAGTAGAGTCTGGATTAAGGGAAATGGGGGAAGGGGCAATGGGAAGTTAAGAAAGGAGTGTAGGGTTGCTGTTTGAGGTGAAGGGAAATTTCTGGTAATGGATGGTGGGAAAGAGCATAACATCATTCTAAATGTGATTAATCCCACTAATGGAAGGCTAGGAAAGGGGTGGAATGGGAAGATTTAGGCTGTATATATGTTTCCACAATTGAAAAAAAGAAAAAAGAAAAAAAAAGAAAGATTGTCTAACTAGACAACAATTGAATGCTAAGGATGAACTTGGATGGGATTGGAGGGTGGAGGACAGGTGGCTCGAAAGGACACAGTTTAGACATAAGGAAAAAGAAATATAGAATGTAAACATTGTATCATTGTTGAATCTCTTATACTTCTTAGCTGGGCTTAATGGAATTACATAAAAGAATGTTCTTGTTCATGGGGAGTACGTACGTGAATTATAGTGGATGTTCAAAGATGTGTGCAGCTAACTCTCATACATTCAGAAGATGGAGAAATATATGATGGATGATAAGGAGGGAGGGAGGGAGGGAGGGAAAAATAGTAATGTGACAGCATATTAAAGTTGGTGGATTAAGCTATTGGAGGGGGTCGGGGTATGATGGAATGCTGTGTATGGGGCTAGTATTGTTTTTGCAACTATTCATGTAACTTTGAATTTATTTCAAAATAAAATTAAAAAACAGAAAAAAAATAAAATAAAATACGTACATGATCCCTTTAAAAAATAGCAATGTCACAAATTAGCAAGCAATATGTAAATGTCTTTGCTGTCTAAAATGAGAATAAATTGTTGGTGCTGAATTAAGAAAAAAAAAAAGAAATTATCCTGAGGAAAGTATAGATGGAAGAAAGATCCTACAGATGATGAATTCAAGAAGACAGATATAAGGTAGGAGAACTCTGTTCCAGGCTGGTAGGTCCTCTCCTTTTCCTATTACCTAGACTTGTGCAACACAGAGGGAACACAGAAAAAGTAGTTCAGATTCTTCTCACCTTCTACCAGGGACACAGACTAAAAAATCACTCACAGCAGTGAGACAGATCCCCATAATTTGGAGATCAAGGGGATAGGGGAGGACATATCAAGGTCCAGATCAGTGAGAGACAAACAGTGTGAGAAAATGTGGGCAGAAGTCATTTCTAGCCATGAGTCTGAAAAAGAGTCTAACATTTGGTGCTGTGACTCATATATGGATGTTCAACTGAAGCTTGAGTCTCTGGCCTCTTAAAGGGCAATGGGACAGCCTCTCAGTCAAACCTGTTTGGGGGACTGACTGAGGTTTGTTTCCCGGCCCCTCAGGGCAATGGGGCAGCCTTCCAGTCAACTCTGTTCCCTGAACTGCAGCAGTTCATATTTCCATGCATTCAGTGGCTTGAGTCCATCAACTCAGACCACCTTAACACAATGCTGGCCCACCCTTATGGCTCTCAAGTATCTACAACTAATTTGGTCCTAGGTAAGTGATGTCTTTCTTCCCAGATCCTCTCCTCAAGAGTTTTGTTCGATGTCCCATGGACATCCTGGCCCACCTGAGTGTGACACCTAGGCCCGCTCTAACGTGGTACCCCAACTTTGTAAGCCTAGCAAAATCCAAGCACTCAGTCAAAGCTCTCCAATGCTCTGGGAGCATCTTTCCCCATTGCAGCAGTCAAAGTAGCCTGGGGGACACCTTGGGCAAAACACCTCAGGCATTTCCTGACCCCCAATGGCAAACTGGGGATGCCTGCTTTGTTGTTGTGACTGGGTTGTATGAATCTGGGTTGTTAGTCTCACTTGAGCAACATTTTGGGTGGTCTCTGTAAGCCTCCAATGGAGAGGGGGAGAACTGTGACTTTCTCAGGTGATCTCTGTAAGACTCCCATGAGCATAGCCCCAACTCGTGTCAGCCTCATTCAGGGAGAATGTAAGCCTCTGAAGGAGGAGGAAACTCTGAATCTCTCACAGGTGATTTCCATAAGCCTCCAGCAAGCAAAGTTCCCTAATAAACCACAAGCCTCTCAAATTTCTTATATAGCCATGGGTAATTTACAGTCACTTTTAAGTAACTCCAAAACTGCATTTCCTCCTAAATCTACCCCCTCAGATGTTTAAACTTCAATTAAAAGGGGAAGTAGAACCAATAAAATTTGGTGGCAGTATCCTTTAGAACAACAAAAATGTTTGCCAGAAAATGGCACTTTTGCTTGGCAAATTCTCCCTGAACTTCATAATTTTATTCAGTGTAATGGTAAATGGTCTGAAGCCCCTTATTTTCAAGGTTTTTGGACTCTGATCCTGGCCATCCTTGTGCCACTCTGTTGCCTCCCACCAAATCCTCCCCCTTCACAAAAATCCTTCTAAGTCCTCTGCTTTCCTTTCTACAAAAGTTAACCCTGAAAAACCTTTAAGCAGTTTCTGCTTCTCTAACCCTGCAAACCATCCCCCCTTGTAACTCTTCTCTACCTCTTCTGTTCCCCTCCCCTTGCTGTTAACCTCTTCCACCTTCTCTTCCAATTGCTGTCACCCCCTTCTCACCTCACACTATCCAGGCAGCCCACTCAACACCTGTGCACCTCTCCCCCCATCTCCCACTCCAGCCCACCTCTCCCAAGCAGGAAAGTGCAGCACAAGCCTCAAACATGGGCCTAGTGTAACTGAAAAATAAATAAATCCAAAGATAAAAAACAATTTTCTAAGCCACAAGTCACTTAGTTAAAAATTTCCCTCTCCCCTAACAAAAAGAAAACTTATTTCTCTATTTAATGCAAGATCAGGCAAGCCTAACTATTTAAAACCATGTTTTCAAATGTCCTAATCCATGTCTTGTGGGCTGTGGAGCTCCCCTCAGCTGTCCACAAATTTTTCCTAGAGTACCAGGACTCAAAAGGTGGAAGCCCTGCCACAAACAAACACCAAACACATCTAAGTTAAGGTAGCTTTGCAATTGAAATTTTCCCTGTGCTTGGTAAGTGTGTAATTTTTGTTTATTGTGTTCACTTTGCTTTCTTTTGTCTCAATTAGTCTATTGTGTAGTAAGACTAATTAAGTTAATCCAAGGGTCATGCATGCAAACTCAATGGGTTTGAGCCCCACTAACCATAACCCCAGATTTGTAGTTCTCCTTTTAAATTTTGTGCAGTTTGCACAGTTTGCATTTGTGCAAAAAACCAGTTACATTTAAACAGCTCCTACTCCTATGTTCTGTCTTTATAATTTCTTTTACTGTTGTTCAGCCATGGGAAACTCAAAACATGCCAGTTACATCTTCCTTAAAAACTATTCTTAATAATTGGCCTAAATTTAAAATGTGTCAGTAAAATTTTTAATTAGCTATAGCTGCAGCCAACTGGCCTTTATGTGTAGCATGGCTAGCTATAGCAAACTGTCTCCAAAAAAAAAAAAAAAAAAAAAAAAAAAAACCAAAAACAAAGAAATCTGTAAGTTAAAAGAAAAGTTACAGTTTTAAAAAAATGCAGACTTCCTCCTCTGCTTTAATATAAAGCCTTCCAAAACAATTAAATAAAAGAAATAATAATGTAAATGTGCTAGCCAATCAGTTTTTAAAATTAAGAAGTCAAAAAGACCTAGTCAAAAGGGTTCTTGCAAAAACCTGAAATTGTTGGAAGGACAACAAAAGTAATTAATACAATTTAAAAATCAGCAAAATTCTGAATTGTCAAACCAATGTCATAGAATAATATCTCAACTAAGGAATCTGATATTGAGAACTTTGACTCCCTCTCTCTATAAAGAATGTTTTGTTTCAAATATTTAGCATCATTCTAGAAAGTTTGATTTTGGTGGTAATAGCATGTTATATAGAAGGCATAAACAATGTTTTTTCTAATTAAGGGAAAAAGGAAAGTAGCTTTGTCCCAAATAACTGATTGTTTAGGAATGTAAGATAAAGCCTGGATGGATTGGAATGTGGGATGAAGTCTAAATGGATACAAAAAGTTGTAGAAGGTTTGTAGAGTGGAAAATTTATTTCTGTAATCATGGTTGAAAGATAGATACAGAAAGTTGTAAAAAGTTTGTGAAAACAATTATTTCTGTAGTCAAGTTAGAAAATGGTAAAAACTAGTTTAACACTGCTTAACAATAGAACCTCAAAATTTAAACAAAAAAGTGGTTTTATAAAACAAAATAGCATCAAATATTTTAACCACAACCCAAAGCAGTAATTAATATTTAGTGTTGTGGGTATGTGCCTAATAATTCATAAAATATAAAACATTCCTCACTGTACTGCAAGCTTCTCTTGTTAAGGTCTCTTGCTGTTTTTATTAAGAAAAAATGTCCTTAAATTATTGAGGTGTTATTTCTTAATAAAAGGTTGTAAAAGTGTTTTCTGAGTAATCAGTGTAGGGTACAAAAAGTCTCTTTTATCAAAATAACTTCTTGCATTTTATGTTAACATTATTATGTCCTTGACTGTTTATTTAAAATTTGTACTAAGCACTCTTTACTTTTAAATCATTGTCTGTCCCTATACTCTTATCTGAATGGGACATGAATTAAAGAACCCCAAACTGGCTAAATGACAACCTGATAAATTTCAGGTCTTTTCTAATAGAAACCATTGGTTTAAATTGTAACAAACAAACCCATAACACTAGCACAAAGTCCCTTTAACAGCCTTGTTCAGCTAGTAAATAAAACTATGTTTACTCATTTTATAGTAAATAAAACTTTGTAAATGTATAAAAATATTATTTGTTTTCTAAGCTATCCATGCCTCAAACAACTTTATTATTTTTTAGTAAAATGTTCTAAAATGTTTTCCTGAATAATCAATGTAAAAGGCAAAAAGTCTGTTCTATCAAAATAACTTATTGCACTCTATGTTAACTTTGTCATGTCCTTGGTTGTTTAAAAATATTGTCTTCTCACTTTTAAAAAAGCTAAGTCTTTTCCTTAACTTTAATTAAAAATAATAATAATAATAAAAAATAAATAAATACTGTTTCAAACCTAATAATTTTTACCATTTTACTTTCTCAATGTCAAACCCTAAAAAATATCTTTTTATTCCCAACAGTTACAAAGAATTTGTTCTTTCACCTTGGAAAAAAAAAAATAAACTACCAAAAAATGATTAAATTCATGTAATATGTTACAAGTTGCAGAAAAAATGTTTAGACAATGTTATAAAAATTAAAAACTTCTAACCTTTTGTTACCGATGTACGTAACATCAAACAACAATGTAGTACTGCTAGTTATAATTTCAGTTATTTTTAAAGTGTTATCTGTCACAAAAACAGCCAAATTTCCTTGTAAGTTACATTGTTTTACTCTGATGCTTCTTGGAAAGTGCTTGCAGTTAGCTACAATTCAAAGCATCATGTTCAAGACAAAGAAACACTTTTAAAAAGAAGCAAGGCAAGTATATAAATTGTTTTACCCATTATCTAACATAACCCTACTAAAAATGTAAAGAAATATTAGACCTCTATTTTAATTGAAGGGCTCACATGTTTAAACCAAGCTTCTAGTACTGGACCTGCATGCTCTCTCCCTATTGGAGTTATTGGTAAAACTCATTTCTGTAGTCACTAAAACTATAAAAGTGTCAACCACATCACATGGATGTGCTCCAGAAGTAAATGGACACATGCTGTTACTTAAAGCACCTTCTACTACAGACACCTTTGCCTCTGCCTGCCAGAAAAGACTCAATCACTTAAGCTTTTTGGTGAGCATTGCATCCGGACTAGCTCTTCTGCATCATGCAAGAGGCTGCTGTAGAAGAGCCCACTGGAACCCTGGAGCCTACCATCTTGTTTCCCAGAAAACCAATGATGCTGCACTACAACTGTACAAAGAAGATACCTACCAGAGCTGTCATTGCTGGTGTGATGTGGTTGAAACATAAAAACAGAATTAACACTAAGGCCTACTCTTATGAGGGGACAGCATGTATGGTATTGCAAACAACACCCAGTGCAGCTCAGGAAAACTTGAGCATCCATTAGCATTTAGTGCTACACATATATACCAAATAAATATAACAATGTCTCTTTGATAATAAATCATATGCAAAATAATAATAATGTTAAAATTATAGTAAACTAAATGCCTTTTCTAAGTGGTGAATAAATTTACCATAAAATAGAAAATTACCCTTATTACCATAGTTTTTATTCTGCTTGTCACTTGTTTGTCTTATTGCCTGTATTGTATCTGTAAGTTTATGTCCAAAGCATCTTCCAGATTAATATAACATATTCACCCTTGCTCAGCAAAAAACAGTTACAAAAAAACCTCCACCCACTTTCCCCTTTATACAAGATGCTCACAAGATACCATTTCTTTAAAATAAGAAAATTTCTCATAAAAAGGAGGGACTTAATTGCTAAGTAAGTTTAAGTAAGAAATATTTAATAAATCTTTCTTTCAAATTTTCATTCTTTTCTATGCAATATTCAATAAAACTTTCTCTAAATTTTTCTTTCATTCTTTTCTATGCTTCTACAAGCAATTCTACTCTCCTTTATAGGGCAAGTAATTATCCTTATATTAATTTTCCTTTCTGCTCCTTACCTTTTACAATGTCTAATTAAATTTATCAATAGGTCAATAGCAGCCATGACTAACCAGCAAAACTCCAAAAATATACGATGGCTAAAATGAAAAATTGAAAATCTGCTCCTGCCACAGCAAAAGGCTCACTACCAGCTGGTTCCAGCAGAAAATATCCAAACATCAATCTAATAATGCTAAAACTTAGTTCAAAGCAACTCTTACCCTACTCCATCCAAACCCAGCCAGAAGTAACTAAGAGATGAGTGCAACATCCCTTTTCCCTATAAAGGTTGCTTTGAGCTAAGTTAAAGTGTTAACCCAAAATTCTACCCAAACCCATACCAATTTTTTATTAAAAATAAAAGGCAGGAATGTCAGATGCCAGAAAAAGAATCTAACATAAAGAAGGAATGTCTGATCCAGGTTCCCTGCTACTTATCTCATAGATACCAGGTGTGTCCTAAACTAAGGGTTCAAGGTTGTTTTAGAAATCCCAGTCATAGTGGTGCCTAGACCCTAGGGGATAGACAAGGCAAGATCAGATATGCCCATAAGATGAATGACAACAAAAGCCAAGAGGCCTACTTCCTCCACATACATAATACAGTGCACATCAAAGAAGAGTAGTGTGTTAGAACCCTAGTAACCAGTCAGCTTAGAAATTGATAAGCACTCACCCAATTAAGACACAGAACACACTCAGCAGAACCTTCCCCCTCAACACCCAATGTGGGTTTTTCCTTTAAAAAATGCTGCTCTCAGATTGAGGGCTGGAGCCATTTTCTTCCTTTTTCTTTTCTGATGGCTCCCACCTGCTTTCTTTCTCTAATACACCTTAAACTCTCTACTTAAACCATGACTTACTGTGTTGTGTGGATTCCTGAATGGCTCTGGACCTAACAATCTGAATCCCCAATTTTGGGCTTATTGTCAAACCTTTGGACATCACTGTGCAGTGCTCAGACAGAGAAGCCCGGGAATAGACTGCAGGATGAAACCAGGCCTTTCATCAAATTAAAGAAAAGCTGAACACCAGTCCAGCCTTGGGACTTCCCGATTTGTGCAAACTTTTTGATCTGTTTAACATGAAAGACAGGGAATAGGGCTTGGTGTTCTTACACAAAAGTTTAGCATATTTTTCAAAGAAACTGGACTTAGTTTCACAGGGATGGTGACCTTGTCTGGCTGTGGCTACCACTTGTGATATTTTACAAGAAGCTAAAAAATTTACCTTCAGCCAGGAGGTTATTGTACACACTCCACACAGTGTGCTGTCTCTGCTTGAGCAGAAAGGAAGTTACTGGCTAATTGCTGGCAGGTTGGGAAAATATCAAGTTATATTATTAGATAAGTCTTGAGTTCCACAGGTTAAATCTGGCTACATTTTTACCTGAATCTGAGGGAACTGCTTTGCATGACTGCTTTCAGGTGACTGATAAAGTGTTCGCTAGTTGACCAGAGTTGGGGGACAGCCCTCAAAATGAATCTGATCTGGAAATGTTCTTGGATGGGAGCAGTTTTTTTTCCACCTTAATCTCCTCTTTCATCCCCTCCCCTGCAAGCTTGGATCTGGGCTTCCCTGTATGAGTGACAGTTTGTCTCCTGCCCCAAAGGTGCCTGGGCCATCAGATACCTCCCCACTTTCTCTGCAAGGTGAGGGCTGCAATGGGGCATGGGGTGGCACCCATGGGAAGAACTTATGTAATACAGAGTGGGCTGGGCTTACAAGACCCCAGTGGGGCAATGGAGAGCCATGGGCTGGTCTCTGCCTTCTAGACTCTTGTGGTCTCTCTTGGATGGGAGCAATTTTATGCACCATGGACACTGACATTCAGGATATGCCATAGTAACCCTGACAGAGGTGCTAGAAGCCAAAATCCTGCTATCAGGCACATCAGTCTAGAAAGTTGAACTCATTGCCCAGACCCAAGCCTCAATCATCAGACAAGGTAAGAAAATAAATATTTATACAGACTCTCACTATGCCTTTACTGTAGTGAATGCTTATGGTACAGTTTGGAAGGAAAGAGGACTTTTTTATCCACAAATAATAAAGAAATTAAGCATCTGGAGACCATATCTCCTTTCTTAGAAGCTGTAATTCTTCTATCATAAGTTGCCATTATGCACTGTTTGGGACATCAGAAATCAAACAGCTTTCCAGCAAAAGAACCATAAAGCAAATTTGGCAGAAAAGGCAGCTGCTAGGATACTTTTGGGGCCCCAAATCACCAAGGAATTAGCTCTTATCCTGACTGCAGACTTCTCATCATTCACCCCACTTTATGAAACCAAAGACTTACAGCTAAAAACAGAAAAAGTATGGTTGCAAGTGAAGTTAGGCCAAGATTTGCTACAAGAAAAACTAGTAGAACCTGTGCTGTCATATTTGCAGCAGGGGACTCACTTTAGAATAGAGGCTTTTGCAACCTGCGCCAGAGGGCACCAAAAATCCAAGCAGAAATCAATAAAGTGGTGAGCAAATGTGTCCTCTGTCATAAAAATAACCCACACACTAACTGTCCCCCTTTGATAGTAGGGGTGCAGGCTCATGAGTTCTCATCTGGAGAAGACTGGAAAATAGACTTTATAGTGATGCCCCAAGGAGCTAGAAATTTCTATCTCCTAGTGTTAGTTAACACATTTTCAGACTGGGTAGAAGCCTTCCCCACCCACATTGAAAGAGCAACTGAAGTCATTAAAGTATTGTTTAAAGAAATTATACCTAGATTGGGGATACCATTCACTGTTTAGAATAATGGTAGTGCCTTTGTTTCAAAAATAACTCAAGAAGTTTCACAGGAACTTGGGAAAAAGTGGAAATTACATGCATCTTGGAGACATCAATCAACTGGGAAAACTGGAAACATGAATCATACTCTGAGAAAGACTATTGCTAAGATGTGTCACCTGGGACAAGGTATTGCCTATTGTCCTCTTGAGGTTCCAGGCTACCCCAGAAGGGGACTAGATTTGAGTCCTCTTGAAATGATCTAAAAGATTGTTGAGAATATGTCTATGGAAACCCTGTATGATAAATTGCAAATGGAAGCAGTCATCTCCCTAGGGAGTACTATAAAGATGATTTCTGAGCTTGCTGATAATCAGAAAGTTCCCTATAGATATAGCCTTACACCCATACAAGTCAGGAGACCAAGTGTTGAAAATATGGAACAATAAACACCCTGAAGATCAATTTATCCCCAAGTGGGAGGGACCTTACACAGTGTTGCAAATCACTCACTCTTCTCTCAAACTACAGAGTATTAAGCCTTGGATTCACCATTCATGAGTTAAGGCAGCCCCAGAGGAGAAAGAAGTAGAAGACACCACCCACTCATGTACTCCCACTGCTGATTTAAAATTACTCTTCTGTAAATTGCCTAAAACAGTATAGTGATTAGAGTTAAGTTGTACACCCTCTACCTTTTTCTCCTATTCTATTTTGTGCTAGGTAATATTTTCCTAAAATAGACTGCAAAAGTAGCAGATATCCACCAGATGAATGATTGCTGGATTTGTACTTATTTGCCTACTGCTGAAAGTTCAAGTTCATAACATACTGCTTCTTAAGAAGAAGAAAATATCTCATAAAAGGGGGGATTTGATAGCTGGAAAAGTAGAAAATTCTGAATATAATTCTTTAGGTGGAAAATGCTTAGTATGGTGTTCAATAGCCAATAGGAAGAATTAAAATGTTTATGAAGATCACTTCATTCAAGCAGCCTTGAGTTATTCTGACTGTGAAATCCCTTGTTAAAATAACTTGCTGTTGCTCTAATCTCAACAACAATAAAAACTTGCTCTCTGTTTCCAGGAACTTTCCTAGCATTGCCCACAGGAGGAAACCACCATATGGTTTGATAAAGAACTGGCTTTTTGAAAAATGATCTTGAATGAGGGGAGGACTTGAAGATTACAAGGAGATGCTGACAAACCAGTTTTCCCTCTTCTATTTCTTTTTCCTTTCTGCTTTCTTCTGGCTTCTGGCCATTTCTTTGTCTGTTTGGGGTTATAAAAGCCCAAACAATTCTTCTCATTCTGAAGTGGGCTTGAAAGGTTTTTGTTTCCTCCAGTCCCTTGTTGATGCATCTTAAACTCACCTTCTCGCCAAAGCAAAGAGACCAGTTTCTTTTTGATGCAGGATCAGGTGGGCCTGACTACATAGGACCTTGTTTTCTAATGGTAACATTAGCATCTTAGTGTTACAAAAATAATTTTGACCTCACAGCACTCTGGAAAGGATCCTGGGGACTAAAGACTACACTTTGATATTTATTGGTTATTCTAAGTACATTTTTCCTGAAGGTGATTTTTAACTATTTTCACTTTAATGGGCTCTCTTTCATAAAGCTTATTAAAACACACATGCATGCACAATGTGATATAAAGTGAGGGCTAAACAAATCACCTGGAATACAATCATTTTCTGCTGCTTTTGGGAAAAGGTAGAAACTATGAAGCCAGAGCAGGGGAAGTTGAAGGCAGAAGTCACAGGAAACCTTATCTTGCAGCTCCAGGAATCATCTGTGAGAAATTTCCATACAGCTTTTTAGTGAACAATAAACCTCTGGAAAAATATCTCTTTGACATGTCCAAAGCAATAAGAAGGGCCTTGAAGGTTGTCCACCTGTCCATGAGTGACTCTAATAAATCTTGATGAATCTGGGATATTTTAAAGTAAATCAAAACATTTCCTTCCCATTGGTCACTTTGAAAATTATGTGTCTGTTTATAGTATTTCACACAGAAGAACCAAAAACTTAAACATCCAATAATAGCAGACTTGTTTAAGTTGAATAATATATCTATGATGGAATCCTATGCTTGCATTAAAAATGACATTGAGGAGAAGTATTTATTGCTATGGAATGATTTTGAAGCTACATGCCATAACAATTTTTCCTATTAATATAATAAATTTCACAAGGCTGGAAATTCTTTTGAAAGCTCTCAACAATGAGCTGTTTCTTCCCTGTAAATTGCAGTTTCTCAATATCATTTTTCCAAGAAGCTTCTTTTGACTTCAGTATGATACATCGAGTGGACCTGTTACTGGAGCCTAGTTGGCAACCTAGGTGAGCTCCATTGTAGGCTCATTTTCTTGTCTCAAGAAAGAATTCTGACACAAGAGGAATAGTAGCAAGCAGCAAAGTTTATTTGAAAAGGCCAGTACACATGAGGAAATGACACAGTTGGTAAGAAGGAATACACGCTAGAGAGGTCAGTGTGGGCAGGCCCCAAGAGGGGAGGCACACCAGATTGAGCTCTGTCCAGGTTTTATATGTTAGCCTTTTGCTAGGCTTCAGGCTAAGGTTGGGGGTAGAAATTCCCATTCTCCCCTACCCTGGATTAACCCCTCCCTTTCCTCCATCATGCTATCTCAACTGATTCTAGGAATTAGGGGTTCTCCTTTCACCCAGCCCCTCCTTTCTCCCTCCACCTTTCTATCTCAGTTGGAAGGGAGGGTTGGGTCCCCCTTTGGCTTGTCGTCTCCTCTCTTTCTCCACCTGCCTATCTCAGCTGGCACTCCATCTGGCCATCTATGGCTTGATGCAGACTCTCAATCTGAACTTACCAATGCCCCTGGCCTGCCCAGACTGCCCTATTCTAGCCTGCCTCAGACCTGGAGAATTCAGTTCTAACCCAGGCTTTACTACTCAGGAAACTAGTGACTGTCTTAGTTTCAATTTTATTATCTTTAAAATAAGGAGGAAATAGATAACTGTGAATAAGCTTTCATGTACCATTCTGATTTATACCTTCCCCCAGGGCCACAAATCTAGCAGTGTCCTGGAATTCACTGTCCCCTCAAACTTCAGGCTGGGCCTAGTGTAAAGTTTAATTAGGCCTTAATGAACTCTGACATGACTGTCTAGTCTGCTGACAGTGGCACAAAATAAAATAATTGGGCACCATAATCCCAAATCAGCTACTTTTTGTCTGTAGCAAAAATAACAAGATGCCATAAACCTGAAATCCTCATATGAGCAGAAATGAGTTCCAGCCAGCATGGTGCTTTTACACAATGACTGATTGGGAAACCCAGATACCAGCAATCCATCAGAGGTATTATATCACTTCCATAGTATGGAGCATGGGTGAATCCCAGTTTTCTTCTTTTAAAAAAACTCAGTCTTATTTTCCCTTAAGTGACTCTTAAGACTGAAGTCTCAATTTGAGGTTTCAATTTACATTGTTCTCTTTAACAGTCATCTGAAAGCCAAGTTGGAGGATGGAGGAAGGAGGTTAATTAACCTTTTGACACCAGGGTTCTGATGAGGTAAGATTAGGGTCACTACACTCCACAATTCCATCCTGGTGGTGCTCAGGGACAAAGACTGTAGATTTTAGTGTGGGAAAGGGAATGGACTACAGAGTATAACAAATGAGAATTTAAATCCCTATCCACTTATCTCCTAATGTGGCAATACTGGGCAAATCAGTTTTTCTCTCTGAACTTTTAGTTGAATATTTATTATATATATATGTAAATATATAAGCATACATATATGTATTGCATATGAAAACACATACACACACACATCAGTTTTCATTACGGGAGGTGTTGGGGAAATTGTCTCTATGTTGGTTAAATGAGCCAATAAAGAAAAGAATGGTAAGCCTTGTAAACTAAAAGCAGCTCACCTCTGAGAATTTACCACACTTTATATACTATCCTATTTAATACAAAACACAACGATGCTAAAGTTTGTGTATTGGTGATACAAGGGTTAATAATAGCCACAATTAAGAGCTGAGTATCTGAGGCAGGCAGAGATAAGCTGCCCATTTACTGGCTTTTGGGCCCAGGTCTCTCTGGGTACAGAACGGGAGATCTGAGCAGACAGCACCGCAGACCCCACTGCCTACACTGGGTGGATGCAGGGTCCAGGTCACGCGCAGCCAGGCCCAAGGCTCCACCATCTGCTCTGCTCACCACCGCTCAGGCCTTCAAGGGCTGTCCTGCCAGAGGAGGGAGAAGCAGCCTCTGCCCAGCCCGGACCCCTCCCCAGTTCTCTCTGGATGCCTGCAAGTCCCCCTTCCCTGACACTCCCCTGACCTCCGCAGCAGCCCTTCAACAGGCCAAGCCCTGACCCTTTGCTGACTCCTCCTCTGCCTCTTGGAGGCGGCGGTGGTGTCCAAGGCCCCTGAAACTGCCCAGTCTTGGAGACCTCTTTGCCCCCTCACACCTGTAGGGGCTCAGCCTCCACTCCCGCTCCCGAGCCGTGCCATCTGGCCTCGCCCTCTGAGCCCCTACGGACCCCAGGAGGCTCCAGAGCCTTCAGGGTGCTGCTGCCTAAAACAGAGTGGTGACAGCGGGAGTGCCAGCTACGGCACATGCGCAGAGAGTGCCTGTGGCGGCGGGGGTGGGGGGGTTTGTGTGCCATTTTAAGGAGGTCATGGATGCGCAGGTGGGGTCCAGCTGCTGGGTACTCCAGGAGGCCTGGTCCTTTCCACACCCACAGCGATGGCTGATCCAAACCTATGCCATCACACCCTGGGGCCTTGAAGACAGAGAGCTACGGTGAAGTACTGAGATGAATATTGCTGAGAAATTTAAATAAAGTACCTGGTAATAATCTTGAGTTACACTCAATAATATCCTTTAACACGTGACTTTATCTTAGGAACGCTAGCTTTCAAAATTGTGCAAACGATTCATGAAGTGTGCAGTAAAACAGAAAATATGTATAAACTAGAGTGAAAAGCTGGGTGACATACACACCACCTCCCAAAAGAAAATGAAAAATCTTGATGTTAGATGCACACCCTTCTAAAAATTTTACGTGATTGTTATCCTAATGGCATAACATTTTGTAACTGTCATTTCACCTTGGAATATATAGTTATCCTCTTTCCTGGTCAGTAACTTTATGATACAAATTTACTCTTGTTCCAACAAGAGAAATGAGTTTTCATGCAAAATTGTTAAAAATATTTTTTAACAATAAAATTAATTTAAAAATGTGCAGGATCCATATAGAGATATATAAATATATGTGCATACATACACCTATTTTATATGTAAACATATACATGCACACGCATCAGGTTTCATTATGGGAGGTGTTGGGGAACTTGTCTCTTGTCAACCTAGAAAATCCTCTCCACAAATGCAGAAAAGAATGAAGAAGTTTCATTAAGGAATAAGGATTAAACCAGATTGCCATGTGCATCACAGACAATCTGCTAGTGAGCTTCCACACAGAAATATCCCTCTTTCTTACAGCCAGACAGATTCACAAGATGAAAGATAACTCTTCCTCAACTAAGAGGACTTGACAGCAACATTTGCTACATATTGAGAGCAACATATTGCAATATGCCACATATTGACAGCAAATGTCTTGACAGTAACATTTGCTACAAATTCACCTAATTGGAGCAGCCAAATGTGTTAGTTAATTGCCTCTATTCAAATGATAAATAAAACTTTGTGTATCTTTCAAGACATGCATGTAGTCACAATTTGTAGCCAGGTATGTATGCTAAACTCTCACACAAACAAGGAGATGGGGGTGCTCTAGCTTCCTTGATGTTTGCATTTCAAAGACATGGTGCTGAGGGTATTAAGAAAGACATTTCCTGGATTGTAAAATTAGTAAGAGCTTTTTTTTTTTTTTTACCTCCACATAACTCTCAAAGGAACAGGGAAAGGATTTGCAATTACAAGTTTTCTCAAGGAAATGCTCTAAGAAAAGGGACGTGGAAAAAGTTCTCTTTGCCTTTTAGCACCAAAGAAAATTCAATGTGGTTTCAGATTTGTATTTACCCTTACAGAGGACCCTATAAAACTTAACACAATTTCAGTGAAAATGTTAATAAAATACTTTGTTGAATTGCTTGGTTTGGAGGTTTGTTATTCTTTTTTTAACTTGAACAGAACAATTTCTAACTTCCTCAGGAAATATAGATGCCCGTAGAAGAGCCAGGAGTTTTTTGTTTGTTTTGAAAAGGTAAATTATTATAAAAACCTGGAAATCTTGGTGCTGACTTCAGAAAAGAACAGAAACATCCAAATATACATACAAATTGAGCATATGTGAAAATTTCATTTCATTCAGCAAATGGTGTTGAAAAAATAAGATTAGATCTTTATTTTGCACATTACAATAAAAAAATGTTACATGAATTTAGTATTTGAAAAGTAAGCCATCAATTAAATGTAAATAAAGGATTTTAAATATTACATAATTTGAGATAACCTGAAACAAAAAGCAGAAACCATAAAGGATATAAACTAATAAATTTTACTATGAAACATTTAAAAGCCCTATTTCAAAACATATATTCACAAAGTTAAAACACAAATAAACTGAGAAAATATATTTAAAAATTATGAGGCTCAGATTTCACACTCTTAAGTTGCTCTTACAAATCAGTGGGAAAATATGAACATCCAACATTCAATAAAAAGAGAGTAAGAATATACCTTTGCTGCTTCTCATCCTATCTAGGATCCATGGATTGCCAGATGCATCTTTATTATTTTTGTTTTACCACTGCAAAAGAAAATATATGGCTAACTAAGGTAACACATGGTATTGACTATAAGATATATCATAAGATGTAATTTCAGAGCTGTTAAATATGAAGAAAAGAAACAAGTTTTGAAATGCAGTTATAGGAAAGAAATTAAGCCAATTAAGCCAATAAATACATGAAAAACATGCACCATCACTAGAAACCAAGAAAGAAATGCTGAATGAAACATTACGCTATTTTATTCTATTTCAAATTTCATTCCCTTTCAAACATACTGCCTTAGCTAAAAACACCAAATAGAGTTTTGCCCACCTTTATTTACTTCAAACCATTTAGCACAGTGGTGCTAGGAAGTGGGTAGGAAGTTGACCTAGGAAATGAGGTTGAAGTAAATTTGCAGAATGATTTTATTCATGGGGCCCTTTCATTGTCAGGGTTTTTTGGCATCTGTTCAGAGCATTTGAGTCTGATGCATTTCCCCAGCTTCTGGATCCCTCTACATTATCCTTTCTGCCTGTTCAGCAAAATTGGTTCAAGTTTACTGAAAATCCAGCCTCTGAGAGATGTGGCAATTTGGAGTTATTGGTTAAGATTAAAGAGTAAAGTGAATTTTTACTTTGGGTTTAGGCATCATCTCCTCACCACAGAAATAAAACTCATATTTTGAAGTAAGGAGGAGGACCTCCTAGGGGACCATCAACCTTACTGATACCTCTCACCAAATATCCAGGAAAGAAGTCCCAGAGAGGAAGAGATCCTAGAGTTGTTATATCCAAATCTACTTTTAACTCCTTGAAAAACAAAACAAAACAAAAGTTTATTTAAGAATAAAAAAATTACAAAAATGCATGTCATGACTTTACAGATAAGTGAATTACAAAAGCAGTCAACACAACCATGTACTCACTAAGAGTTCAAACACTATCAGCACCTGAATCCCCCATTCTCTATTATTACTCCCTGCTGCAGCCTGACTCAACCCCAAGACCAAAGAACACATCAGGCAAAGTTATCCATGAGTTTCATTAGGGACTTACAGGAGGATTTTTCCCAATGACCCCTGGTTAGGAAATGGAAGTCAATGACCCAGGCAAACAAGAGGAAGAGGAGTGCCTTATATAGCTAAGCAGAGCCTTGTTAGATTTGGAAACCTCAGCTGAGCCTTGTGAAGATTAATTACCAGGAGTGACTAGGCTAAATGACCTTCAATGTCTGTGCTCTGGTCATGGGAGTTGCTGTGTGCTCAAGGCTCCACCCTTGTCCCTAAGGGAGGGGGAACACTGGGCTGCCCCACTCTCCCTCTCAAAATTAGTTGTTCCTGACTTCTAACAGAAAATACTAGATTTGCCATTTATCAATGAATTTGTTATCCCTCTTATTTTGAAATAATTTTTAACTTAAAGTTGCAAAAATAAGACAAAGAATTTTCATATATCCTTCACCCAGAATCTTCAGTCTTAATATTTTGCCACATTTATTTCATCAGTCTCTGTTTGTATATTTTATATTTCTATTTCTAAATCACTTGAGAATAAGTCATAGACCTCATTCCCTTTACTTCTAAATACTTTATATATTTCCTATGAGAAAGGATAAATCTCTTAAAAAACCACAGCACAATTTTCAGAAACAGAAAATTTAATGTGAATAAAATATGTTTGTGTGATCTTCAACCCATGTTCAAATTTTGCTGGTTATCTCCATTAAGACATTTATCACCTTTTTTTTTTCTGATTCAAGATCCAAACCAGGGACTTCCATTTCCGACCACAGTGGGGGAACAGGGACTATATTTACCCTCTTACCGGAAACAACCAAGAAATTAGACAAAAGATATGAAACAATTGTTGCAAGACACAATATCAGGAAATGAACAAAAATGATCCCTAAGAAACAGGATACAAGGTAAGTGTGTTAAAAAAGACAAAGGCTGTGGATTCTCTGTCTGTTGCACTCAAATGACCAATTCCTGAGATACCAGGGTTTCAAAGAGAGAATGAGTTTATTGGTAGGCAAAAAGCAAGAGATCAGTTTTCCTTTCAGCCTAAAAAACTGTCTACCCAAACCCTAGTAATTCTGGAGGCTTTATAGTATCAAAAGATGGGCAGATTTTAAGGATAATTAGTACAATGGCTCCAGATGATTCAAGTAGAGGTGATTTAATTATTGACTATGTGAAGATAGATTACATCCTTGGTTGCAGAATGTTTGCAAGTAAATGGCAGCCTTAATATGATGATGGGTGTGATTTTTAGTGTTATGAAGAGGTTTAGGGCACTTATAGATTAAAGGTTAAGCTACTGTGTATGTCAGACAGGCACATTTTGGCTTGATTCAGCTACAGTTATCCAGATAACTATGGACTTGGGGTGGATTAGTTCAGGGCTGACCCAAGAGGCTTCAATAATAAACATTAGGGCTGTCTTTAATGATGACAAGACTCCAAAGCCACAAGATTGTATAAAATGGGTACAAATGAGGGTCAGTCAATCACATGATAAAGGTTACAATCATCAGAGATCAAGACAAATAGATTACAGTTTGACAATTTCAGGTATTTCCTTCTGGTTACTCTAATACACACAGAAAGTAAAAAGAAATATTGATATAATGATTTAATAATCATAATCATTTGTTAATTCCTAACTTCTTGGTTACACAGGTTTCTAGGCTACTCAAAGCCAATACCAGGAAATGGGTTGAGTAAAAAAATGTGAATTTATTCACTCATGGTTGAGGCTAGGAAAATAAAATCAAGGCATCATCATGGCAATGCTTTCTTCCCAAAGACTGGCTGCCAGTGATCCTTGGCTACTCTGCCACATGGCAAGGCACATGTTGTTGGCTGGTCTCCCCCTGCTCCTGGTTCCATTGCTTTCCACTTGCTTCTGTGGCCTTTTTTCCTGTGTTCATTCCATTTATAAAGGACTCCTGTAATAGGATTAAGACCCATCCTGCTTGAGGTAGGACACAACTAAAGTAACCTCATCAGAATGTTCTACTTACTATGGTTTCACAACAGGAAGGGATTAGATTTAAGAACATGATTTTCTTTGATACATACAGCTTCAAACCACTGCATTAAGCCTGTGCATGCCCCTGCTTACTACCTTGAGTTTCCTGGCTGTGGAATAGAGAGGGGGAACCAAGGATGAGCCTAGTGGACTCCTTAAATTGAGGAGATGCAACTGAGAGTCCTGAGATACCACGGCAGCCTGAGTTCAAAGGCAAACTATCAAAGAGGAGACAGATGCACAGAAAGAAACCAGAAGACTTTTGGAGGGTCTTCCCTTGAGCATTCAGCAGATTACTGATGGAAAAATGTTAGGAAACTGCCTGAAATCAGGGAAGAAGCATCTGAAAAGATTAAAGGTAATAGAGTCCAATAATCACACAGGGCTTGGAATAGTACCTCTTCTCACCTATCAAAGTAAAAAAATAACTTATGATTGACAGGCCTTGGGTAGAGTAATTGAAAGTTCTTGCCTTAGTAGTGAGGGAATAATTAGCCTTAGAATAGACACTACAATTTTTAAAAGGAAGACCCAATAGATCAAACTGTTATGAAGTTAATTAGTTGCAACATAGGAAAAATCTCTAAGAATATAAAACCATTTAGCATCCAATAGGGTAAAATTCACAATGTCTGGCATTCATTCATAGATTACAACTTTGCAATGAAGCCAGAAAATATGACTCATAGTGAAGAGAAAAATCAAAACTGACAGAGATGTCAGAATTAAGCAGAAAAGGACATAAAAACCTATCTTAAGTGTATTCTAGATATTCAAACACATAAGTAGAGATGTGGAAGGTAATAAAAGACTCAAATACCTGGAGATGAAAACTAATTCTGAGATGAAATTCACAGGATAGGATTATCAGCAGATTAGAAATTACAGGAGAAATGTTTAGCAAACTTGAAAACACAGCAATACAAACTATCCAAAATGGAATACTGAGAAAAAGACAAAATTAAAAAGAAACACTAGTAGGCTGTGGCACAGCTTCAAGCTGCTTAATATGTATGTAATTAAAGTCCATGAGGAAAGGAGACAATAGAAGGCAAATATTTTCTAAATTTGATGAAAACCATAAGTTCACAGAAAAAAGAAATGCAAACAACCCTAAACACAAGAAATATTTAAAAAAAAACTGCACAAAAGCATCATAATCAAATTGCTGAAAACCAGTGATAAAGAGAAAATCTTAAGAGCAGGCAGAGGAAAAACTACACTTTATCTTGAGAGGAACAAAAATAAGGATGATGGTGTATTTTTTCAGAAAAAAGACAAGTGAGAAGACATTGCAGCAACATATTTAAATACTGTGAGGAAAAAAGAACCTATCAATCTAAGGTACAATACACTGCAAAAATATGTTTCAAAAATTAAAATGAAACATGACATTTTGCAGAAGAACAGAAGTGGAAATAATCCATCACCAGTAGATGCACACTGTAAGAAATGTTAAAAGAAGTCCTTCAGGCAGGAAAATGGCACCAGAGGAAAACATGGATCTACACAAAGAAATGAACACAAGAAATGATAGAAACCTGAGTAAATAGAAAAGATTTTTCTTTTAATTTAAATATCTACAGCTGAGTGTATGCTTTCTATGACGGCATGCTATGTGGATATATCTCAATAAAATCGAATTTAAAAGGATAATTGATTGCTTAAACAAAATAATATATTGTGGGGTTTAACAACACACACATAAATAGTTATATATAAAATAAAATATATGGTAACACTAATATAATGTCCATTAAGGCGGAAAAGAAAGCAGACCATTGGAACACTATTATATTACAGATGAAATGGTAAAATAGTACTTAAAGTTTAAAGGGAGAATTTGGTAAGTTAATTATATTATTCTTTTTAATTCATTTTTATTGAGATATAGTCACATACCATGCAGTTATACAAAACAAAGTGTACATTCAATTGTTTACAGTACCATTAGATAGTTGTGCATTCATCACCAAAATTAATTTTTCACAATTTCATTACCACACACACACAAAATAAGAAAAAAAATTAAAGTGAAAAAGAACAATTAAAGTAAAAAAGAACACTATGTGCTTTTTTTTCTTCCCCCATTTTTCTACTCCTCCACTCATAAACTGGACAAAGGGGTATATGGTCCATATGGCTTTCTCAATCACATTGTCACCCCTCATAAGCTACATCATTATACAATTGTCTTCAAGATTCATGGGTTCTGGGTTGTAGTTTGATAGTTTCAGGTATTTACTGCTAGTTAGTCCAATTCATTAGAACCTAAAAAGGGTTGTCTATATTGTGGGTAAGAGTGCCCACCAGAGTGACCTCTCAGCTCCTGTTGGAATCTCTCTGCCACTGAAGCTTATTTCATTTCCTTTCACATCCCCCTTTTGGTCAAGATGTTCTCCATCCCATGATGCTGGGTCTAGCTTCCTCCCTGAGAGTCATATTCCAAGTTGTCAGGGAGATTCAATCCCCTGGGTGTCAGATCCCACGTAGGGGGGAGGGCAGTGATTTCACCTGCCAAGTTGGCTTAGCTGGAGACAGAGGGCCACATCTAAGCAAAAAAGAGGCATTCAGGAGGAGGCTCTAGGCACAATTATAGGGAGGCCTAGCCTCTACTTTGCAGCAACAGTCTTCCCAAGGGCAAGTGCTGTGCTATAGGGCTCACCCCATCAAATGAAAAGTCCCTATGTCTGTGAGCACATCAGCAACCATCGAGGTGGGGAAGACAACACCCCTGCATTCTCCACCGGCTCCTCCAGAGGGCTCTGCATATTTTTTTCATTGTTTTTCTAATTTACTCCTTTTTTAATCAACTATATCAAAAATAATTTTTAAGTAACATACAATAAAGAAACATTTCAAACAAACCATAACAAGGGAGTAAGAAAAGACAACTAACCTAAGATAACTACTTTACTTACAACATGTTCCTACTCTACCCCAAGAAAATAACCTAATATAGAAACATTCCTGTGAACTTGTTCCTACCATACCCATCAGAACTTAGCAGATCATAGTCTTTCCTGGGCATTCCCAGAACACTAAATTTAGCTTAACTGTTCTTAACTGTTCTTATTGGATTATCATTCCCCCTTCGTTAATTGCTCTCTATCGCTAGTTCCCCTACATTCTATATTATAGATGATTTGTTTTACATTTTTCAATATTTACATTAGTGGTAGCATATAATATTTCTCTTTTTGTGCCTGGCTTATTTCACTCAGCATTATGTCTTCAAGGTTCATCCATGTTGTCATATGTTCCATGACATAATTCCTTCTTACAGCCACATAATATTCCATCATGTCTATATACCACATTTTATTTATCCACTCATATGTTGAAGGACATTTGGGTTGTTTCCATCTCTTGGCAATTGTGAATAATGCTACTATGAACATTGGTGTGCAGATATTTGTTCATGTCACTGCTTTCAGATCTTCCTGGATATAATGGTACTGTGAACAATTGCATGTCCTCCTCATATGACTGCATGGTATGTGAATATATCTTAATAAAAATGAATTAAAAAATCTTTTGGGCCAGGTGCACTTTGGAATTCAGAATTTTAAGACTTTAAGAACATGTACAAGGGGTGCACCATATAACATGTACCATGCATCACCAGGCCCAGCATCCCTTAGTAAAATATGTGCTTATTTTTGTCACAAATCCTCAGAACAGTGGGTAAATAAAGGTGATCAGTAGTTTCACATCAACACAGTTGGATTTGCTGCCAAATGAGGACAGAGTCTTGGGCCCCAGATGTCCTAAATCTGCTGGGTCCTTCCACCTGTGCTCAGTCATTGCTGCTCTCTCCATCCTCCCACCCCTCCACCCCAGGCCTACCTCCAGGAGCCAGTGGGCATCATGGGGCTGCTCCTGCTGGAACAGCACATGCACACACACCAACACCACGTCCTAGCCCTCCAGCAGATGCAGGCAGAGCCCACTCTCCAGGAGGGCCTCCACCAAGGGGTCTGCCTTGGTGAGGTCATCCTGCAGGTCCTGGCACAGTCTTCCCTTGAGGGACACCAGCCCCAGCACTGGTGGGAAGGCATCCCTGCTCTCCTGCAGCAGTGCCAGGAAGCTCTGCATCACGTTTTGGGCCAGGGACCCAAACTACCAACAGAGAGAACAGTCACAACAGCAGCAACCAGGTCACCCCACAGTGTGCATAGAAATGCCTACTCCATTCTCATCCTCAGACCAGCTCTACCTTGAGCCTAGTAGTGAAAGGAGCCCACCAGAGAAAATATGAGGGCAGGGTGCATCAGATGTCCTAGAGAATTTCTTTCCAATTCACCAAAGAATGCTCTCTTCCAGGAACTCTGGCTGGGGACCACACAGGTGTCCAGGGCCACCTTTCACAGCTTTCCTCCATCTCTGAATCTCTCCTCTGCCCCTTTGGCCACATTGGCTCCAGTGACTTAGGGGCCTATCCTGGGCAGCCTTTCCACATGGCTCTACCAGGTCACTCTCTTCTAGCACTTCACATCATTCCACTTGTCCTCCAATTTGCAATTGGGCTTTGGTCTGACTCTTTCTCTGGGCTCTCAGCTCAATGGGGGCCACTGTCTGCCTCACCAGGACTTCCTCAGCATCTGTCACAGAAGTCACATGCCTTCCAGAGCACTTAGGATGTGCCCTGACCAAGGGTGGCAGGTGTCCTTTCTATTTCAGCAAAAAATCAACTAAAACAGCAGGACTAATGTCAGTGCCTGTTTTAAGCATTTTGATTTTGGAAAAAGAAACAACAAACTTTTACTGACAAATACTGGGAAACACAAAGAAGTAAAACCTGCCCTGATCCAACCAAGAAAAAAACTAGGCCAAGGGAAAAAAAAGCCTCAGTTAGGAGCTCTGTTTGTGGGCCCTGGCATGGACAGGCCCTGTGTGTGCACCTTGGCTCACTTTCCTTCACAGGAGTGTGTGAAGCAGCCCTAGGGCTTCCCCACATGCCAACTGAGACATCCAGCTCAGAGAGTTCCACAACTTCCACAGGTCACAGGGTGGTGACCCCAGCAGGATGGCCTCTGTGCCCAAGCACCAACCTGAACTACATGCAGAAGACCACTCCACCACCTGAGGAGTCATGGATTATGCTGCACAAGTCCCTCTACTTCATTCTTTCACAGCTAAGTCCCAGACAGTTGGACTCCCAGGATTTCTGAATTTTTCCTCACTTTATACAAATCTAACTCTGTACACATACACTCATTTTAACATCAGAGACATACAGGCCATTGCCTGGACCATACCCCATCTGCCTGCCATTACACATGAGTCCTTGCCCATGAACTCAGTCCTGCCACATGTTCCATCAACAGAAGACTAGAGGTAGTTGAAGTGGGTCCCACCACAGACACTTAGGTGGCATCCTAGCAGCTGCCTTTCAAAAAGAACACCTCTGTTCACAATTGAACTATTATTTCCACAGGATGGCCTTCTAGAACTGTAATTAAATTGGTGTGGGATATGGACAAAAAAGTTTTCATCCAAATCACCAAATTGCATTCCAAAGTTCTGCAAGAATGTATGTTTCCAAAGAAGGTAGATGGATGACCCCATCTGTCCTGCTGATCCATGGGTCTGCTCTGACTTTCTCTCCATCCTGGATGTCCCTGCACATTGCCCTTGGAATTCCTGAGCTGTTTCTTGCCAGGCCCAGTTGCTGCTTTTCTTTCCCTTTCCAAGCTGCCCTCACCAGGGAGGCTCACTCTAATCTCCAGACCCCCATCTCCCAGATTTTACTGGTCTACCTTTCCCCAGACCCTGACTCTGTTCCTTCAGTGCAGGCCCAGGGACGCTGTGCTGCTCCCTGCACCCCACTGACTGAATGAGGCTCTGAACTTCAGATAAGTCAGCCTCCCTATTGCCAAGGAGTGAAGCTTCCAGAACTTCCACTGTGGGGAGGGCTCCTCAGGACCCCTGTTTCCTCCAGCAGAGATGCCTACCTACCAGACTAGGGAGAGGCTGGAGTGGGCCTGGGGAGGCAAAGTTGGAGGCCAAAACTGCACATGGGCAGCCTGGCCTGAAACCCAGAATATAAGATCTGAAACAGATTCATATGGGGTCACCCTGTCTTTTATTTGGACCCTGGCCTTTCCAGGTCTGTGTATTTAGGGAGGGGAACAGAGTGGAGGAAACCTGCTGGGCATGCATGTTGAGTGGGACCCCACCTGCCCAACACCCCAATACTTGTCAGCACACACTCACACCTCCACTGCGACTCACCCTGGGCTCCTGAACTCACCACTCCCTGCTGCCATTTCTCAACCACAGCACTTGCTCCAGGCACATCTGCCCTCACAGCCGCAGTCAGAGAGGCCCAGAAGCCAGGGTCAGGGCCATGCCCATTCTCCAATCCTGCCCTGGGGCACAATCTCTGTCTTTCGTCCAGATCTCCAGAGCTTCCTGTGCATAGGTGTGGGTGGGTGGGTGGTGGTGGTGGTGGTGGTGCTGGAAGGAGACATCTGGCAGTTTGTCAAGCCCAGTGGAGTTGGATTTCTAACTGGAAGGGGTTCAGCCATTCCCATGGGATTCCCCCTGATTCTGAGGTGAAAGCACACTGGGCAGCCACTCCCTGCTGTGCCACACAACCTCCTGACCCCTCTGAGCCCTCCCACTGTACACCCTTGTGCAGGCCGAGGCCAGGTGGGAGGTGCATCCTCAGGGCCCCCAGAAGTGCACACATCACAGCTAGATAAGTTGTTAAAGTTCAAAGATCTCAAATCAATAATGTAGTTTCACAATTTTAGGAGGATTACTAAGAAAAGAAGACTAAATCCAAAGTTACCAGGAGGAAAGATACATGATTAGAACATAGATAAAGGAAATACAGAATAGAAAAACAATTAAGAGAATGTGTGAAATTAGAATTAAGTTTTTCAAAAGATCATTAAAATTAAGAAGCCATTAGTTACACAGCTCCCACCCCCGAAAATGAGAAAAGACCCCAATAACTAAAATAAAAAAATGAGAACAGTGACTTACATTCTGACCTTACAGAAATGAAAGGATTATAAAAGAAAACAGGCTGGAAGGAGGTAAATGACATGATGGAACTGTAGCCTATAGCATCCTTTGGGATTTGCTCTTCAGATGCTCATTGAATTTTTTTATCATTTTTATTGTGATTGTTCACATACCATACAATTATCCAAAAATCCAAAGCGTACAATCTATTGCCCTCTGTACCATCAAAAAGCTGTGCATCCATCACCACAATTTTTTCAATTTTTAGAATTTTCATTACTCCAGAAAAGAAATAAAGACAAAAGAATGAAATTCAAATCCTTCCATATCCCTAACCACCTCTCTCGATTGGTGACATAGTATTGGCATAGTACATTTGTTACTATTTATGAAAGTATGTTAAAATACTATGAGCTGCAGTATATAGTTTGCCACAGGTATATTTTTTCCCTATATGACCCTCTATTATTAACTTCTAGTTATAATGTCATACACTTGTTCTGGTTCATGAAAGAGATTTCTAATATTTGTACAGTTAATCACTGACATTGCCCACAAGGTTCACTGTTTTATACATTCCCATCTTTTAACCTCCAACTTTCCTACTGGTGGCATACATGACTCTGAGCTTCCCCTTTCCACCACATTCACACACCATTCAGCACTACTAGTTATTTTTACAATGTGCTCCTGTTACCTCTGTTCATTTCCAAACATTTAAGTTCAACCAAGTAGAACACTCTGCTCATAATAAGCAACCACTCCCCATTTTTTGGCCTCATTCTATATCCTGGTAAGTTATATTTCATGCCTATTAGTTTACATATTATAATTAGTTCCTATCAGTGAGACCCTGCAATATTTGTCCTTATGTGTCTGACTTATTTCACTCAATATATTGCCCTTAAGGTTTCTTCTCAACACATGTTTTTAAGATTTTTTTTCACACACCTTACCTTCCATCCTAAGTAAACAATCAATGGTTTCCTGTACAGTAACTTGTTTATGTATTCATCACTTTCACCACTGTCTGTATAAGGACATCTCCATTACTTCCACAAAGAAGGAAGAGTCAAAGAAGGTATAGAGGAAAAAGAAAAAGAAAAAAGAAAGAGAAAGAAAAACCATGACAGCTAGGAATCAGCAAAAGGAAAAATAGCATTAAACTAAAATAGAATAGAGTCAGATAACATTTCCAATGTCAAGTCCCATAACCTTCCTTTATGCCCCCTCTTATATGCATTTACCTTGGTATATTGTCTTTGTTACATTAAAGGAAGCATAATACAATGTTTCTGTTAATTATAGTCTCTAGTTTACATTGCATTTTTCCCCAATACCTCCCTATTTTTAACACCTTGCAAGGTGGACATTTGTTCTCCCTCGTGAAATAATATATTTCTACCTTTTATTACAATCACTGAGCACCCTAGGTTTCACAGAGTTATATAGCCCCAGTCTTTATCTTTCTTCTTTCCATCTGGTGTCCCACATGTTCCTAACCTTCCTCTTTCAACCATATTCATTGTTATCTTTGCTCAGTTTACTTACATAGCTGTGCTACCATCACCCAAAATTGTTCTCCAACCTCTCACTCCTGTCTTTTCCTATCTGTCTGTAGTGCTCTCTTCAGTATTTCCTTAGAGCAGTTATCTTTTTTACAAACTCTCTCATTGTCTGTTTGTCAGAGAATATTTTGGACTCTCCCTCATATTTGAAGGACAGTTTTACCAGATATAGGATTCTTGGTTGGCAGTTTTTCTCTTTCAGTATCTTAAATATATCACACCACTTCCTTCTTGTCTCCATGGTTTCTGCTGAGAGATCTGCACAGTCTTTTTAAGCTTCCTTTGTATGTGATGGATTGCTTCTCTCTTGCTGCTTTCAGGATTCTTTGTCTTTGATGCTTGACAATCTGTTAATTAGGTGTCTTGACATAGGCCTATTCAGATCTATTCTGTTTGGGGTATGCTGCACTTCTTGGATCTGTATATTTTTAACTGACACTTCCAAATCTCTCATTTATATGGAGTTCTAAATCAACAGAATTAGACTACAAATTAATTCATTAGTTCAAACAGTAGAAAATGAGGTCAAGATTATTAGGAGAAAAATAGACAAGGTGTGCTGATTTGAATGTATTATGTCCCCCAGAAAAAGCTGTGTTCTTTGATGCAGTCTTGCAGGGCAGACATGCTGATTGGATTGAAATCCTTTGGGTGTTTTCATGGAGGTGTGCCCCACCCAGCTGTGAGTGGTGACTCTGGTTGAATGGTTTCCATGGAGGTATTGCCCCATCCATTCAGGGTGGGTCTAAATTAAATCACTGGAGCTATATAAATGAGCTGACAAACAGAAGGAACTCAATGCAGCTGTTAGTGATATTTTGGAAAGCAACTGATAGTGACATTTTGAAGAGGAACTACAGCCAAGAAGGACACTTTGAAGAATACACAGAAGCTGAGTAGCTGCAGATGAGAGACAGTTTGAAGATGGCCATTGAAAGCAGACTTTTGCTCCAGAGAAGCTAAGTGAGGATAAATGCCCCAAGAGCAACTAAGAGTGACAGTTTTGAGGAACTGTAGGCCAGAGGGGAATGTCCTTGGAGAAAGTCATTTTGGGGTCAGAGCTCTGGAGCAGACACTAGCCTTCCCAGCTGATGGAGGTTTTCTGGACACCATTGGCCATCCTCTAGTGGGTGTACCTGCTTGTTGATGACTTACTTTGGACACTTCAAGGCCTTAAGACTGTACCTTTGTAACTGAGTAAACCCCTTTTATAGGAGCCAATCCATTTGTGGTGTTTTGCATTCTAGCAGCATTAGCAAACTAGAACACAAGGAGATGAATTGATCCATAGTCAGATATACAGGATGATCCCTGAAACTCAAAAAATATAGGTCAACTTTCCCTCTCTCTCTTAAGTACATGCCCAGAAGCTTTCTTTTGTCAGGTCTGGAAATCTTGGGGGCTTATTTCTACACAGTGTAATTATGTTTTCATATCTGATGCTGTCCAATTTTGAAATGAAATAAACAGTAGGAAATAGTTACATTAGCAAGTGGAGGCCACCAAATTACATTCATTAAGGCATTGTTCTATTACAGAGAGCAAAGCTCCAGTGACCCCAGTAGAATGAAAATTCAGTTTACAATTAAGGATCTGTGGTACTTAATAAATATATGTACTATTTTAGAAAAATGCATTTTTCCCCTCTTATCAAAGGGAATGTATATCTCAAAAGGGCTTGGATAAAGAATAATTACATTTTGATGAAAAGAAACTGAATTCACCTTGATCTAAATCAGGACAGTAATTATCTACCTAATGCATTATAATGATCCTTTGGATTTATAAATTATAAACCTTCAGGAGAAACTCAGTGCAATTCTAATGTAAGAGCAAGGTAACAAACAATGTTTCCCATTTCATTTTCCACAACATAGAGCACAAGTCTATACTACTGAATTACTGGCCTTTTTTTGCTAACTTTTTATTTTGAAATAATTTCAAACATACAGGACAGTTGCAGAAATAATACAAACCCCATTCAGAGAAACCCAACATCCCCCCATTCCCGCAGATCCACAAATTTTAATATTCTATATATCTATTCTCCTGTATCATTCTATCTCCCCTTCTCTCCCTCTCCCTGTCTCCACCCCCATCTATTTTCTGATTGTTGAGAGCCAGTTGCACATATCATGGTACTTGAACATATAATACTTTGATGTACATTTCCCACAAACAAGGATATTCAGTTATGTAATCACCTTAAGTAAAGTTATCAAGTTCAATAATTTTAACATATATAAAGCTTTATTCTATATTATAATTTTTCCTTATGTCCCAATAATGTCCTTTTTAATTTTAAATTCAGCTTTATTGAGATATATTCACATACCATACAATCATCCATGGTGACCAATCAGTGGTTCACAGTACTGTCATATAGTTGTGCATTCATCTATTTTTGAAAATTTTCCTTATACCAGAAAGAATCAGAATGAGAATAAAAAATAAAAAGAAAAAAAGAACACCCAAATCAACCCCCCTTCCCACCCAATTTTCCTTTAGGTTTTGTCACCATTTTCCTTCTCATCCATCCATATGCCGGATAAAAGGAGTGCAATCCTCAAGGTTTTCACATTCACACTGTAACCCCTTGTAATCTACTTTGTTATACAGTTGTCAAGTCTACTGGTTTGAAGTTTGGTAGTTTCAGGTATTTACACCTAGCTATTCCAATACAATAAAACCTAAAAAGTGTTGTCTATATAGTGCATAAGAATGTCCACCAGAGTGACCTCTCAACTCCATTTGAAATCTCTCAGCCACCGAAACTTTATTTTGTTTAATTTCACAATCCCCTTTTGGTCAAGAAGATGTTCTCAATCCCATGATGCTGGGTCCAGATTCATCCCTGGGAGTCATATCCTGCATTGTCAGGGAGATTTACATCCCTGGGTGCGGGACACTGATTACGTGCTTCAACTTGGCGGGCCTGGGCTGGGGGACCTGATCAGCCCCTGGGGAGGGTGGTGGGCATGGGTGACAGCGCCCTCCGCAGCCCCCCGGGCCTGGGAAAGTGAGGCCGGAGGCAGGCCCCATTTCCTCACCCAAAATACCACTGTTAGGGGAGGCTTGCCGGAGGGAACCGCCTTTTCCCCACCCCCTTATCTTGCCCGGACATTCCCCGTTGCCAGTGCAACTCCCATTACCACCAGTGCGCATACATTGTTGCCAGACACCGTTACCGGAGCAACTCTCGCCCCTTTTCAATCAACCTCCTCGCCCTCTCAGAACCAATCCAAGCCTTTAATCTCTACAGCTACCCCGCCCTCTAAACGCCCGATATAAGCTTGTACTCTCCCCTAATAAACTCTCTTGGCTTCTTCACCCTAAAAAGAACCGTGTCCCGCCTGTTCCTTTCTCGCCGCCCTCCATACTTTGTACGCCACCCCGCCGGGGACCTGGCCAAGTTCCCCACCTCGCCCTCGCCTCCGGGAAAGAGCCCCCGCCGCCGGTACCCTCCGAGCAATCCTGGGAGCCGAGGGTTCAGCAACCGGCCGCCACCCCCCCCCCAGACGAATCAACTGCGACCGCAACTGGCGCCCAACGTGGGGCCCCTGGAATTAAAAGTCCTCTCCACGCAGCGGTCCAGTAAACCCACCCGCTCGCCCGGACGCCTCTCCAGCTCCCCTTCTCCTCGCCTGCAAAGTAAGGGCCGCCTCTCCCTCGCCGCCCCGCGGAGCCGCCTCTCCCTCGCCGCTCCACGTCCAGAGCCGCCTCTCCCCCACCGCTCCGCGCCCGGGCCGCTCTTCCTTTCCCGTGTTAACCTAACTCTTACCCCCGACTACCTTTCGTCTTCTCTTCCTATGTCCCCCCATTCCTCCTAACACTCTTCCTCCAGTAGCTTTCCCTCTTCCCCTCCATTACTTTGCTGTGGTCCTTTGTGTCTTTGTTTCTTTGTTTCGCGCGGTGTGCCTCTTTGCGACCGCCCCCCCCAAACTGCTCTCGCTACTAGAGGCTCCTGCCTTCTATTCTCGCCGTCTCCTTCGGCCTCGCGACTACGGTTTACCTCATTTTCTTTACTCAATAATCAATCCCCCTTTTTCTTTTCTCACTCTGCTATGGGTAACCATCTATCTGCACGCCAAGCACCCCAAGTTCGTGCTCTGGCTGGTCTCCTAGACACACATCGCTGTAAGGTGTCTGTCCGGCAGCTGCAAGTATACTGGGACCTCCTGCTGCCCTTTAACCCATGGCTCACCACTTGCCATCTTTGGGACCCTATTACTTATGATCGCCTTATTGATCGGGTCACCAACGCCATGGAACATGAGAGCAAGCGCTTCCCTCCCGGCTTGCTCCCCACCTTAATAACCGTCCGCTCCTGCCTTCAAGGCTCCCTCCCCCCTGATCGAGGCCCCATTAAATCCAAGGAGGCCCTATCAACCCAGTCAACAGATTCAGACAGCGATACTAATGTAGACCATGATTCGGACACAGAGTCCTTAGTCGAGCAGATTAACAACGCGCTCGAAGTGACTCCCAAAAAACAAAATAACACTGAGCCTCGCCAAGATGGCGAACTTCCTCCTCCTCCTTCTTCTTCCATCGAGGGGAGGAAGTGCTCCGGCGATGATGTCAGCCCTAAGCTGGGCCGGAAACCGCAAGCGCTTTACCCCGCCCTTTCACAGGGCGGAGCTAGTCCACCATCTTATGCCTTAGCCACTCCCACCGCGCCTCCGTCTTGCGACGCTTGGGGCCTCCCACTTCCGCCTCCCCCTCCGGCGAGCTCCCCCTCGGAGCCGCTACCGGCAGCTGCCGCCGCTCCTCCCACCCTGCCGACTAACAACCCCTGGCTGCCTTCTACACCTCAAGGCAACCCTTGGGGCGACGCTCCCCCTACCCCCACTCCCACGCCAAGCCCTCTGCAAGCGCGTCCTCCTTTCTCTCGTGCTTTTCACTGCTTTCCTCTTAACCTTACCCCCACACCACAGAAACCGTATAACTGGTATCCCATTGACTCTGATACTATTAAGCAGCTTCGCAGGGCCGTCAAGGAGGACGGGTTAGGTAGCCCATACGCTTCCCAAATACTGCAGGATCTCGCCATGGACTTTTGCCTCCCCCAAGACTGGGCCTCGCTTGCCCGTTCCATTCTTAACCCCGGCCAGTTTGTTGATTGGCGTGCCCACTTCCAGGCAGAAGCAGCTAGGCAAAGTGAGCAAGACGCAGCCACTGGAGTCTATCATCACCCCGAAGCCTATTTAGGCACGGGAGCGTTTATAAATGCATCAGCCTATATTAATGCACCTGCCACCTTTTGGCCTATCCTTTGGGGAATCACCTTACGAGCGTTTGCCAACTGCTCTGCCTGTCGGCCTAATAAATTCACCAAGCTCTTCCAGGAGCCGAGTAAGCCTTTCGCCACCTTAGTCTCCAGAGTCGAAGAAACCTGCGCTCGAAAGGTAAGTGATCCCCAGGCCCAATATTACATGTGCCCATCCTCAAATCCTGGAAAATCGTACTGCAATTCCCCCAACGAGTACTACTGTGCATACTGGGGATGTAAAACATTAACCACTAATTGGAAGCCTCCTGTTCCTAATCATTACCTTACCTTAAAATGGACCCCTACAGGGTACAAACTCCCTACAGTTAACTGGCTCGGCCAAGAAAGCGAGGAATCCTGCACACATCTTAATCTTACAGTGCAGCTCCCCACTAATCCCTCCTGGTTACTCGGTCAAACTTGGGGCTTCAGAATCTATGAAAAAGAAGCCGACCGAGGATCACTTATTCTCATAAAAAAGGAGGCTGTAAACCAACCATGCCAAAATACTGCATTAAAAACACCCTCTGGCATAGGTCCCAACCAAGTCCTTAACCCCCTTTATTCACAGCCCTCCAGCCGCACCTCAACTACAAGCAGCGCATCTGGAAACCGCACCTCAGCTACAAACAGCGCATCGCCAACCCCACCACCCCAACCTTTTCTGCCCCCCTCTCATTACTCCTCTCCCCTCCTCGGCCTTATCCAAGCAGCCTTCACCTCGGTAAATTTCTCCAACCCCAATCTTACCTCCTCTTGTTGGCTTTACCTCTCCACTTCCTCCCCCCTGTATGAGCCAGTTGCCTCCAACCTCTCCTTTTCAGAAAACACAGAGAACAGCCCCGCGGAATGCAATTGGAATACCTCTGCCGTCCCCCTAACCTTTCATTCAGTCTCCTTTACAGGAAAGTGCATCCGCCCTCGCTCAAGTAACTCTCCCAACCTCACAGCTTGTGCCGACTACTCATCTCCCAGCAGCTCTGCAAAATTTCTCATTCCTCATAACTCCTCCCAATGGCTCTACTCCTCTACAGGGCTTACCCCCTGCCTTAACGTGCAAACCCTCAATACAACTAATGAAACTTGCCTCCTAATTGTCCTCATCCCTAGGGTCCTATACCATAGCGAGGAAGACTTCTTCCTCCGCCTGGAAACAACTGCAGCTTCTGCCCCACTGCAAAAGCGAGAGCCCATCACCGTCCTCACGATTGCCTCCCTCCTAGGTCTTGCAGGCGCTGGCACCGGAATCGCTGCATTAGCCAGTCAAGGCTCCGCCCTAACTCACCTCCGGGCGGCTGTTGACGAGGACATTCGTCACCTACAAGACGCTATTTCCCATCTTAAAAATTCTGTCAATTCCCTCTCTGAGGTAGTGCTCCAAAACCGCCGAGGTCTCGACCTTCTCCTCCTCAAAGAAGGAGGCCTTTGCGCCACCCTAGGAGAAGAGTGCTGTGTATATGCCAATTCCACAGGTCTTGCCGAGGACAGCCTAAAGAAAGTCCGAGAAGGACTGGAACAACGCAAAAGAGACCGTGAAGCCACCAGCTATTGGTCCCACATCTTTACCCCCCTCCTCCCTTACCTCCTCCCTCTCCTCGGCCCCCTACTAATGATTATTCTAGCTCTCACCTTAGGACCCTGCATTATCCGCAGAATTGTCCAGCTTGTAAGGAAACAAACGGATGCTATTTTCTCCTCGTTCGTGCAAGTCCAGTACCAGCGACTCGCCACCTCTGACGCTCCCTACTCCGAGATGACAACCAACCCTCCGCGACCTCACCACCACCGGTCAACCCGCCGACCGCGAGGCCCTTCTCGATCGCCTGAACATCGCACCAACCTCGAGCTCCAGCTTCTCTGAACCTCCAACTTTAAACCCCCCACCCTCGTCCATCCCGCAAGCAGCAAGGCCCCTGTCGAGCGCCCGGGCGCCACACCAACGCCGAGCTCCAGCCTCGCTGAGCCACCGTCAACCCCTTTTTCCCCTCCCCGGCCTCCCCCTTCCCTCATCCCTTAGCGGGCCTCTCCGGTAAGCTTCTTCCTTTAATTAGAAAAGAAGGGGGACATGCGGGACACTGATTACGTGCTTCAACTTGGCAGGCCTGGGCTGGGGGACCTGATCAGCCCCTGGGGAGGGTGGTGGGCACGGGCGACAGCGCCCTCCGCAGCCCCCCGGGCCTGGGAAAGTGAGGCCGGAGGCAGGCCCCATTTCCTCACCCAAAATACCACTGTTAGGGGAGGCTTGCCGGAGGGAACCGCCTTTTCCCCGCCCCCTTATCTTGCCCGGACACTCCCCGTTGCCAGTGCAACTCCCATTACCACCAGTGCGCATACATTGTTGCCAGACACCGTTACCGGAGCAACTCTCGCCCCTTTTCAATCAACCTCCTCGCCCTCTCAGAACCAATCCAAGCCTTTAACCTCTACAGCTACCCCGCCCTCTAAACGCCCGATATAAGCTTGTACTCTCCCCTAATAAACTCTCTTGGCTTCTTCACCCTAAAAAGAACCGTGTCCCGCCTGTTCCTTTCTCGCCGCCCTCCATACTTTGCACGCCACCCCGCCGGGGACCTGGCCAAGTCCCCCGCCTCGCCCTCGCCTCCAGGAAAGAGCCCCCGCCGCCGGTACCCTCCGAGCAATCCTGGGAGCCAAGGGTTCAGCAACCGGCCACCACCCCCCCCCAGACGAATCAACTGTGACCGCACCTGGGAGTCAGGTCCCATGTAGGAGGGAGGGCAGTGAGAACACCTGCCAAGGTGACTTTGTTAGTCTGCTTATTGAAATTTGCCTTGAAGGTCTTCACATTTCTGTATTTATGTTCTATTGCATAATAGGGAAGGGATGGGACTGAGCTTGTGGAACTGTAATCCATAACAATTCTGGAAATTACCTATATAATTGCATGTTGAGCTGTGCATCAAGAGTTGATACCTTTCTGTATATATGTATGTTATATTTTGCAATAATGGAAATGGCTGAAGTTGTGGAACTGTGACAAATGACATTCTTTCAAATTTGTTCTCCAACTACTTGTGAAATCATACTTTGAAAGTTATCACTGTCATGTATATATGTTAAAGTTCACAATAAAAAAATAAAAAAATACAAAATACAAAAATACAAAAAAGAATACAATGAACAATTTTATATCAACAAAGTAGATAATCAAAATGAAATGGACAAATTCCTAGAAAAATAAATTACCTAAAGTGATCCAAAAAGTAATTTAACTTCTGTAACAATTATAGAGACTGAATGAGTAACCAGAAAACCTCACAAGAAAGAAAAGTTATGGACCAGATGATTTCACTGATGAATTCTACCAAGTAGCTAAAGAAGAATTAACACAAAATCTTCTCAAACTCTTCCAAAAAATTGAAGAAGAGGGAACACTCACTAACTCATTCTATGTGGACAGCATCTCCCTCAAACTAAACCAAAGACAGCACAATAGAAGAAAATTATCTACCAATTTCTCTCATGTACAGAGATCCAAAATTCTCAGGAAAATATTAGCTAGACATATCCAAAAGTATCTTAAAAGGATTATATACAAAGACTAAGTAGGATTAATCCTAGGATGCTACAGGGATTCAACATAAGAAAATAAATGTAATATGCATTAATAGAATAATAACAACAACATATTCAAACAATATATGATCATCTCCACTACATTAATACAATAACAAAAAAAAAACACCCAGAACACATATCATCTCAATAAACAGAAAAGAATTTGTCAAAATTCAAAACAGCTTCACATGGAAAACCCTCTTAACACTAGGAAGAGAAAGAAACACCCTCCACATGATAAAGGCCATTTATGAAAATCTCACAGCTATCATACTCAATGGTGAAAGACTGAAAGCTTTCTTCATAAGATCACAAATAAGACAAGGGTGCCCAATTTCCTCACTATTTAACATTGTACTAGAAATTCTAGTCAGAGCAATTAGGGAAGAAAAAGAAATGGCATCCAAGTTGGAAAGGAAGAACTAAAACTGTCTCTATTCCCAGATGACATGATCCTATATATGGAAATCCCAAGGCATTCACAGAAAGCTACTAGGGGTAACAAATGAATTTAGTAGAGTTTCCACATAAAGGATCAACATAAGACTCTATTGTGTCTCTGTACCCTAGCAATGAACAATCTAAAATGCAAAGTTAGAAATTAATTCCATATATGATAGCATCTAAAAGAATAAAATATCTAAAAATGAATCTAACCCAGATGATGAAAGACTTGTACACTGAAAACTACAAAACATTGCAGAAAGAAATCAAAGAAGACCTAACAAATGACAAGATATCCTGTATATGTGGATTGGAAGACTTAACATATTGCTAAATTGTCAATACTACCCAAAGTTATCTGTAGATTCAATGCAATCCCTATCAAAATTCCAGTAGTCTTATTTTGCATAAAAATATGTGATCCTCAGGTTCATACAATATTGCAAGTGGCTCCAAATAGATGAAACAACTTTTTAAATGAAGAATGAGGTTGGAAGACTCACACTACCCAATTTAAAAACTCATTACAAAACTACAGTAATCAAAACAGTGTAGTACTGGCATATGGATACACATAGAGATCAATGGAATAGAATTGAAAGCCAGAAATAGTCCCACACATATATGGCCAATTGATTTTCAATAAGGGTTCCAAATATATACAATCTGGAAAGAATAACCTTTTGAAGAATCATGCTGTGATAACTGGATATACACAGGCAAAAGAATGAAATTGAACCCATATCTCATATCATAAACAAAAACTAATTCAAAATGGATCAATGCCCTAAATATAACAGCTAAAACCACAAACTTTTAGAAGATAACATAGGTGAAAATCTACATGACCCTATATTTGGAATGGATTCTGAGATATGGCACCAAAAGCACAAGAAATAAAACTAAAAAGATTTAATTGGGCCCTTATCAAAATAAACACTTTTGTTCATCAGACATTATCAAGAAAGCAAAAAGACAATGCACAGAATGGGAGAAAATAGTTGGAAATCATATATGTGATAAGGGCTTAACATCTGGAATATATAAATAACTTCTACAATTCAATAACATAGACAAAACTAAACAATTAAATGCTGGGCAAACACTCAGCAGGTCAACTTACAGCCTTCCCCCTATGTAGCCTGTGACTTCCAGGGGTGTAAATCTCCCTGGCAACATGGGACATGAACCCTGGGATTCATTCTTGTGCAAAAGGGGGAAGAGAAATGAAAAAAGTATTTTTTCTTGTGCAAAAGAAAGTATTATTGTGCAAAAGTGGGAAGTATTCTTGTGCAAAAGGCGGAAGAGAAATGAAAAAATTTAAAGTCTCAATAAAAATTGGAGGGTATTCTTACGCATTATATTGATATCCCTTTTTAATTTTTAGTGTATTGGAATAGCTAAAAGAAAATACCTGAAACTGTTGAACTGCAACCCAGTAGCCTTGATTCTTGAGGGTGATTGCATAACTATGTAGCTAGCTTACATGGTGTGACTGTGTGATCATAAAAATCTTGTGGCTCACACTCCCTTTATCCAGTGTGTGGAAAAATGAGTAGAAAAATGGGAATGAAAATTAAATGAATAACAGAAGGGGATGGGATGTATTGGGTGTTCTCCTTTACTTGTATTTTTATTTTTATTTTTATTTTTTTGGAGTAATGAACATGTTCAAAAATTGATTATGGTGATAATTGCACAACTACAGGATGGTATTCTGAACAAGTGACTGTACACTGTGGATGATTGTAGGATATGTGACTATATCTCAATACAATTGAATTGGGAAAATATGCTGCACAAAGGGCTTGAACAAGGTATTTCCCCAAAGAGGGAATATAAATGGCCAAAAGTCTCATGAAAAGACACTCAAAATCATCAACCATTAGGGAAATGCAAATAAAAACAAAAATGAGACAGCACTTCATATTCACTAAGATAAGTTTCTCTTTAATGGAAAATAATGTGTTGGTGAGGATATGGAGAAATTAGAACCCACATGCATTACTGATGGGAATGTAAAATGGCATGGCCAATGTGTAAAACAATATGGCATTCCACCAAAAGTTAAACATAGCACAGTAGTATTATTCACAGAAGCCAGAGGTGAAAACAACCCAAGTCTCCATCAACAGTGAGTGGATAATTGAGGTGTTGTATACACATCCCAAGGAATATCATTCAGCCATAAGAAGCTATAAGTTCTGATATAAGCTACAACACGGATGAACCTTGAAATCATTATTTTGTGAAATAAGTATGGCACATAAGGAAACATAACACACAATTCCAGTTACATATCTAGAAGTAGCAAGTTTATAGAGACAGAAAGTAGATTAGAGGCTACCCAGAGGTGAGGAGAGACAGTGGGTGCAGTTGTTATTTGGTCAGTACAGTTTTGTAAATTTTAGAAATTTTGAAACTAAATAATAAAACAAAATCCAGACCCAGCTCAACTACTAAGACTGAGTGAAGCTCCCATGTCAAAGGCCTAGCAGAAGAGGAGTGCTACTTGTGAAACATAAATAGTATTCATCTCACTTTTTACCATCCTAAAGAATATATCTGATTTTTGGCCAAATATTACCACCAAAAAAAGAAAGAGTAAAAGAAACATCATCAAGAGAGAAAGTGATCAACAAAACTAAACTCAGATACCAAATCCAAATTTTAGACCATCCAACAAGGAAATTAGAATAACTATAAATTATGTTAAAGGCTTTAGTGGGAAAGATGGAAACAGCAACAAGAAAGTAGAAATGTAGGAAAAAACAAACAACTCCTTTACTCTCCCTCAACATGACAGAGATGAAAAATGCCTTCTATGAGCTCATCTGGAACTTCAGCTCAGCCATGGAAAGAATCAGTGAATATAATCACAATTGCCAAGAGATGGAAACAACCCAAATGTCCTTCAACAGATGAGTGGATAAATAAAATGTGATATATACACACAATGGAATGATATGAGCAATAAGAAGGAACAATGTCATGAAACATATGACAACATGGATGAACATTGAAGACATAATGCTGAGCAAAATAAGCCAGGCACAAAAAGAGAAATATTATATGTTACCACTAATGTGAACTTTGAAAAATCTAAAACAAATGGTTTATAATGTGGAACATAGGGGAACTAGTGATAGAGAGCAATTCAGGAAGGGGGAATGATAGTCCAACAAGAATAGATAAGCTATTGTGGGTAAATTTAACATTCTGGGAATGCCCAGGAATGACTATGGTCTGTTAATTTCTGATGGGTATAATAGGAAGAAGTTCACAGAAACGTTGCTATATTAGGTTACTTTCTTGGGGTAGAGTAGGAACATGTCAGAAGTAAAGTAGTTATCTTAGGTTAGTTGTCTTTTTCTTACTCCCTTGTTATGGTCTGTTTGAAATGTTCTTTTATTGTATGTTTTTGTAAAAATTTTTTAATTTTTTTATTTTTTATACAGTTGATTTTTTTTTAAAAAGGGTTAATTAAAAAAACAGGGAAAAAATATGCAGAGCCCCATTGAGGAGCTGGTGGAGAATGCAGAGGTATTGGCCAGCCCCACCTCAATGGTTGCTAATGTGCTCACAGCCATAGGGGACTGGTGGTTTGATGGGCTGAGCCCTGTACCACAGGACTTGCCCTTGGGAAGACTGTTGCTGCAAAGGAGAGGCTAGGCCTCCCTATAATTGTGTCTAAGAGCCTCCTCCTGAATGACTCTTTGTTGCTCAGATGTGGCCCTCTCTCTCTAGCTAAGCCAACTTGGCAGGTGAAATCACTGCCTTCCCTCCTATGTGGGATCAGACACCCAGGGGAGTGAATCTCCCTGGCAATATGGAATATGACTCCTGGAGAGGAATGTAGATTCAGCATTGCGGGATGGAGAACATCTTCTTGACCAAAAGGGGGAAGTTAAAGGAAATGAAATAAGCTTCAGTGGCAGAGAGATTCCAAAAGGAGACAAGAGGTCACTCTGGTGGGCACTCTTATGCACAATATATACAACCCATTTTAGGTTCTAATGAATTGGGGTAGCTGGCAGTAGATACCTGAAACTATCAAACTACAACCCAGAACCCATGAATCTTGAAGATGATTGTATAAAGATGTAGCTTATGAGGGGTGACAGTGGGATTGGGAAAGCCATAAGGACCACACTCCACTTTGTCTAGTTTATGGATGGATGAGTAGAAAAATTGGGGAAACAAACAAACAAAGGCACCCAGTGTTCTTTTTTCCTCTAATTGCTCTTTTTCAGTTTAATTATTACTCTTGTTATTTTTGTGTGTGTGGTAATGAAGGTGTCAGGGATTGATTTTGGTGATGAATGCACAACTATGTAATGGTACTGTGAACAATTGAATGCACGATTTGTTTTGTATGAGTGCATGGTATGTGAATATATCTCAATACAATGAATATAACAAAAAAGAATCAGTGAATATAGGTCAATAGAAGTTACTCAAACTGAAAAACAAAGAGAAAAAGTAAAATGAAACAGAACAGGACTTCCAAGAGCTGTGAGATAAGATCAAATGTCCCAACAAATGTGTAAGTGGGATTCCACAAGGAAAAGAGCAAGAACAGAGCAGAATCAATATCTGGAGAAGGCTTAGAAATTTCCAAAAGTAATAAAATACATCAAACTACAGATTAAAGAAACTCAGATTCACCAAGTAGGATAAACATCAAATGCATGCACACACACACACACACACACACACACACCTATACACACCTAAACATGCCTTCAAACTGCTGTCAATGTGAAATACAGGGGAACAAGGGTAAGGATTACAGTAGACTCTTGTCAGATACTATGCAATTTAGAGGACACTTTCAAGTGATTAAAGAAAAACCACTTTAACCTAGCAAAAAATCTTTCAAAAATATAGGAAAAATGAAGACTTTTCAGAAAAACAAAACTTTTAATAAAGAAAGGTTAGATAAACACTGCAGATTCACACAAGACATGTTGAAGTAATTCTACAGGCAAAGGAATTACTCCAGTTCAAAAATTGGATACAGAAAAGAAACAAAGAGCACATGAAATGATGAAAATGAGGGGGAACATACAACTCACACTTAATCCTTTTTAACCACTCTAAAAGATAATCAATTGTCTAAAGAAAACCATGGCAGTGCATTGTGCATTATGACATAAGTAAAAGTCAAAAATATGACAATAAGAGCACAAAGGATGGGAGTGAGGACTTGGATGCATACTGTTTGTAAGGCTCTTACACTACACATGGATTGGTACAATGTTCTTTGAAGGTAGAGTAGCTGTGTATTGTAAACCCTCAGGTAGCCATGATAAAATGAAAAATTAAATAGTGGTAAATGGGCAGGGTCAATATGCAGATTGGGTGGCCTGAACACAGCATCTGGCACAAATGCCCAATAAACAGAACCTGGGCTCTATGTCCTGTTTTCATCCCCACATCTGACTTAGGACCAGAGGGAAAGAGGGATTACAGCCAGTGAAGGGGTAGTATTCCATGAAGGACAGAGGGTTTGGTTCTGCTCTGCCCCTTGGAGCCTGAGCCAAAATGAAAACTCAGTAGTGCTGATCCTGTTTATAGTTAGCATTTTGATATTTTTTCATCATGGAATTTTTAGCAGTAAGTTCAGTTTTTTAAATACTGCACCAAAATATTACTTATCTTGATTACTGAGTTTTTAGTGCCTCTTTCACCTCACCCTTGCCCCAGCCCTGTTGGGGAGAAAATCATCCAGGGAAACCTCGTCTGAGCCTTGGTAACCCAGGCTGTAGGGAGTGTGGGCTCCCACCCACTGTGTCATTGCTCTGAGGGGTGAGGCTGGAGCTCAGGGTTTTGGAGGAGGAATTTCTAGAGGAGCCTGGACCCTAACCTGAGGGAGAGGCATTGTGGGCCTTGGTCACCTCCAAAGAATCTGTCTTCAACTGGAGGCACAGACTCATCTGACACTCTGAGAAGGGTTGTAATTATGAATTGCTTCTGCTACAGCAAGAAAAGGGCCATTCTTAACTACCTGTGTTTCAGTGTGTTGGGGCTACTCTTTTTCTATTCCCTGTTCCCACAACTCTGTGCCTTCTATGGACACTCTCTGGTCCTGAATAAAGACTGACTGAACCACTCTTGCAAGCTCCCACTTATGTCTCCTCTATCCTTCATGGACTACTACCCAGGACATTAGCCACTCCTTTCCTTTCAGGTATCTGCTTCACCTAGAGCCACCCAAAGCCTGGCTCCCAGGGATCCTGTTCCAGCAAAGGTCTGGAAGGACTGGTGCCCAACACCTGTGAGCTCTCCTAATATGCAAATAGATATTAGAGAAATCTCCCCAAGAGACACTAACCTGGGGGCCATTGAGAAGCCCTTGTGGTAGGCAGCTGGGTCAGGGGCTTCCTCAGGGGAGCCCCTATGAACTTAATTCTGTGGAGTAGAGAGGAGGATCATTAGAAGGCAGGTCTAGATGGTCTTGCAGCCTCCTGCAGATCAGGAGTTTTAAAAAACTGTGTTCTGCTAAGTATGGAGGAAAGTGCAGGAATTGGTAGATAGTTTCTATAGAGGAAAAGGAATACAGGGGCGCTCTCCCTACCAGATGTGAATGTGTTAACAAAATGATGATAACCACCATCACCTCCAATGCCACAAGCCAGTGAGAAAGATCCTATCATTTTCCCCAGTATGCAGAAGACAGAAGGTACAGAGAGGATCATTAAATTGCCCAAGGACACACAGCTATTAAGTAATTGACATGAGAGTCAACCCCAGATCTAGTCTGGCTTCAGGTGAGAATAGAAAATTCAGAAGCAGGTGCAAGTATGCTTAAGATGTTCTAAAAATGACCTTTCACCTTAGAGAGCCTGGAGAAGGAGGAAGAGCCTATGTTTACAATGGGTATTGGTTTAACACATGTGGGCACTACTTTTGCTGGTATACCAAGCTCCATTGGATATGAAGGTTATACAGCATGTCCTGCTTGCTTTAAAATACTTAAAATTAGACTTCTGAGAAAATGGGGGATTGGGTGAGGCAGAGTGGGCTTCTCCTCACTGAAGAAAACTAGAGAGAGGCCAGAGGATGCCTGAGACCATGGATTCAGTGTGTGACCAGCCATAGAGGGAACCATGATAGGGACATGGACAAAAATGCAAAGAAAGTGTGCCTCTCTGGGTGAATTTATTCAGCCAAGATGGGCTCCAGCACCAACAGTGGTGAGAGAGCCACCAGGCAAGGGAGTGAGCAGTGGCTCTCCACTCTCATGCACCCACATTAGCAATTAACAGGTGAGATAATCCTCCACAGTCACATGGCCAGGAGCCCCCATGAGGGCCCCCAGGGAAGCAGCAGATGAGGATTGACCTCATTTACTCTCTCCCACACAGAAGTTCAGGGGGTGTGAAGGCAAGAAGCAGGCACAGGAAAGGGTGCCACACAGAAGATTCAGGAGCCCCTTCCATACCCCAGAGGCTCACAGGCACACAGCAGGCAGTGAGGGGGGAACATCTGAACTGGAACAGAAAAGTCTCTTTAACAATTGGGGCTGGAAAAACTGGAAATCCATATCCAAAAGAAAGAAAGAAAGAGGACACCTACCTCACACCCTATACGAAAATTAAGTCAAAGTGGATCAAAGACCTCAATATAAGTTACAGCACAATAAAACTTATAGAACATGAAATAAGGAAACATTTTCAAGACCTAGTAATAGGAGGTAGCTTGTTAGATCTTATACCCAAAGCACAACCAACCTAAGAAACAACAGATACATGGGAACTCCTCAAAATCAAAAGCTTCTTTGTTTCAACAGATGTTACCAAAAATGTGAAGAGGCAACCAACTGAATGAGAGAAAATATTTGGAAACCATATATCTGTTAAGAGACTGATATCCTGTATATATAAAGAAATCCTAAAACTCAACAACAATGGTACAAACAACCCAATTTTAACATGGACAAATGGTATGAAAACATATTTTTCTGAAGAGGAAATACAAATGGCTAAAAAACACATGAAAATTTTTCATCTTCACTAGCTATTAGACAAATGAAAATCAAAAGCACAATGAGATACCATCTCACACCTGTAAGAATGGCTGCCATTAAACAAATAGGAAACAACAAATGCTGGAGAGAATGTGAAGAAATTGGAACTCTTATTAATTGCTGCTGGGAATCTATAGTGGTGCAGCCACTGTGGAAGTCAGTTTGGCAGTTCCTCAGAAAGCTAGATATCAATTTACCCTATAATCCAGCAATTCCACTTCTTGATATACACCCAGAGGATCTGAAAGCAGTGACATAAACAGACACTTGCACACCAATGTTCATAGCATCATTTTTCACAATTGCAAAGTGGTGGAAACAATCCAAGTGTCCTTGAACAGATGAGTGGATAAACAAAATATGGTATATGCATATGATGGAAAACTATGCAGCACTAAGAAGGAACAAGGTTCTGAAACAGATGGCAACATGTATGAACCTTAAAGATATAATGCTGAGTGAAATAAGTCAGACACAAAAGGAGAGATATTGTAAGTTACCACTACTATGAACTCCCTGAACAATATCAAATCAAGGCCTTATAATGTAGAATGTTGGGGACCTAGAGAGAGACAGAAGCTAGTAAAGGGGGAATAATAACTTAATAGGTTCAGATATGTTAGTGAGGGTAAATTTAAAGATACGGGAATGCATAGGGATGATAATTGTTTGTTACTGGGATTATAAGTATCAGAGCTGCATTAAAGGTGAACAGGATTGAAAGAGATTGTGTGAAGGCATGTATCCCACAGATCAGCACTACAAATATAGATAGATGCTTGCATAATATATTTCTAAGGTATGACACAGGTACGGAGAGTTGACAACAGAGTGGTATATGGGAAAAATGTACCTATTGCATTCTAGAAACTCTAATTAATAGGAATACTTTACTAGTATCACACAAATACTAGGGACAAATAATTAAGGGCTAAAAACTCATATGGGATGTTTTGGTTAATAAGAATTGTTTAAAATGGTGAGTGATGAGGATTGTACAACTAAGGGATGATAATGTGAGATATTGATGGATTATCATAGGCAGAACATATGCCATGTGAAATGAGGAACCCTCTACTCTAAAAGTCAAGCCCTCAATTTTGAGGCTTGCTCTTCTGAAACTTATGGTTGTAAAGGGGAGGCTAAGCCTACCTATAAATATGACTATAAGCCACCTCCAGAGGACCTCTTTTTTGCTCAAATGTAGACGTCCTCTCTCTAAGCCCAACTCTGCAAATAAATTCATCACCCTCCCCCTGACATGGGACAGGATCTCTCAGGTGAGTGAGTCTCCCTGGAGATATGGGACACAGATTTTGAAAATGAGCCTGACCCTGGCATCAAGGGCTTGAGAATGCCTTTTTGACCAAAATGGGGAAAAGAAAGGCAACAAATAAGGTTTCAGTGGCTAAGAGATTTCAAATATAGTCAAGAGGCTGTCCTGGAAGTTACTCCTATGCAAGATACAGCTAGATATCCCAAGTGGCCACAGTATGGTAAGCCCAAGTCAACAGTAGTCCCCAAAACCCTAAAGAATACCTGGGTTCCTGTCTGAGACTATAAAAGCTTCACTCATTTAGTTTATTCTTTGGAAACTTAAATCACTCAGACAGCTCCTGTTCCAGCTAATTCCCCAAACCTAGAGGCAACAGTCTCTTCAAGAACATCAATCAGTTGTGTCCCCTTTTTCCATAATATCAACACCCATTTCAACATGAACAAGTTAGGGTGTTCACTGCCTAGACATCCCTAAAGATTGGGGAAATGATTAAACTAGAGGAAGAGGTAGCAGTAGACAAGAGGGAATTTAAGAGAGGATTATGAATATTGAATCTCTATATAATTTTCTTTTTCTTAGTTGCTAGTGCATTAGAATAGCTGGAAGGAAAAACTGAAATTGTGTAACTATAACCCATAACATTTTTGAAATTTGCTATATAGCTACTTAAATTATAATTTGAAAGTTATCACTTTTGTATTTATGTAATATTTCACAGCCAGGAAATAACTGAAATTATGGTACTGTAACATTCTTGGAAATTTCCTATATTTATACTAGTTAAATTGCAATTTATACCTGTTAAATTGCATTTTGAAAGTTTTCACCTTTTTGCATAGTTATATTTCACAATAAGTAAATAGCTGAAATTGTGGAACCATAATCCATAACATTCTTTGAAATTTGCTTTCTAACTACTTGATAAATTGCACTTGGAAAGTAATCACATCTATGTAAATATGTTATATTCTACAATAAATATATAGTTACTATTTAAAGAGTGAAGTGCTGAGCTTAAAAGTGTAGGCTTTAGAGTCTGACAACCATGGGTTCAAAATCTGAGTTGCCACTTACTGGCAGGCGTCTTTTTGAAGTGTTTTAGAATTCACTGGACCTGTTTCCTGATTGTAAAAAGGTAACAGCAAGCCCAGCTCAAAGGGACAACTAAGGCACTGTTTGTAAAATGAAACATCTTACCTGGGACTTACTGAATGTACAACAACACAAAAAAAGTAACTGATTTTAAAATAATGAAAATTTAGAATCATAGAATTTAATTACTTTAAGATTTAATTTAATAGTACATCATACTTTACTTGATATTTTTGACAGGTTACATTGTGTGTTATAATTTATTAGTGTTTTGTAGGTAATCAGGAATATATTCACTGGGCATCCATGAGTCATAGAGGAAGGACACGTGGCTGATTCCCAAAAATATCTCACTATAAGTGGGAAATATGCTGCAGCAAAAGAGATGCTCAAATGCAGACTTAAGTTCTCTAACTTCCATCCATTTCCCACCCTCATCCCAATTGCTCCAGCCTCAGTAGGCTTGGTCACAATCTCACCAACCCAACCCTATTAACACCACTGTTTTGTCTTTCCACTCTTTAAAAATAGAAAACATGAGATTATCACTTTATAAAAATTAGATAATATGGATAAACACAAAGGAGAAAATTAATAGGCCTTATTATTTTATCTATTCCTCCAGGAGCTACCAGGGTTGAGTAATGTGGCATCTATCATTTTACCTCTAGCACTCCAGGAGGGCTCCTATCTTGGAAAATGTCCTGCAGCGCCCTTTCTATTGTACAATGTATCAGGGTCATCCTTCAGGCCTGTGAATGAACATCTGACCCACTCTTCCTAAAGTTGTGGTTTATTTGGAAAATCTTCTGCCAGCCCCATGGAGTGTTTCAAGATTTTCCTTGAACTAATGAAATGTTTATCTTCCTGCCTAATTCTTTGGAATAAATAAAACCATGAAGTCAGAATTCTTTCTTTCCAGGTAGCCCTTGCCCACCCGTTAGAAGTCAATGCAAAGTCTCCATGTCTCACCTTGAGAACTTCTTCCCTGCTTCCTGTGGCTAACAACTAGCCTTTGATTTGCTCCCCCAAACTGCAAATTCCACAAGAAGAGAGGCTGGTATTTACTACAAGGCTCAACATTCAGGTATTCACTAGAAGCATCTCAATCTAGGATTTGAGCAGTTTGTTAACTGCCCAACAATTATTTAACCCTGGTCATGGAGAACTGTGAACACACCTACAGGATCTTCATGCCTCACTCCCTTTCTCTCCACTGCACAGCTTTGCCCTCAGATCCAGGGTCACGTGAGGTCAGGCCTGCAGGGGGCCAGGGCAAAGGTCAAAAGCTCTAAGGGCGGCCCGACAGTTCTCCCAATCAGGAAGTAGCCCCCACCTGGCTCCCTCCAACTCCTTGGTCAGGGACCCCTGGGGTGGAAGGACAAGCATCCCCAGAAGGGCCTCTCCTCAGACCCGTCCCACCCCATCCTTGGGGTCTGGGTTTACCAGGTGTCTCCCACCACCACCCAACCAGGTCCTGGAAGCCAGAGGTGGGGGCAGGGGCAGAAAGCAGTGGATGCCAGGGGCTAAGGTCAGAGGATTACCTACCCCAGGACCCTCTGCAAACAGCTTCTCCAGAGCCAGCCTCAGCTCCCAGAGTAACTTGGGGCCAAGGGAGTGGGGGTTGTCCAAGGCTCATCACTTCCTCCACCTACCAGCTGCTGGGACGGGGGTTCCGGCGCTCCCCACCCTCCTTACCGCTGGCTAGGTTGTGGGCACTTCTGTTCACTGAGGGCGCTAAGAACGTAGCTTCCACCCACAGGATCCTGACCTCGGAGGACTCAGGGGTTCGCAGGGTGGGGACTCAGAGAGGGCGCAGGGTCCAGGGGCTCCGGTAGGGAGCGACCGTCTCCTTCCAGACGGAAACCCAACTCCACCAGCTCGGCAAACTGCCAAGCCCACCCCTCGCGCCCCCGCCCCTCCCAGCACCGGAAGCCCTGGGACCCGAGCCGAGGGGCGGGGCCGGCCCTCTCCCGCTGGCTTGGAGCACAGGCGCGGCCCACACTGTAGCACCTGCGACCCCATGGCCTCGCCCCTGGCACCACCTTGGTGCCCAGGCGTCCACCGACCGCAGGCAAAGTTCCCCAGGCTGCGGAAATGGTGGTGGGGAGTAGCCAGGCCCTGGAGACCCCCGTGAGTCCGGACACAGGTGTCTGTGTGTGTTTGTGGGGTGGTGGTGGCCATAGCAACATCCAGAGGTAGGAGCGCCCAGGCCGGGTGCAGCAGGAAGTGCACGAATCTGCTGAGCCGCTGGCAAGCCCCGACAGGTATTGGTGCCGGGCGGGTGGGGTGTCCTCTCCCCGCACACGCACAGCAAGTTTCCTCTACTCTATCTCCCCCATAAATACCCAAGTCAAAACCAGGGTGACCCCAGGTGAATCCATTTCTGATCTTAAATTCTGGGTTTGTGGTGAGACTGCCAATGTGCAGTGTAGGCCTGGCCTCCAGCTTTCTCTCCTCATCCCCCTTCTAGCTGCTCCCAAATGTCTGGTGGGGAGCAGTCTGTGCTGAAGGAAGCAGGGTACTGAGGTGCCCTCTCTGCAGTGGACCCTGGAAGCTTTGCTCCTTTGAGGAGGGGACCTGGGGTCTTTGGCCCCTTATCTGAAGTCCAGAGCCTCCTGCACTCAGTGGGATACTGTTACTAGATGAAGGCAATGGGTTCTTTTACCCTGTGTGCTCAAATGACCAATTCCTGAGACACTGGGGTTTCAAAGAGAGAAAGACTTTTATTGCTAGGCAGGAAGCAGGAGAACAGATGGCCTGTCGGTCCAAAATCTTCATCCCCTAACTGCAGTAATTCTGATAGTTTTAAAGCATCAAAAGATGGGCAGATTTTAGGATAATGAGTACAGTGGCCCCCAGATTATGTAATTAGAGGTGATCTAATTATTGAGCTTGCACAGAATTGATTACATGCTTAATCACAGAACATATGTAAGAAAATGATGATGAGTGTGATTTTTAGTATTATGATGAGTTATAAGTGACTTGTAGGTTAAAGTCTAAGCTACTGTGCATATCAGGTGAGCCCATTTTGGTTAGATCCAGCTTCCATTACCAAGATAACTTTGGACTTGTGGTGGGTTAGTTCTTGCTGGTCAAAGACCCTTCATTAATAAACACTAGGGGCTGCCTTTTGTGGTCATAAGACTTTGGAGTAAAAAAAACTATAAATGAGTGAAAGTGAGTTAGTCACAAGGTTTTTACAATCATAAGGGCACAAGATAAAGGCTATACAATCATTATCAGAGATCAAGGCATCTGGATTACAATTCAGGTTTCAGATATTTCCTTCTGTCTACTCTAATATAACAGAAAGTAAAAAGCAATATTTATGTAATGATTCAGTAATCATCATCAGTCTTTAAATCTTAACTTCTTGGTTACAATGTGTGGACCATGGTGGCTGCTAAAATCCCTGAGTCAGGGTCTGGGAACTGTTGGGCCAGTAAAGTCTGGGAAGTGTGGTATCTGTAGACTAGTGAGTCTCCCTCATGGGGGTAAGATGGAGAGGGAAGGGGGAACAGCAGCAGGGCCTGGAAAGAGCCAGCCTGGGAATACCAAGGGCAGTGTGCAGGGACAGCCAGGATGGAGAGAATGAGAAAGAGCAGACCACCTTTGGCAGCAGAATGGACAGGGCCTGCCACCTGCCCTCTTTGGACACTAGGTTCCTGCTGCCTTTTGAAATGCAGTTTGGCATAATCAATGAAAACTGTTGATGTCCATATTAATTTTGTTAATTCTTCACTTTAATTTCAGTTCTGCTGGTCTTGGAAATAGTTCAGTTGTGAACAGAGGTGCTGTGTTTGAAAAGACAGGCACCAGGATGTCACCTAGGTGTCCACGGGAGTAGGGACCTGCTTCAACCACCTCTAGTCCTCCATTGATGGAACACATGGTGGGACGGTGTTTATTGGCAAAGACTCATGTGCCATTGTCAGGCAGACTGAAGGTGGCACAGGCAATGGCCTGTCTGTCTCTGCAGTTAAAATAGCTGTATGTGCACATACTTAGATTTGTATAAACTGAGGAAAAATTCAGAAATCCTGAGAATCCAACCAACCAGGGCTTACCTCTCAAGGAGCCAAGTAGAGGGTCCATGGGGGAGAACACATGACTCCCCAGGTGGCAGAGTAGCCTTCTGGGTTTAGATGAGTTCTGTGCTCAGGCATGGAGGCCAGCCTGCTGTGGTTACCACCTTGCAACCTTTGGATGTTTCCATGGCTCTCTGAGCTGGATGTCCTCACCTGTCAAGTGGGGAAGCTCTAGGAGTCACCTCACATGCTCGTCTGAAGGAAACTGGATTAAAGCTCCCATGCAGGACCTGTCCCTGCCAGAATCCACAAGCAACACTTCTAACTGGGGGTTTCCTTTCTTGGTCTATCTATTTCATTGGTTGGACCAGGGCAGCTTTTACTTCCTCATGTTTTCCAGTATTTGTCAAGTAAAATTTTGTTGTTTCTTTTTCCAAAATCAAAATGCTTATATGCAGATGTTGACAGTAGTCTTGCAGCTTTAGTTTTTCCCTTGCTGAAATGGAAATGGCATCTGCCAACCCTAGCCAGGATGCTTCCTAAGTACATGGGAAGGCATGTGACTTCTGTGGCAGATGCCAGGAAAATCCTGGTGAGGCAGACCCCATCTGCCTGGTGAGGCAGAGCCCCCATCAAGCTGAGAGCCCAGAGAAGGAGTCAGAGAGAAACCCAATTGCAAGCTGTAGGATGAGGGTGGAGGATGTGAAGTGCAAAGAGTGTCCAGGTGAAGCTATTTGGTTAGGGCACCAGGTTCAGCATGACCAAGAAGGGCAAAGGAGAGGTTCAGAGACAGGGGTGAGCTGTGGAAGGTGGCCCCTGTCACCTGTGTGGTGCTTAGATAGAGTTCCTAGAGGACTGCATTCTTTAGAGGATTGGAAGGAAATTCTCCAGGGCATCTGGCACCCCTCACCCCTACCATTCTCAGGTGGACTCCTGTGACTCTGAGGCAACATGTGGAAATTGAGGATGGGGAGGGTGTAGCTGGTGCCATGTGCATGGTGTGGTGATCTGGCTGGTGATGCTGAGACTGTTCCCCGTGTTGGCAGCATGGGACCCTGGCCTGAGACATGTTGCAGAGCTACCTGGCACTGCTGTGGGAGAGCAGAGATGCCTGCCCACCAGCCCTGGAGCTGGTGGCACATGTAGGAAGGTTGTGCTGGGAACTGCAGGATGACCTGGTTGAGGTGGAGCACTCGGTGGAGGCTCTGCTGGAGAGCTGAACCTGCCTGAACCTGGCGGACACTGTGGACATTTTGCCAGTGTTAACATGCATGCTGGCCTGGCAGGAGTAGCCCCAGGCTGCTTGCAAGCTCCTAAAGGTAGGCCTGGGCTGGATGAGGGAAGGCAGAGGGGAGCAGGGCTGCCCTGAGTGCAGGCCAAAGGGTCAACAATATGTCTAGGTAGCTCATCCCAGGTTGCAAGTCCCTGTCTTCACTTGGCAGCAGACTTGACCTGTGCTGGTGACACTGTTGATGGTCTCTATTTACCCACTTATCTGATGATTTGTGACATAAGTGTGGGGTTGACTAAGGGATGCTGGCCCAGGTGATGCTGGAGTGGTGCAGGTTATATGGTTTATGCCTTGTATACCTTCCTCAAATCTTTTTTAAAGCACTTTTTATTGTGAAATATATGTACAAGAAAAGTGATAAATTTTAAAATGTAGTTTAACAGGTAGTTATAGAGCAAATTTCAAAGTATAGTATGGGTTACAGTTCCACAATTTCAGGTATTTCCTTCTGGCTGTTCTAATACACTAGAAACTAAAAAAAGAAATATCTGTATAATAATTTAGTAGTCATTTAGTAAGCCCATCTCCCCTCACATCAACACCAGCAGACTAGAGAAAAAGCTACTTTGGCTGTGAGAATAGCAGAAGGGAGAACAAGAAAAACAGGCTATTATTGAGAACCCAGGCATATGTGTTCTGTGCAGATTTGCCCTGTGGATATAAGGAGACTGGTGAGCTAGTACAGTGGACAGACTGCAGGAGGCTGGAATGATTCCTTCCTGATGTTTTCATGACATTTCTATTCCCTTCCCTAGAGTGTGGGTGAGACCCGTGACTTACTTGTATCCCACAGAATATGGCAAAGGTGAAGTAATTTTGCAGATGGAATTAAGTTCTCAGATCAGTAATTTTGCTTTACTCAAAAGTGAGGTTGCACTGGGTTAACCAGAGTTAATCCATAAAAGCCCTTCAAAGAGGGCCTGGTACCTTCCTGAAGGCAGAAACAATTGAAATACTCTTTCCAGGAGGGTACCTTCATTCTAAACTCAAAATAAGTTTTTAGAGGTCAGTAATCAGCATACTCTGAATGATAAGCAAGCATACAAAGAAAGATATGCATTTTAAAAGGTTTTGATATCCTTATTTGAAAATTGATTCCAAAATTTTGGGGTTTTTAAATGTTTTAACCAAGGAGGGTCCTCTTACTTATAACTTAGTTGTGAGATATTGAATTTTATTGAGGAAAGTAATATTAAGATGACACAAACTATATTCTTCTCCATTTAATAATATTTATTTGAGGTACTTTTAAAAGCATCCATGAAGTGTTTGTTAGAAACTTTGCTTAGAAACATTAATAAATTCAATGTACTTGAGAACATAACAAAAATAGCATGCTTTCTATCAAAGAAAAGAAAAGATAAATTAAAAATCTGATGCAAATGAAACTTCATATGTAAAAGGGATTTTGAAAAGACATCTCTTGAGGATCATGGCAGATGATATCCATAATTTCCTGCTTTGTTCTCATTTCTTTGCTGGGAATGGGGCCCTACACCTTGGCTTAGCCCCTGGAATTCTGATGACCACTTTACAATTCTACTCTCCAACTTGAGAACACCTAGGCCCTGAACAACTCTTGAAGGCTTTAACCCTGATCTCCCTACTCTCTACTCTGAAATGACCCTTTGAAGCATTGGATGCAAAAACTGACATTGCTATGATTTTGTGATCTGAGAAAACATATTTCAGCAATTTTCCAGAATGCACCATATTTTAATTATTACTCAAAATAACAAACCATACTGTTGGAAGGAAACCACTTTAACAATATTCCTGAGATGAAAAAAATTAAATATGAAATTAATACTGTTTTAAGCAGCTTTCTCATTTAAGCAGAAAGGAATTGGATTTATAATATCAAGTCATTCCAAAATATTTATGGAGAATTTGAATCTATGTTGGAAAATTAAGAAAAAATTAACGTTCTAAAGTGTTCTTTTCTAACATCCTTTGTTGGCTAGAATATGATATAATTAAACTTTGAACTCCATATTTTAGGGATGTAATCTTGAACATGCCCCAAACATTTGGATTTGTTATAGCTATCCTATTCCATCTGATCATCTAGCATAGACACTATAATGGAAGTAAATATCATACAATGCAATGATGACTGTGGAGTATAAGCAAGATACTCATCTTTATTTTTTATCATTCCATGTATGCATAAGTTTCATCTTCCTGGGGATTTATCAATTCAAAAATATATCTGGATAGTTTAGTATATATAAAAATATGTAGTTTATATATATAAATGTATATATACAAGTATATAGTTAAGTATTTATAAATAAACATATTACACACATATATACACATTCATACACACATATAGGAAATCTAATTTAGCCTTGAATATGCAAACAATTTAATGGTATAATTTTATTAAATCCAAATAGGCCAGTCCAAAATACATGAAATTTTTTAAGTTCATGCAAATATCATAAACTCCCTCCAAGGAGGCAATAACTATCTTCATATTTGTTTGGATGAGGTTTGCAAAGATGTGCATTTACAAAATTCTGGTAATGTCAAGGTTTTCTACTGAATTAGAATGTTTTGTTTTATCTGTTTGTTGTTCAATCAAAATTTACTCATTGTAGAATAATCAAATAGAAAAAAAGAACAGTTAACCAAAAAGAAGCAGCAACATTATCCTGTTGTCTCACCATAGGTTTTGCTTACAAATTGTCTGCTTTCTTGCAAATCTAATATCCATTTAGTTTATTTGTCTCACATTCACTGTACTTTTTTAATGTCTTCTGAATCTGAGGTTATGCATCATTCACAATGTAATACATATGTGTTTCTTCTCTTTCTGTCTTGATGTACATTGGAGTACATTGGTTATTTAAAGAAATTAAATGGATCTACATCTTTGTTTTATTTAAAGAATCTTATTTTATGTAGATTTATCAATTATATATCAATTTTCTAAACAATATCCTAATATCATGGTCTCATTTTTTCCTTGCTTTGTTTTCTGTTTTCTCTTGTTATTTTGCTATCTTTTCCTCCACATGTGCTGGAACTCTCACTTAATCCAGTTCTTTTAATATTATATCTTCAATGCAATCTTTAAATATGTTTCCATGTGGGCATAAACTGTGATTTTCCCTCTTGTTTCTAAATGTAATCCTAAACAATGTTTTGTTGTGTATTATAATTACTGGTTTTTGAACTTCCCTAAAAATGGGAACCAAGCAATTGTATGGTATATAAATTTTAATCACTTGTATTAAATAATCCAGTAACAGAATACTATAAATATCCTTTAAATTTTAATCCAAGTATAAGAATTCCACTGTCAAAACATATGAATAAAGCACTCTCTATTTTAATAAATTGTTTACTGACCCTAATCAAATACATCCTACCCATGGGTATAGCCAGTTTCTGAAAAGGCAAGAATTTCAGAGAGCAATGTTGATTAATCTGAATGGAATGAGCATAGGAAAAACAGGAGATCCAAATCTTAATCAAATTAATGAGGGAATAAATTATGTAAAATTAGGAGAGAGAAGCCAGTGGGAGAGGGTATCACAGGATAATCTCTCTGTTAAGGAACCTGATAATAAGGATGCTGACTCCTCTCTATGCTGCTCTCATAGACCACTGATGTTTTCTATTCTAATAGTTAAGAACCAGTCATTCCATCTGATATAGAGGCATATTTGACAGACCTTTGACCTAAAAACACTAAAGTGCATTTTCCAAATAATAAAAAAATGAAAAGGCCTTATTATAATAACTGGGACAGATAATTCGTATCCTTTGAATCCTATATTAGAAGATTATACTAAAGGTGAAACTAAACAGTTATATAAAAGCTGTAGATATTTTCAAGAAGGCAAAAAGCCCTTCTCAATCTTCTTAGATATAGATAACATGCAATTCTCTAGTCCTCTGTGTAAAAAGAAAACAGATTGGTGCTACAGCCATTACTTTAATCATAAATAAGTCATAATTAATATAGCAAGATCAAATACAGTCCTAATCAAATGCATGTTTATCAACATTATATAATGGCTAAACTAATCATGAAATGAAATAAGAAAACTATATTAATAATTTAGAAATAAGTGATAATAATCACTTCTAATTTTTAAATTTTGTATAAGTAAAAAGTATGTTATATTGCTCTTACAGAAGTCATAGCTTAATTGGTAGAAATAATATTCATAGAGATTTGCAGGTATTCAAAGCTAAGTCATGAATAACATTATGAGTACCCTCCTTTGATCTTGTTTTAATTCAATTTTATTGGGATTGTTCACATACCATGCAATCATGCAAAGTGCACAATCAATTGCCCATAGTATCATCACCCAGTTGTGCATCCATCACCACAATTATTTTTTTCCAATTTTCAGAACATTTTAATTACTCCAGAAAAGAATAAAAATAAAAAAGAAAACAAATCCTCACATACCCATAACAAACAACCCTTAATTATTGACTCATAGTATTGGTATAGTACATTTGTTACTGTTGATGAAAGAATGCTGGAATATTACTAACTGTAGTACATAGTTTGCAATAGGTATATTTTCCCTATACACCCCTCTATTATTCTAGTTATAGTGTCATAAATTTGTTCTAGTTCATGAAAGACATTTCTAATATTTGTACAGTTAATAACATTGTCCACCACAAGATTCACTATTTTATACTTTCCCATATTTTAACCTCCAACTTTTCTTCTGGTGATATATGTGAGTCTAAACTTCCTCTTTACCACAGTCACACACCATTCAGAACTATTAGTTATTCTTACAATAACATGCTACCCTCACTTCTGTCCATTTCCACACACTTAAATTAAACATAGTTAAACATTCTTCTCATCCTTATTCTATACCTGGTAAGTTATATTTCATGTCTATGAGTTTACATATTATAATTATTTCATATCAGTGAGACCATACAATATTTTCCTTTTGTGTCTGACTTATTTCACTCAATATAGTGTCCTCAAGATTTCTTCATCAACCCATTTTTTAAGATAGTTTTGTTCACCCACCATACATCCTGTCATAACTAAACAAATGATGGTTCCCTGTATAATCTCATATTTATTCATTCACCTCCATCACCACTAAAATGGCATCTCCATTTCTTCCAAAAAGAAGGAGGAAGAGTCAAAGAAGTTAGAGGGACAAAAGAAAAAGAAAAAGAAGAAAGAGAAAATAAGAGATAAATAGAATCAAAAGGAATGGTAGAATTAAACTAAAGTACAATAGAAGAGTCAGACAACACCACCAATGCCAAGAGTCCCATAACACTCCTGTATATCCCCCTCTTATATTCATTTAGCTTTGGTACATTGCCTTTGTTACATTAAAGGAAGCATAATATAATATTTCTGTTAGCTGTAGTCTTTAGTTTGCATTGATTATATTTTTCCCCAAACCCACTCCATTTTTAACACCTTGCAGTGATGACATTCATCATCAAATATGACTCTCCCTCATATTTGAATGACTGTGATGGTTAGGTTCATGTGTCAACTTGGCCAGGTGACCCAGCTGTCTGGTCAAGCAAACACTGGCCTAACAATTGCTGTGAGGATGTTTGAGGCTGGTTTATTAAATCATCAGTCAATTGACTGCAGCTGTGACTAATGACTCACCAAAGGGTATGCCTTCCACAATGAGAGCATGCAATTGGCTGGATTTGATCCAATTAATCAGTTGAAGACTTATAAGCGAGACAGATAGAGGACCTTCATTTCTTCTTCGGCTGCCCAGTGAAGCATTTCCTGAGGAGTTTGTTGAAGTTGCCAGTTCATCTCCTGAGGAGTTCATTGAACACTTTCATTGAAGATCTCAGTTCATTTCCTGAAGAGTTCGTCGAAGTTGCGGGTTCATTTCCTGAGGAGTTCATCGGAGAGCTTCCTTGGAGTTGACAGTTTGTTGACAGCTCTACAGAATTTGGACTCATGCATACCCACAGTTGCATGAGTCACTTTTACAATTTGATAATCAGAGACACCTCTCATTGATTCTGTTTCCCTAGAGAACCCTAACTAATACAGCTTGGTACCTGGAGTGGTTCTTGAGAAACAGAATCTTAAAATGGGCTTTTACAATTTGTTTTCTACTCTGATTTGATTCAGAGGTACTAATGACTCTATTTCCAATAATCAAGAGGGCACTGACAGTCCATGGCACAAGTTGGCAAAGGAAATATGCAAAATAGCACCATTTGATTCTCCTAATCATACTCTAGTACAAAGCAAGGCTCTGGGTGACAGTGTTTTTGACACCTTCATGGAGTTTTGCAGTATTAAGAGGTATAATGATGTTGGTTAGCTGCTCTTAGATACTTTGGATAAAGTTGTAAGAGAAAGGGATGAACTAAAGGTTTCAAAGTCAAAATTTAAATGCTGTATGACAGATGTATAGGTTTCCATGTGTGCCCTGAAAGAAAATCTTATTTCCTGTGCCCGCAGACTGGAAGTTTCTGAAAACCAGATGTAGTCTCTCATTGTGCGAGTAGCAAATTTACAACATAAACTAAAATCTCGACCTCTCAGGGTGTCTGCTGTTAAAGTAAAGGCATTGATTGGAAAAGAATGGGATCCACAAACTTAGGATGGGGACATATGGATTGATAATAATGGCAGCGAGGACATTGGAACCCTGGATTCTGCTGGGTCATTGTTAGATTTACCTGTAGAGGGCTGTCCTGAGGAAACAGCTTCCCCACCTCCAGTCTGCCCTAAGGAGCCTGCCACCCAACCCCCACCTAAGGAGATTAACCCTTCAGTGCCTGCTAGTCCTGTAATCACCTCCCCTGAGGAAGCAGCCCTCATTCCTTTGTCTGGAGAGATTAATCCTGTTTTAAGAGATGAAAATGCAACAGAATGTCCTGAGGTGAATGGCTTGAGAGATAATTCTAACTTTTCATGACCCAACCCCACCACCAGTTTTTGCTTCAAGACGTATAACTAGGCTCAAGTTCCAACAAGCCCCAAAGGGTGAGATACAAAGTGTAACCCATGAAGAGGTACACTATATTCCAAGGAACTGTATGAGTTTTCCAACTTATACAGACAGAAACCAGGGGAATATGTGTGGGAATGGATATTAAGAGTGTGGGATAATGGTGGAAGGAATATAAGGTTGGATCAGGCTGAATTTACTGATAAGGGCCCACTAAGCAGAGATTCTGCATTCAGTGTTGTAGCTCGAGGGGTTAGAAAGGGTGTTAACAGTTTGTTTGGGTGGCTGGCCAAAACATGGATCAAAAGGTGGCTGGTGTTACCAGAGGTTGAAATGCCAGAACTGCCCTGGTACAATGTGGAGGAGGGGATTCAAAGGCTTAGAGAGACTGAAATGTTAGAGTGGATTTATCATGGAGGACCTGCTCACACAGCCCTGGAATGTCCAAAGGACAAACCTTTTACCAGGACTGTAAGGAATAAATTCGTGAGACTAGCTCCATCATCCCTGAAGAGCTCTGTAGTCGCCCTTCTTTGTAGGTCAGATATGACTGTAGGAACTGCTCTCACTGAGCTGGAATCATTAAACACAATGGGGATAAACAGGTCCCAAGTTGGTAGAAGCCAAGTGGCTGCAGTTAATTGCCACAGACAAGGTGGGCATAGCTACCATAATGGAAAACAGGCTCAAAGCAGCAATCAAAATAATATGACTCGCAGAAACTTATGGTGTTGACTAGTGGATCATGGAGTACCAAGTAGTAAAATAGATGGGCAATTGACTAAATTCTTGTTTGAACTACATAGGCAGAAGAATTCTAGGTCACATGAACAAAAGTCTCCCTTGAATTACAAAAACAGAGAGTCACAGCCCCTTAATCAATTCCCAGACTTGAGACAGTTTACAGATCCAGAGCCCCTTGAATGAAGGGAAGGCCAGGTACCCTTGGGGAAGGACCCTGTTACACTGCAAAAATTTATACTGTTAACCTTCCTCCCAGCCTTCCACAGGGGGACCTACAGCCTTTTACCAAGGTGACTGTGCATTGGGGAAAAGGAAATGATCAGATATTTTGTGGATTATTAGACACTGGTTCAGAAGTGACATTAATTCCCAGAGACCCAAAATGTCACTCTGGTCCACCAGTCAGAGTTGGGGCTTATGCAGTTCAGGTGATTGATGGAGTTTCAGCTCAGGTCCATCTCACAGTGGGTCCAGTGGGTCCCTGGACCCATTCTGTGGTTATTTCCCCAGTGCTGTAATGCATAATTGGAATAGACATAATCAGCAACTGGCAGAATCCTCACATTGGTTCCCTGACTCCTGGAGTGAGGGCTATTATGGTGGGAAAGGCCAATTGGAAGCCACTAGAACTGCCACTGCCTAGCAAAATAGTGAGCCAGAAGCAATACCAGATTCCTGGGGGGATTGCAGAGATTACTGCCACTCTTAAGGACTTGAAGGATGCAGGGATGGTGATTCCCACCACATCCCCATTCAACTCTCCTATTTGGCCTGTGCAGAAAACACATGGGTCTTGGGGGATGACTGTGGATTATTGTAAGCTTAACCAGGTGGTGACTCCAATTGCAGCTGCTCTTCCAGATGTGGTATCATTGCTTGAGCAAATCAACACATCCGCTGGTACCTGGAATACAGCTATTGATCTGGCAAATGCTTTTTTCTCAATTGTTGTCAGCAAGGACCACCAGAAACAGTTCACATTCAGCTGGCAAGGCCAGCAGTTTACATTCACTGTGCTACCTCAGAGTTATATCAACTCTCCAGCCCTATGTCATAATATTGTCTGCAGGGAGCTTCATCATTTCTCCCTCCCACAAGACATCACACTGGTCCATTATATTGATGATATCATGTTGATTGGACCTAGTGAGCAAGAAGTAGCAACTACTCTAGATTTGTTGCTAAGGTATTTGTGTGGCAGAGGATGGGAGATAAATCCAACAAAAATACAGGGGCCTTCCACCTCAGTAAAATTTCTAGGTGTCCAGTGGTGTGGGGCCTGTCGAGATATTCCTTCTAAGGTGAAGGATAAGCAGTTGCATCTGGCCCCTCCTCCAACCAAAAAAGAGGCACAATGCTTAGTTGTCCTCTTTGGGTTTTGGAGACAACACATTCCTCATTTAGGTGAGCTACTCTGGCCCATTTATCGAGTGACTAGAAAAGCTTCTAGTTTTGAGTGGGGACCAGAACAAGATGAGGCTCTGCGACAGGTCCAGGCTGCTGTGCAAGCTGCTCTGCCACTTGGACCATATGATCCACCTGACCCAATGGTGCTGGAAGTGTTGGTGGCAAATAGAGATGCTGTTTGGAGCCTTTGGCAGGCTCCTATAGGAGAACCACAATGCAGGTCCTTAGGATTTTGGAGTAAAACTTTACCATCCTCTGCAGATAACTACTCTCCATTTGAGAAACAGCTGTTGGCCTGCTACTGGGCCTTAGTAGAGACAGAATGCTTAACCATGGGCCACCAAGTTACCATGAGACCTGAGTTACCTATCATGAGCTGAGTGTTGTCTGACCCACCAAGCCATAAAGTTGGGTATGCACAGCAGCACTCCATCATTAAATGGAAATGCTATATACGAGATGGAGCTCAAGCACGTCCTGAAGGTACAAGTAAGTTACATGAGGAAGTGGCCCAAATGCCCATGTCCCCCACTCCTTCCACCTTACCTTCTCTTTCCCAGCCCATAGCTATGGCATCTTGGGGAGTTCCTTACAATCAGTTGACTGAGGAAGAGAAGACTTGAGCCTGGTTTACAGATGGTTCTGCACGATATGCAGGCACCACCTGAAAGTGGACAGCTGCAGCACTGCAGCCCCTTTCTGGGATGTCCCTGAAGGACAGTGGTGAGGGGAAATTCTCCCAGTGGGCAGAACTTTGAGCAGTGCACCTGGCTGTTCACTTTGCTTGGAAGGAGAACTGGCCAAAGGTGCATCTGTATACTGATTTCTGGGCTGTTGCTAATGGTTTGGCTGAATGTTCAGGGACTTGGAAGGAACATGATTGGAAGATTGGTGACAAAGAAGTCTGGAGAAGGGGTATGTGGATAGACCTTTCTGAATGGGCAAAAACCATGAAGATATTTGTGTCCCATGTGAATGCTCACCAGAGGGTGACTTCAGCAGAAGAAGGTTTTAATAACCAAGTGGATAAAATGACCCATTTGGTGGATACAAATCAGCCTCTTTCCCCAGCAACTCCTGTCATTGCCCAATGGGCTCATGAACAAAGTGGTCATGGTGGTAGGGATGGAGGTTATGCATGAGCTCAGCAACATGGACTTCCAAGCACCAAGGCTGACCTGGCCACAGCCCCTGCTGAGTGTCCAATCTGCCAGCAGCAGGGACCCACACTCAGTCTCTGATATGGCACCATTCCTTGAGGTGATCAGCCTGCTACCTGGTGGTAGGTTGATTAGATTGGACCACTTCCATCATGGAAGGGGCAGTGATTTGTTCTTATTGGAATAGAGACATCCTCCAGATATGGGTTTGCCTTCTCTGCATGACATGCTTCTGCCAAAACTATGATCCGTGGACTTACACAATGCCTTATCCACTGTCATGGTATTCCAAACAGCATTGCTTCAGACCAAGGAACCCACTTCACAGCAAATGAAGTGAGGGAATGGGCACATGCTCATGAAATTCTATGGTCTTACCATGTTCCCCATCATCCAGAGGCAGCTGGGTTGATAGAACAGTGGGAATGGCCTGTTGAAGACTCAATTACAGCACCAACTAGGTGGCAATACCTTGCAGGGTTGGGGCAGTGTTCTCCAGGAGGCTGTGTATGCTCTGAATCAGCGTCTACTCTATGGTGCTGTTTCTCCCATAGCCAGGATTCATGGGTCCAGGAATCAAGGGGTAGAAACAGGAGTGGCACCACTCACTATCACTCCTAGTGATCCACAAGGTAAATTTTTGCTTCCTGTCCCTGCAAGCTTAAGCTCTGCTGGTCTACAGGTCTTGGTTCCGAAAGGAGGAGTGCTTCCACCAGGAAACACAACAATAATCCCATTGAACTGGAACTTAAGACTGCCACCCGGCCACTTTGGTCTTCTTATGCCTCTGAATCAACAAGCAAGGAAGGGGATTACTGTACTGGCTGGGGTGATTGATCCTATCAAGGGGAAATAGCACTGCAACTACACAATGGAAGTAAAGAAGGGTTTTCCTGGAATACAGGAGATCCCCTAGGGCATCTCTTAGTACTACCATGGCCTGTGATTCAAGTCAATGTAAAACTGCAACAACCCAATCCAGGCAGGACTACCAATGGCCAAGAAACTTCTGGAATGAAGGTTTGGGTCACCCTACCAGGCAGAGAACCACAGCCAGCTGAAGTGCTTGTTGAGGGTAAAGGGAACATGGAATGGGTAGTGGAAGAAGGTCATGATAAAAATGAACTATGGCCACATGACCAGTTACAGAAATGATGACTATGATGACATGAATATTTCCTCCTCATTTTGTTATGATTATGTTTGTACTTGTCTGTAAAGCAAATGTCTTGGCTTTCTTCTCTGTCTTATCCCCTTATCATATGGTATAAGCTGTAATGTTCATTTTGAAGATATGGTTTTTGGTGATGTGTATAACTGCCAAGTTGACAAGGGGTGGACTCTGATGGTTAGGTTCATGTGTCAACTTGGCCAGGTGACCCAGCTGTCTGGTGGCCAGGTGACCCAGCTGTCTGGTCAAGCAAACACTGACCTAACAATTGCTGTGAGGACATTTGAGGCTGGTTAATAAACCAACAGGCTGGTTTATTAAATCATCAGTCAATTGACTGCAGCTGTGACTGATGACTCACCAAAGGGTGTGCCTTCCACAATGAGAGAATGCAATTGGCTGGATTTGATCCAATTAATCAGTTGAAGACTTATAAGCGAGACAGATAGACGACCTTCACTTCTTCAACTGCCCAGTGAAGAATTTCCTGAGGAGATCATCAAAGTTGCCAGTTCGTTTCCTGAGGAGTTCATTGGAGATCTTCCTTGGAGTTGACAGTTTGTTGACTGCTCTACAGAATTTGGACTCGTGCATGCCCACAGTTGCTTGAGTCACTTTTACAATTTGATAATGAGACACCTCTCATTGATTCTGTTTCCATAGAGAACCCTAACTAATACAGACAGTTTGCTGGGTTTAGTATTCTTGGTTGGCAGTTTTTCTCTTTCAGTATCTTAAATATATCACCCCACTTCCATCTTGCCTCCATGGTTTCTAAGGAGAAATCTGCACATAGCCTTATTAAGCTTCCTTTGCATGTGATGAATCACTTTTCTCTTGCTGCTTTCAGGATTCTCTCTTTGTCCTTGATGTTTGGTAATGAGATTATTATGTGTCTTCATGTAGGTCTATTCAAGTCTATTCTGTTTGAGGTATGCTGTACTTTTTGGATCTGTAATTATATGTCTTTCATAAGAGACGAGAAATTTTCATTATTTCCTCTATAATTGCTTCTGCCCCCTTTCCATCTCTTCTCCTTCTGGGATACCTATAACACATACAATTATGGAGTTCATGTTGTCATTCAATTCCCTAGACATTGGCCATATTTTTTCTGTCCCTGCAGAAATTAAGGAGATAATGAGAAGATACTATAAGCAACTATATGCTAATAAACTAGACAACTTAGATGAAATGGACAACTTACTAGAAAGCATAAACAACCAACATTAACTCAAGAAGAAATAGATGACCTCAACAAACCAATCACAAGTAAAGAGATTGAGTCAGTCATCAAAAAGCTCCCAAAAAGGAAAAGCCCAGGACCAGATGGATTCACATGTGAATTCTACCAAGCATTCAAGAACGAATTAGTACCAATCCTGCTCAATCTCTTCAAAAAAATTGAAGAAGAGGGAAAGCTACCTAACTCTTTCTATGAAGCCATCATCACCCTAACACCAAAACCAGGCAAAGATACTACAAAAAAAGAAAATTATAGACCAATTTCTTTAATGAATATAGGCACAAAAATCCTCAACAAAATACTCGCAAATCGAATCCAGCAGCACATTAAAAGAATTATACACCACGACCAGGGGGGATTTATTCCAGGTATGCAAGGCTGGTTCAACACAAGAAAATCAATTCATGTAATACACCACATCAATAAATCAAAGCAGAAGAACCACATGATCATCTCGATTAATGCAGAAAAGGCATTTGACAAAATTCAACATCCTTTTATGATTGAAACACTTCAAAGGATAGGAATAGAAGGGAACTTTTTAAATATGATAAAGGCAATATATGAAAAACCCACAGCCAACATCACACTCAATGGGGAGAGACTGAAAGCTTTTCCTCTAAGATCAGGAACAAGACAGGGATGCCCACTATCACCATTGCTATTCAACATTGTGCTGGAAGTTCTAGCTAGAGCAATTAGGCAAGAAAAAGAAATAAAAGGCATCCAAATTGGAGAGGAAGAAGTAAAACTTTCACTATTTGCAGATGACATGATTCTATATGTAGGAAATCCAGAAAAATCTACAGCAAAGCTACTAGAACTAGTCAATGAATACAGCAAAGTAGCAGGCTACAAGATCAACATGCAAAAATCTGTAGTGTTCCTATACACAAGTAATGTGCAACAAGAGGAGGAAATCAAGAAAAAAATCCCATTTACAATAGCAACCAAAAGAATCAAGTATTTAGGAATAAACTTAACCAAGGACACAAAAGACATTTACATAGAAAACTATAAGAAACTGCTAAAAGAAATTGAACAAGACCTGAAAAAATGGAAGAACATACCATGTTCATGGATTGGAAGACTAAATATAGTTAAGATGGCAATTTTCCCTAAACTGATTTACAGATTCAATGCAATACCAATCCAAATCCCAACAACTTACTTTACAGAAATAGAAAAGCCAATAACTAAATTTATTTGGAAGGGTAAGATGCCCCGAATAGCCAAAAATGTCTTGAGAAAGAGGAATGAAGTGGGAGGTCTCACACTACCTGACTTTGAAGCATATTACAAAGCTACAGTGCTCAAAACAGCATGGTACTGGCATAAGGACAGATATACTGATCAATGGAATTGAATTGAGTGTTCAGAAGTAGACCCTCACATCTATGGACAACTGATCTTTGATAAGGCAGTGAAGCCGAAGCAACTGGGAAAGAGCAGCCTGTTCAATAAATGGTGTTTGGAGAACTGGATATCCATCTCCAAAAGAATGAAAGAGGATGTCCATGTGACACCTTATACCAAAATTAACTCAAAGTGGATCAAAGACCTAAACATTAGCACCAAGACCATAAAACTCTTAGAAGAAAATGTAGGGCAATACCTTAAAGATCTTGTGAAAGGAGGTGGTTTCTTAGACCTCACACCCAAGGTGTGAGCAACCAAAGAACAAATAGACAAATGGGATCTCCTCAAAATTAAACACTTTTGTACATCAAAAGACTTTGTCAGAAAAGTCAAAAGGCAACCTACACAATGGGAGATGATATTTGGAAACCACATATCAGATCAGGGTTTAATATCCCGAATATATAAAGGAATCCTGCATCTCAATAACAGAAAGACAAACAATCCAATTTAAAAATGGGTAAAAGACATGAACAGACATTTTTCTGAAGAGGAAATACAAATGGCTCAAAAGCATATGAAAAAATGCTCAACTTCACTGGCTATTAAGGAAATGCAAATCAAAACCACAATGAGATATCATCTCACACTTACCAGAATGGCCATTATCCAAAAAACAGAAAATGACAAGTGCTGGAGAGGATGTGGAGAAAGAGGCACACTTGTTCATTGTTGGTGGGAATATAGAATGGTGCAACAACTCTGGAAGACAGTATAGAGGTTCCTCAGGAAGCTAACTATAGATTTGCCATATGACCCAGCTATTCCATTGCTGGGTATATACTCAGAGGAACTGAAACTTAAGACAGAAACAGACATTTGTAAACAAATGTTTATTGCAGCATTATTCACAATTGCAACAGATGGAAACAGCCCGAATGTCCATCAAAGGACGAGTGGATAAACAAACTGTGGTATATACACATGATGGAATATTATGCAGCTGTAAGACGGAACAAAGACATGGATCATGTAATAATGTGGATGAACCTTGAGGACATTATGTTGAGTGAAGTTAGCCAGAAACAAAAGGACAGATGCTGTATGGTCTCACTAATATGAACAGACATTAATGAACAAACTTTGGGAGTTAAAAGCTGACAACATAGGCAACCAGGAGATAGAAAGAGGGCAGAGATCAGCCATTTGATGCTGAAGGACTACAGTATGTTTAGGATTGATTGCATAGATCCATAAATAGATAGCATAATACTGTGTGATGGTAGCACAGTATTGTAAGTACGCTGAACAAAGATGTCTGTGAGTAAAGCTGAAAGAGGTGGGATAGGAGAATGTATGACACTAGAGGTAAAGATAGATGATAAAGACTGGGACTGTATAACGTGGCAAAAACTGGAGTGGCCAATGACTGTTACTAAATATATAAATATAAAAATGTTTTTGCAGGTGGGAAAGCAAATGAATGTCAACCATGTAGAAATTTGAAAAAGGGATGGTATTCAAGAAAAAACATAATCAAAGCAAACTGGAGTCTATGGTCAACAGTAACATTGTAATATACCTCCATTAAATGTAACAAAGGCAATACGCCAATGCTAAATGTATATGAGAAGGGGATTTAGGGGAGTAATATGGGATTCTTGGTAGTGGTGTTATTTGCTGTCCTTAGTAGTATATTGTATTGTATTACATGTTATTTTTCTTTTTATCATTTTTTCTTATTGCTAAAAAAAAAAAAAAACAATTTTTCTTGTAGTAATCAGTATGTTCAGATGCTGATTGTGGTGATAAATGTACAACTTTATGATGATACCATGAACAACTGATTGTACACTGTGGATAAATGTATGGTATGTGAATATAACTCTATAAAATTGTAGGAAAACATATATATAGGAGTAAAAGTGTTGGAGAAAACATGGTGAGAGGGATGATGCCTCACTAATATGGACTAACTACAATGTGTAGACTCAGAATTGAATCTTAGAACATAGCCTAATGTGGACATAATAATTGTAATACTCCCTAGATTGTAAGTTCTTACAGCAGTTAACTCTATCCCTGAATTGTAAGGCCTATCTCTAAACTTTAAGATGCTGATCCCCTAGCGTATGTTGTCAGAAACATTGGGACTGGCAGTTTGATGTGCTGAGCCCTCAAGCATGGGACTTGCCCTTATGAAGCTCATTACCACAAAGGAAAGTCTAAAGTTGTATGTAATGGTGCCTAAAAGTCTCCCCCTGAGTACCTCTTTGTTGCTCAGATGTGGCCCTCTCTCTCTCTAACTGAGCCATCTCGACAGGTGAACTCGCTGCCCTCCCCCCTACGTGGGACCCAACTCCCAGGGTTGTAAATCTCCCTGGCAACGCAGAGTATGACTCCCAGGGATGAATGTGGACCTGGAATCGTGGGACTGAGAGTATCTTCTTGACCAAAAGGTGGATGCAAAATGAGATGAAATAGTTTCAGTGGCTGAGAGATTCCAAATGGAGTCGACAGGTCACTCGTGTGGACATTCTTATGCACTATATAGATAACACCTCTTAGGCTTTAATGTATTGGAATAGTTAGAAGTAAATACCTGAAACTACCAAACTCCAACCCAGCAGTCTGGACTCCTGAAGACAATTATATAATAATGTAGATTACAAGGGGTGACAGTGTGATTGTGAAGACCTTGTGGATCACACCCCCTTTATCTAGTGTATGGATGAGTGGAGGAATGGGGATAAAAACTAAAGGACAAATGAGGTGGGATGGGGGGATGATTTGGGTGTTTTTTTTCACTTTTATTTTTTATTCTTTTTCTGGTTCTTTCTGATGTAAGGAAAATGTTCAGAGATAGACTGTGGTGATGAACGCTTAACTATGTTATCATACTGTGGACAGTGGATTGTATATCATGGATGATTGTATGGTGTGTGAATGTATTTCAATAAAACTGAATTTAATAAAAAAAGAATTAAGCAATGTATAGATAAATCAGATAGTACTCAACAAAAAAAAAAAAAAAAGAAATCACAGTGATGGCAAAATAATTTTCTACCATTCCTGCACAAAATTCATTACCTCAATCATACCAAGAAGTACCTTTTAATAAATGCCAATTGATGTATATTCTACATAATGATTCTTCAGTGCTCTTCACACATCAATACAAAGAAAAAAAAATATAGAAATATTACAGTATATCATTATTGCTGAAAGGGTGGGGCAGGAATGAAACACAGACACAAAATATAAAGTTTTAGGAGCAGGGGACTCAGAGCCTTGTAGGCAAAGAGCACCTCAGCTTGCTCCATAACATATTTATTAGCTTCACTTTCTCATAGAAAATAGGGGAGTTACTAGCAGGCTAGAGAAAGCAAGATAGGGAAGTTAGCAAAACAGGGAAGTCAAGGACAGACCATCCAAGACTTGCTTGCTTCTTGTATCAACAATGCAGGTGCTAGGAGAGTCAAGGATGCATTCCCAGTTCAGGCTATTTTCCCACATATCCCCCTTTTTATTTTTGTATGAAGAAGAAAACTGAGCAAGTTGTTGCTTTTTGCATTGCCAATGTTTACATCTTGTTGCATATCAGAAGGAGCAATCTAGGTACAGGACAGTAACAAATGTTGTAGTCATGTTCCAAGACACATATCTTTATGAGGCATGCCTGCACAGCATTCCATGCAGGCATGTGGCTTAGCATTCCAAGCCACCACCTCAGATATGGCTTAAGCCACATGGAAGACTCGGTTTCCCACATATCATGAATAAATATACCTGAAAAGAAAGTGTAATACATGATATGAGACAGGATTATGTAATAAGTTTATTGATTTTTACTTTCATCTCTAGCATTTTCATAGTTAATATGGTATTGCTTGCTTGAAAGACATTATAAAGGTCATTGGTGTGATATGAGAAAGGCCTCAAGATGTTATGCTAGGACTATTTCATGGATAATTTCTTCATTGTGGAAATTTTTCTATGAATACTTAGGAGAATGTTTTTGTTCATAGATAAATATATAGAATAATATATGAAGATAGAAATGTGTTTATATATTATTTCCCATTGGTTGAGATATAATGTTATTATCAAGAGTAAATTCAAAAAAAAATGGTACCTTCATGAAAAGAAATGAAATAAATGTACTTCAGATGATGTGGCTGCCCTCCACATGAAGGCAGTGAGTCAGAGCAGGGTGAATTTGCACTGACTTGCCTTTCACTGGATCTGAGAATGATATTCAGAATCAGTGCCAACAGGTTCTACTCAATTGGGAATCAGCACATTCTGTATCAGATATATTAGGTAAGCATTCTTGCAATTTATTTTGCTACTAATATAGAGTTCAGAGTCTGAACACAGGTGATACCATCTGGGTTTCTGTATCCCAGGGACAGAACCGTGTTAATGGGGGAAACTCTGTGGGCTATGAGTTTCCAGGTGTGCACTCCCTTTGACAGAACCAACAAAGGCTTGCTCCAGGATCACAGTAATCTTTGGTGTATGAGATTTCTTGGACCCAGCAACTAACCATATTCACTTGTCACTGTAATTCCTGCCGTCTGTGTGACACCATCCCTTTCCCAAAGTATGCAATATCTCATTCAATTCAAATTCCACAAGAAGTAAACATAATTTGAGCTCTGCGACATGGGACTCCCATGATGGTCTCACAGAATTTATGCTCTGACAGTTACAACTGGCAGGCAGACTATACGGCAGCAAATTCAGGTTTATGATGACAAGGGATTCAAACTTCCTTTCAATTCAAGCCTTTCAAGGGTGGGGGTTCATCACAGGTGCTTATGCTTTCCTTGATTATAGGCAGTTTTTGGAATGAGCATGGCTATGCCACATCAAAGGGCCTCCTCATATGGAGTAACATTGATTCTAAGAAACCTGCCTCAAATCCATCATTATATTCTCAGCCATTGAAAAGTTATGTTTGCCAAACCTCAGCCAGGGGCATTTCTCTTCTAGGCCCAAGCAGCCAAACCAAATGGGAAGACCCCCTTGTACTCTGTGTCTTAGAGAATTTCTGGGAGAGTCAAAAGCTCGTATTCCTTCAGGTGTGCAGATCCTCTTGGCAGCAGATGCATCCCAGTAAATCTACTACACCCATTTGTGGCCCCAATTTCTCTACACAGTGACTGCCCACTTGTGGGCCTTTTAAATTTCCAGGCCTCAGGAAGAGCCATTGTATTTGATACCTGTTGTTTAGCAACCTGCCTCTCATTGTGAAGAGGGAAGGTAGAACTGTGCATGCGCATTCATCTTCCTAGTCGGAACCTGAAATCTAGACCAGATTGAGAACCTGTTATGAGTCTGTCTTCTCCTCTGGACTAGGGAAAATAAGTTTCTTCCCTGAAGTTTTTTAGCACTTGGATTTCCTTCTGTATATTGTGCACCTATTGGAACATGAATTCATATTTGGATTGAAAGAAGGGATTCAGGAACTATCAGTGTTCACTACAGCACATTCCTCACATAGGGTTCAGAAGAGGAGTATTTGAAATTGTTAAATGGGACTTGAAATAGTGTCTACATAAAAAGAATAATAAAAGGAAATTAAGAAATCCAGGAGCTTGCAGCTATACACATCTCTTTCAGAAAATACATGGCCTATATTAAGAGGACAGTTTTAAAATATCAGAGATGTTATTTCATCAGCTGAATGGAAGATACCACAATAATTCAAACTAGAAAGATGAGAGCTAGTTTTAAGGTAATATGTTTTCTTAATCCTTTGGTTTGTGTTGTAAGAACTGTGGTGTTTTTAGGTGTTTGTTGCTTTGAATTTTGGATGAATTAAAAAATACTATATAATAAAAATGAAGTAAGGAAACATAACATTTAATAAGTAATCACAGTGATGGCAAAATAATTTTCTACCATTCTTCCCCAAAATTCATTACCTTAGTCAAATCGAGAAGCACCTTTGAATAAATAACAATTCATGTATATTCTACATAATGATTCTTCAATACTCTTCATATATATCAATAATAAGAAAAAAATATATAGAAATATATACAGTATATCTTGAATAAATATAGCTGAAAAGAATTTAAATATATGATATGAGTCAGAATGATGTAATACATTTATTGATTTTTACTTTCATCTCTAACATTTTCATAATTATTATGGTATTGTTTGCTCAAAAGACATTTAAGGGCCATTGGTGTGATATGGGCAAAGCCTTAAGTTGTGATACTAGGACTATTTCATGCATAGTTTCTTGATTGTGGAAATTATTCTATGAATACCTAGGAGAATGTTTTTGTTCTTAGATAAATATACAGAATAATATATGAAGATAGAAATATTGTGTTTATATATTATTCCCAGTGGTTGAGAAATAATGTTATTATCAAGAGTAAATTAAAACAATGGTAACTTCATGGAAAGAGTAAATTAAAACAATGGTAACTTCAGAAGATGTGGTTGCCCCCCTCATGAAGGCAATGGGTCAGAGCAGGGTGAATTTGCACATCTTGCTTTTCACTGGATTTGAGAATATTTAGAATCAGTGCCAACTGGATCCACACCCTAGGGAATCAGCACACTGTGGATCAGCTGGATGAGGTAAGCATTCAAGCAATTTATTTTCCTACTACAATTCCTAAAGCCAAAAAACAGATGATGCAATCTGGGGTTTCCTATTCCAGGGAAAGAACCATGTTAATTGTGGACATGGTGTGTGCTATGACAGTTTCTATGTGAGCACCACCATTGTCTGATCCAGTGGAGGCCTGCTCCAGGATCATTGTATTCCTTGGTGTTAGGAAATTCTTGGACCCACCAACAAACACTGTGCTTGCCAGAAGTCTCATTCAGGGCCTAAATGTTAAGTGACAGTCAAGGTTGTCCTGTGATGCAGAGACCACATGATATGTGGACAGACTGATATTTTTTGAGTTGAGTGGGTTGGAGGCAATGATGGGGGACAGGGATGGAGACTCCCAGAGGGCAGGCAGGATGGTGTACACTGAATATTGTTTGTTTCTTGGTCCAGGAATTATCATTGCCCTGATTGAAATCCCTGTTCTGGGAGCCAAAATTCCCTGGTGTGGTCTATGAGAATGATACTTAGGTAACTGTGAATGCCTACCCCAAGTCACCCTTTTATATTGTGCTGACTTGGGAGTGGTTAACCTCAGATGTGGCACGTGTTTGGTTCCAGATCTGAAAGTAAGTTTACTAGCAAAGAAAGAAGCATTTCCTGACCTCTCCCTTCCCAAATTTGCTGAGGCCCAAGAGAGTAGGTCCAAGTGACACTGAATGCAACCATTCTTCTCATATCCCACAAATCAGGTCAGTGTGAACTCACCCTGATCTGACCCTGTGCCTTCCTGAGGAGGGAAACATGCATGTGATTGTGTTCATTTAATTTATATTTTTACAGTGTTATCATTGTTTCATATCCATTGTACAATAAGGTTTTCTATAACAATTGGAAATTTATGTGTAAAAAAATGTCAGTTTCTTTAATTATTCTTGTAGTATTTCACTTAAGAACAGAGACATTCTCTTATGTATTCACAGGAACATTACCACAATCATTGAATTAACCTGGTTATAGTACAAATATGTCATCTAGGGGACTGGTCCCCACCTCAACAATTACCCAATCATGTCCTATAGGCCAAGGACAATGTTAATAGCAATAATAATTATAGAAATGTAGAAAGGCACAAAACAAAAATACTGTCCAGTCTGATATCAAACATTGCATTTCTTTTTCAGGTTTATTTATTCTCTTTCATTTGAAGGTATCTGAAGATACCTCAATTATTTCTTCATCTGGATATATTAGAACTGCTAAACCATCCTTTTAAAGAATATTTCTCAAATTGTATTTGTTTTCAGAGGTACTTCCTGATGAAAATGAGTTTCTGAATTTTAGGCCGGATTGGCAGAAAATTATTGTAACTTCATGGTGATTATTTTTCAAATGAGAAGTTTAATTTTTGTTTCTTTCATTGTATTGAATTCATTTTAAACTTTATGTATAAGCTACAGCACACAAACGTCAAAAATCACTACTTTATAACAAAGCAAAGCAAAGTTTCAGGAAAGAAAATAACCCAAAATGACTACTTTGCTTCCTCTGTTGCACAAGTTTGCATTATCTCCCAGGCATTTGATTAAAATTTTCTGATATTATAAACAGTACTCTTCATACAATCCATGTATTTTCCTTGGGGTATTGATTATTGCTGTACAGTCCTATATTTCCTTTTTCTCTCTCTTGTCATCTAGTTCCAGTTGCACTACTTCACATCCCTCATATACACTTTCAAATAGAAGCTTCTCTGCTAAGCATTGTGCACTGAATCAGCTACACACCACACCAAGAGTTTCTTAATCTTTCCCATTACTCCAAATAGGAATCCCTGTACTGAGGTCTGCCCAATATACAGCAGGAAATCCCAAGTTAACAAACCTCAGGGAAGAAATCTCACTGGGGCTCAAACATGTGGAGGAGACAGAGCCAGCTGGGGTTCCAAAGTGGCATAGATTCTGGCTGGTGCTTGGAATGCACATATGCAAATTACACTGACCCTCACCTGCCTCACAATGAATGTAAGGTTGCTAAGCAGCAGTCCTCTATCACAATGGCAGCTTGTGGTCTGAAAATGTAAGGGGCTCCCCAAGAGTGCAGGTTATGGTGCAGGTGTTATGGCATCTGCAGTTTGGAGTAGGTATGTGAGGATGATTCTGCAGCCCTGAGGATCACCTCCATCCCTGATGGATGCTGAGCTTTTGACTCTCCCTGGAGGATGCAAGGGCAAATTCCAATTGGGTGTGTGGTAGGTGGAGCTTTAATGAAGTGTCCCTGGCCAAGCTTGGGCTTGCCTTTCTTTACCAATGGCACAAAAATTACCACTGGATCTTAGACATATATGTTAGCATCCTGGGTGCACACTTAGCAGAGTTCACCTTGAGGCATGCCCATGTGCAGTCAATGAACCCACTTGAATTTAGGGAAATTTGGACAACTTTGATGTGTCTGCCCTGTTCACTGTTTATAGCTGACATGGGGATTGGCTCATGGCTGTCTTAGTGGTGTGATTTCTTACTCTTTTGGTGTTTGCCAGAAGTCACATTCTGGGCCTAAATGCTGAATGGCAGTCAAGGTGGTCCTCTGATTCAGAGACAACATGATATGTGGATTGGCTGATATTTTTTGAGTTGAATGCATTGGAGGCATGACAGGAGACAGGGATGGAGACTCCCAGAGGGCAGGCATGATGGTGTACAGTGAATATTGTTTGTTTCTTGTTCTAGGAATTATTGACTGGAGGGAAATCCGTGTTCTGGGAGCCAGCATACATTTTCTCTGTCAGTAATAATGATCTCCAGGTAACTGAATGCCCAATCCAAGTCCCTCTTTTATATGGTACTGGACTTGGTTGAGAATAACCACAGATGTGGCACATATTTTGTTCCAGATCTGATAGCAAGTTTATTAGGAAAAGAAGAAGACTTCCCCAACTTCTCCATTCCTGAATTTGCTGATGCCCAAGTGACTAGGCCCAAGTGGCACTGACTGTGATCATTCTCCTCATATCCTATGAAAGCAGGTCAGTGTAATCTCACCATGATCTTACCGTATGCCTTCATAAGGAGGGAAACCAACACATATGAAGTACATTTATTTAATTTATTTTTTCACTGAGTTACCATTGTTTCATATTCCTTGTATAATAAGGATTTCTTTAACAGTTGGATATTTATGGGTAAAAAATTCCATTTTCTTTAATTATAGTTGAAGTATTTCACTTAAGAACAGAGACATTCTCTTATGTATTCACAGGAACATTACCACTATCATTAAATTAACCTGGTTGTAGTAGAAATATCTCATCTAGAGGCTCAATGCCCACCTCAACAATTACCCATTCATGTCCTATAGACCAAGCAAAATGTTAATAGTAATAATAATGATAGAAATGTACAAAGGCACAAAACAAAAATAGTGTCCAGTCTCATAATAGACATTGCATTTCTTTTTTGGTTATATTTATTCTCTTTCATCTAAACATATCTGAATTTTTTTCCTTCATCAGGAAATATTAGAAAACTGCTGAACTACCCTTTTAAAGAGTACTACTTAATTTGTGTATTTTTTAGAGGTTCTTCCTGATGAAATAAAGTTTATGAATTTTAGGCTGGATTGGCAGAAAATTATTGTGCCCTCATGGTGATTATTTTTTAATTGAGAAGTTTAATTTTTGTGCTTTCATTGTATTGAATTCATTTTAACATTATGTATAAGCTACAATAACATACAAACATCAAAAATAACCACTTTGTAATAAAATAAAGCAAAGTTTCAGAAAGGCAAATAACCTGAAATAACTACTTTGTTTCCACCATTGCAGAAGTTTGCATTAATGGATTATCCTCAAAGCATTTGATTAAATATTTCTAATATTATAAACAGTGCTCTTCCTACAGTCCATGTGTTTTCCTTTGGGTATTGTATATTGCTACACAATCCTATGTTTCCTTTTTCCCTCTCTTGTCATCTAGTTCTAATTACACTACTTCATATCCCTCATACCAAATTTCAAACAGAATCTTCTTGGCTGAGCCTTGTGTGCAGAATAAGCTACACACCACACCAAGTTTTTCTGAATCTTTCCCATTACTCCAAATAGGAATCCCTGTGTGCAGGTGTGCCTGACATACAGCAGGAAATCCCAAGTTAAGAAACCTCTGGGAATAAATCTCACTGAGGCTGGAACCTGTGGAAGAGACCAAGTCAGCTCATGTTCCACAGCAGCATAGAAATCAGGCAGGTGCTTGGAATGCACATGTGCCAATTATACTTACCCTCACCTGCCTCACAATGAGCATCAGGTTTCTAAGTAACCAGCTTCTATTCCAATGGCTGTTCTGTGGTCTGAAAATGTAAGAGGCTTCCCAAGTGTGCAGGTGATTGTAGAGTTTTGGGGGCCTTTGCAGTTTGGAGTAGGTATATGAGGATGATTCTGCAACCCTGAGTATTCCCTGCACCCCAGGTGGATGGTGAGCTTTTGACTCTCCTTGAAGGATGATATAATGGAATGCTCAAGACAAATTTCAATTGGGTGTGGGGTAGATGGAGCATTAATGAAGTCCCACTGGCCAAGCTTGGGGCTACCTTTCTCTTCCAATGGCAGAGATATTACCACTGAATCTTAGACATGCATCTTAGCATCCTGGGAACTCACTTAGCAGAGATCACCATGATGCATGCCCATGTGCAATCAATGGACCCACTTGAATTCATGAAAATTTGGACAACTTTGATGTGTCTGCCCTGTCCACTGTTTATAGCTGACATGAGGATTGGCTCATGGCTGTCTTAGTGGTGAGATTTTTTGCTCTATTTGTGCTTTCCAGAAGTCTCATTATGGGCCTAAATGCTGGGAAACACTCAAGGTCATCCTGTGATGCAGAGACCACAAGATATATGGGCAGGATGATATATTTTGATTTAGTGGGTTGGAGACATGATTGGGGGCAGGGATGGATACACCCAGAAGGCCAGCATGATGGTGTACACTGAATATTGTTTGTTCCTTGGTCCAGAGATTATTGCCTTGAGGGAAATCCCTGTTCTGGGAGACACATACCCTTTCTTTGTCAGAGAGAATGTTCCACATGCCACTGTGAATACCCAACCCAATTCCCCCTTTTAATTGGTGCTGGACTTGGGAGAGAATAACCACAGATGTGGCACATATTTTGTTCCAGATCTAAAAGCATGCTTTTAGCAAATGAAGACTTCACCACCTCCATTCCTGAATTTTCTGATGCCCAAGTGACACAGAATGTCACCATTCTCATATTCCATGAAAGCAGGTCAGTGTACTGTCACCCTGATCTGACCCTGTGCCTTCATGAGGAGGAAAATCAACACATGTGAAGTGCATTCATTAATTTTTTCATCAAGTTAAGATTGTTTGATATTCCTTGTATAATAAGATTTTCTTTGACAGGTGGAAATTTATGTGTAAAAAAAGTCAGCTTTTAAAATTATTGTAGGATTTCACTTAAGTACAGAGATATTCTCTTATGTATTCACAGGAACATTACCACAATAAATAATTTATTTGGGTTGTAGTAAAAATATCAGATCTAGGGGCCTGGTCCCCACCAAAACAATTACCCAATCATGTCCTATAGACCAAGCAAAATGTTAATTGTAATAATAATGTTGGAAATGTAGAAAGGCACAAAACGAAAGTAGAGTTCTGTCTCATAACAAACATTGCATTTCTTTTTCAGGTATATTAATTCTCTTTCATGTGAATATATCTCAGTTATTTCCTTCATCTGGACATATTAGAAAACAGCTGAAATATCCTTTTAAAGAATATTCCTCAAAGCCTGTGTTTTTTCAGAGGTTCTACCTGATGAAATTGAGTTTATGAATTTTAGGCCAGATTGGCAGATTATTGTGCCCCAATGGTGATTACTTTTTAAATGAGAAGTTTAATTTTTGTTTCCTCATTGTATTGAATTCATTATAAACACTTTGAATAAGTTACAATACACAAACATGAAATATCACCACTTTATAATAAAATAAAGCAAAGTTTCAGGAAAGCACATAACCCAAAATAACTACTTTTCTTCCCCCATTTCACAAGTCTGCATTAATGGTTTATCTTCAAGGCATTTGATTAAATATTTCTAATATTATAAATAATAATCTTCAGACAGTCCATGAATTTTCCTTGTGGTATTTTTTATTGTTGCAGTGTCCTATGATTCCTTTTTACCACTCTTCTCATCTAGTTCCAGTTACACTACTTCACATCACTCATATCCTCTTTCATATAGAGGCTTCTCAGCTGAGACTTGTGTGCAGAATCAGCTACACACTGCACCAAATGTTTCTGAATTTTTCCCATAACTCCAAATAGGAATCCCTGTAACCAGCTGTGCCCAACATACAGAGGGTAATCCAAAGATAAGAAGCTTCAGGGAAAAAATCTCACTGGGGCTGGAACCTGTGGAGGAGAAAGAGACAGCCCAGGTTCCAAAGCAACCTAGGATTCTGGCTGGTGCTTGAAATGCACATGTGCAAATTACACTGACCCTCACCTGCCTCACAAGGAGCATCAGGTTGCTAAGCAACAGGCTTCTATCCCAAAGGCTGCCCTGTAGTCTAAAAATGTAAGAGGCTCCCCAAGAGTAAAGGTTATTGTGGAGGTGTTGGGGCCTGTGCAGTTTGGAGTAGGTATATGAGGATGATTCTGCAGCCCCAAGGATCCTCGGCACCCCAATGTATGATGAGCTTTTGACTCTCTCTGTAGGATGCTATACTGGAATGCTCAAGGGCAAATTGCAATTAGGTTTGGGGCAGGCAATTTAATGAATTTCCCCTGGACAAGCTTGGACCCACCTTTGTCTTCCAAAGGCACTGAAATTACTGCTGGATCTAAGACATGCAACTTAGCAACCCAGGTGCTCACTTAGCAGAGCTCACCATGATGCATTCCAATGTGCAGTCAATGAACCCTTTTGAAGTCAGGGAAATTTGGACAACTTTGATGTGTCTGTCCTGTTCACTGTTTATAGAAGACATGAGGATTGAATCATGGCTGTCTTGGTGGTGGGATTTTTTTGCTCTATTTTTGCTTGCCTGAAGTCTCATTCTAGGCCTAAATGCTGAGAGAGAGTCGAGGTCATCCTGTGATGCAGAGACCACATGTTTGGGAAAAGACTGATATATTTTGAGTTTAGTGTGTTGGAGGAATAATTGGGGATAGGGGTTGAGACCCCCAGAGGGCAGGCATGATGGTGTACTCTGAATTTTGTTTCTTTCTTCATTCAGAAATTTTTGCCCTGAGGGAAATCTCCTTTCTGGGAGCTAACATACCCTTTCTGTGGCAGTGAGAATGATTTACATGTAACTGTGAATGCCCAACCCAAGTACCCCTTTTACGTGGTGCTGGACTTGGGAGAGAATAACCACTGATGTGGCACATATTTTGTTCCTGATCTAAAGGCAAGATTTTTAGCCAAGGGAGAGGAGTTCCTTGAACTCTCCATTCCTGAATTTGCTGATACCCAAGGGAGTAGGCCCTAGTGGCACTGACTGCGACCATACTTCTCATATCCCATGAAAGCAGATCAGTGTAATCTAACCTGGATCTGACACAGTGCCTTCATGGGAAGGAAAACCAACACATATGAAGTGCATTTATTTAATTTATTTTTTCACCGAGTTAACAATGTCTGATATTCCTTGTATAATAAGGTTTTCTTTAACTATTGGAAATTTAGGTGTAAAAAATGCCAGTTTCTTTAATTATTCTTGTAGTATTTCATTTAAGAACAGAGGCATTCTCTTATGCATTCACAGGAACATTACCACAATCAAAAATTTAACCTGGTTGTGGTAAAAATGTCTCATCTAGGGTCCTTGTCCTACCTCAACAATTACCCAATCATGTCCTATAGACCAAGCAAAATGTTAATAGTAATAATGATTGAAATGTAGAAAGGCACAAAACAAAAATAGTGCACAGTCTCATAACAGACATTGCATTTCTTTTTCAGGAATATTTAATCTCTTTCATCTGAATATATCTCAATTATTTCCTTCATCTGGACGTATTAGAAAACTGCTGAAATGTCTTTTTAAAGAATATTCCTCAAATTGTGTTTTTATTCAGAGGTTCTTCCTGATGAAATTGAGTTCATGAATTTTAGGCCTGATTAGCAGAAAGTTATTGCAGCCACATGTGATTATTCTTTAAATGAGAAGTTTAATTTTTGTTTCTTTCTTTGTTTTGGATTCATTTAAAACATTATGTATAAGCTACAACAACACACAAACATCAAATACCATCACTTTATAATAAAATAAAGCAAAGTTTCAGAAAAGCAAATAACCTGAATAACTACTTTGCTTCCCACATTGCACAAGTTGCATTAATGGTTTATCTTCAAGGCATTTGATTAAAGATTTCAAATATTATTAACAGTACTCTTCATACAGTCCATTTATTTTCCTTGTATTCTTTATTGCTGCAGAGTCCTATGTTTCCTTTTTCTCACTCTTCTCATCTAGTTTCAGTTTCACTACTTCATACCCCTCAAAGCCACTTTCAAATAGTGGCTTTTTGGTTAATACTTGTGTGCAGAATAAGCTACACACCACACCAAGTGTTTCTGAATCTTTCCTGTTACTCCAAATTGGAATCTCTATACCCAGGTGTCCCCAACATACAGCAGGAAATCCCAAGTTAAGAAACCTCAGGGAAGAAATCTCACTGGGACTCAAAACTGTGGAGGAAACAGAGACAGCCCAGTTTCCAAACTGCCCTATGATTCTGGTGGGTGCTTCAAACGTGCATGCACAAATTATGCTGATCCTCACCTGCCTCACAATGAGCATTATCTTGCTAAGCAACAGGCCTCTATCCCAAAGGCTATCCTGTAGTCTGAAAATGTTAGAGGCTCCCCAAGTGTGCAGGTGATTGTGTAGGTGTTGGGGCCTGTGAGTCTGGAGTAGGTATATGAGGATGTTTCTGCAGCCCTGAGGATCACTTGCACCCCTGATGGATGGTGAGCTTTTGAGTCTCCCTTGAGGATGCTATACTGGAATGCACTGGAGAAAATTCCAATTTGGTGTGAGTAAGGCAGAGCTTTAATGAATTGCCCCTGGACAAGCTTGGGCATGCCTTTGTCTTCCAAATGCACAGAAATAACTGCTGGTACTAAGATGTGCAGTTTAGCATCCAGAGTTCTCACTTAGCAGAGCTCACCATGAGGCATGCCCATGTGAAGTCAATGAACCCACTTGAACTCAGGGAAAGTTGGACAACTTTGATGTTTCTGCCCTGTCCACTGTTTATAGCTGACATGGGGATTGGCTCATGGCTGTCTTATTGGTGTGGTTTCTTACTCTTTTGGTGCTTGCCAGAAGTCTCATTCTGGGCCTAAATGCTGAGTGACAGTCAAGGTGATCCTGTGATGCAGAGACCACATGATATGTGGACAGGCTGATATTTTTTGAGTTGAGTACATTGGAGGCATGATGGGGGACAGGGATGGAGACTCCCAGAGGGCAGGCAGGATGGTGTACACTGAATATTTTTTGTTTCTTGGTCCCAAAATTGTCATTGCTCTGAGGTTAATCCCTCTTCTGGGAGCCAACATATCCTGGCTTGCTCAGTGGGAATGATCCTTAGGTAACTGTGAATGTCTACCCCAAGTCCCCCTTTTACATGGTGCTGGACTTTGGAGGGATTAACCACAGATGTGACACATATTTTGTTCCAGATCTGAAAGCAATTTTATTAGCAAAGGAAGAAGACTTCCCCAACTTCTCCATTCCCAAATTTGCTGATGCCCAAGGTAGTAGGCCCACGTGGCTTTCATTGTGACCATTCTTATCATATTCCATGAAAGCAGGTTAGTGTAATCTCACCCTGGTCTGACCCTGTGACTTCATGAGGAGGGAAACCAACACATGTGAAGTGCTTTTATTTATTTTTTCAACATGTCAACATTGTTTCATATTGTTTCAATAATAAGGTTTTCTTTAACAATTGGAAATTTATGTGTAAAAAAGTCAGTTTCTCTAAATATTCTTGTAGTATTTCACTTAAGAACAGAGACATTATTTTATGTATTCACTGGAACATTACCACAATCATTAAATTAACCTGATTGTAGTATAAATATGTCATCTAGAGGTCTGATCCCAACCTCATCAACTACCCAATCATGCCCTATAGATCAATCAAAATGTTAATAATAATAATAATGATAGAAATGTAGAAAGGCACAAAATGAAAATACTGTACTGTCTCATATCAAACATTGCATTTCTTTTTCATGTGTATTTACTGTCTTTCATCAGAATATATCTCAATTATTTCCTTCATCTGGACATATTAGGAAACTGTTGAACCATCCCTTTAAAGAACATTCCTCAAATTTTGTTTGTTTTCAGAGGTTCTGCTTGATGAAATTCAGTTTATGAATTTTAGGCCAGATTGGCAGAATATTTTTGTGCCCTCATGGTGATTATTTATAAATGAGAAACTTAATTTTTTTTCTTTCATTTTATTGAATTCATTTAAACATTCTTTATAAGTTACAACACATAAACATAAAAATTCACCACTTTATAATAAAATAAATCAAAGTTTCAGAAAAGCAAATGACCTGAAATAACTACTTTGCTTCTCCCATTGCACAAGTCTGCATTAATGGGTTATTTACAAGGCATTTCATTAAAGATTTCTAACATTATAAACACTACTCTTCCTACTGTCCATGTATTTTCCTTGGGGTATTGTTTATTGCTGCAGTCCTATGTTTCTTTTTTCCCACTCTTCTCATCTAGTTCCAGTTACACTACTTCATATTCCTCCTATCCAGTTTCAAATAGAGGCCTATTGGCTGAAACTTGTGTGAAAAATCAGCTACTAACCATATCAAGTATTTCTGAAGCTTTCCCCTTTACTTGAAAGAGAATTCCTGTACCCAGGTGTGCCCAATATACAGCAGGCACTCCCAAGTAAAGAAACCTCAGAGAAGAAGTCTCACTGGGGCTTGAACCTGCTGAGGAGGCAGAATTGGCCCAGTTTCCAAAGTGGCCTAGAATGCTGGCAGGTGCTTGGAATGCACATGTGCAAAATATGCAGAATGTCATCTACGTCAAAATGAGCATCAGGTTGCTAAGTTACAGGCTTCTATCCCAGTGGCTGCTCTGTGGTCTGAAAATGTAAGAGTCTCCCCAAGTGTGCAGGTGATTGTGGAGTTTTTGGGGCCTTTGCAGTAGGTGTATGAGGATGATTCTGCAACCTGAGGATCCCCTGCACCCCAGATGGATGATAAGCTTTTGACTCTCCCTGGAGGATGCTATAATGGAATGCCCAAGGGCAAATTCCAATTGGGTGTAGGGTACGTGGAGCATTAATGAAGTCCCACTGGCCAAGCTTGGGCCTGCATTTCTTTTCTGGTGGCACAGATATTACTGCTGGATCTTAGAAATGCATCTTAGCATCGCAGGAACTCACTTAGCAGAGAGCACCATGAGGCATGCCCATGTGCAGTCAATGAACACACTTGAATTCATTGAAATTTGAACAACTTTGATGTGTCTGCCCTGTCAACTGTTTATAGCTGACATAAGGATTGGCTCATGTCTGTCTTGGTGTGATTTCTTGCTCTATTTGTGCTTGCCAGAAGTCTCATTCTGGGCCCAAATGCTGAGTGACATTCAGGGTGGTCCTGTGATTCAGAGACCTCATGATATGTGGACTAACTGATATTTGAGTTGAGTGGGTTGGAGGCATGACTGGGGACAGGGATGGAGACTCCCAGAGGGCAGGCAGGATGGTGTACACTGAATATTGTTTGTTTCTTGGTCCAGGAATTATCATTGCCCTGAGGGAAATCCCTGTTCTGGGGGCCAACATTCCCTGGCTTTGTCTGTGGGAATGATCCTCAGGTAACTGTGAATGCCCACCCCAAGTCCCCCTTTTACATGGTGCTGAATTGAGAGAGGTTAACCTCAGATGTGGCCCATATTTTGTTCCATATCTGAAAGCAAGTTTATTAGCAAAGAAAGAAGCATTTCTCAACCGCTCCATTCCAAATTTGCTGAGACCCAAGGGAGTATGCCCAAGTAGCACTGACTGTGACCATTCTTCTCATATCCCATGAAAGCAGGTCAGTGTAATCTCACCCTGACCTGACCCTGTGCCTTCTTGAGGAGGGAAACCAACAGATATGTGAATTACATTTATTTCATTTATTTTTTCACCATGTTAACTTTTTTCATATTCCATAAATAATAAGGTTTTTTAAACAATTGTAAGTTTGTGTAAAAATTGTCAGTTTCTTTAATTATTCTTGTAATATTTCACTTAAGAACAGAGACATTCTTATATGTATTCATATGAACATTACCACAATCATTAAATTAACCTGATTGTAGTACAAATATGTCATCTAGGGGCCTTGTCCCCATCTCAACAATTACCCAAATATGTCCTATATATCAAGCAAAATGTTAATAGTAATAATACTAATGAAAATGTAGAAAGGCACAAAACAAAAATACTGTCCAGTCTCATAACAAACATTGCATTTCTTTTTAAGGTGTATTCTCTTTCATGTGAATTTATCGCAATTATTTCCTTCATCTGGACATATTAGAAAACTGCTGAACAATCATTTAAAGAATATTCCTTAAATTGTGTTTGTTTTCAGAGGTTCTTCCTGATAAAATTGAGCTTATGAATTTTAGGCCAGATTGTCAGAAAATTATTGTACCATCATGGTGATTACTTTTTAAATGAGAAGTTTAATTTTTGTTTCTTTCATTGTATTGAATTCTTTTTAAACCTTATGTATAAGCTACAACAACACACAAGCATCAAAAATCATCACTTTATAATAAAGCAAAAGCAAAATTTCCAAAAAGTAAATAACCCAAAATAACTCCTTTGCTTTCCCAATTGCACAAGTTTGCATTAAAGTGTTATCTTCAAGACATTTGATTAAAATTTTTTAATATTATAAACAGTACACTTCGTATAGTCCATGTATTTTCCTTGGAGTATTGTTTACTGCTGCACAGTCCTATGTTTCCTTTTTCCCATTCTTTTCATCTAGTTCCAGTTACACTACTCATATCCCTCATATCCACTTTCTAATAGAGGTTTCTTGGCTGAGACTTCCATTCAGAGTCAGCTACACACCACACCAAGTGTTTCTGAACCTTTCCAATTACTCCAAATATGAGTCATTATACCCTGGTGTGCCCAACATACAGAAGGAAATCCCAAGTTAAGAAACCTCAGGGAACAAATCTCACTGGGGCTCAAAACTGTGGAGAAGACAGAATCAGCCCAGGTTCAAAAGTGGCCTAGAATTCTGGCAGGTGCTTGGAATGACCATGAGCAAAGTATGCTGACCCTCAACTGCCTCACAATGAGCATCAGGTTGCTAAGCAAGAGGTCTCTATACCAATTTCTGCCTTGTGGTCTGAAAATGTGAGAGGTTCTCCAATTGTGCAGGTGAGTTTGGAGGGGTTGGTGTCTGTGCAGTTTGGAGTAGGTATATAAGGATAATTCTGCAGCCCTGAAGAACCCCTGCACCCCTGATGGGTGGTGAGCTTTTCACTGTCCCTGGAGGATGCTATACTAGAATGCCCATATGCAAATTCCAATTAGGTGTGGGGTAGGTGAAGCATTAATGAATTGCCCCTGGCCAGGCTTTGGCCAGCTTTTGTCTTCCAATCACACAGAAATTACTGCTGGATCTATGACATGCAATTTAGCATCCCAGGAGCTCACTTAGCAGTGCTCAGAATGAGGCATTCCCATGTGCAGTCAATGAGTTGACTTGAAGTCAGGGAAATTTGGACAATTTGATGAGTCTGCCCTATCCACTGTTTATAGCTGACATGAGGATTGGCTCGTGGCTGTCTTAGTGGTGGGAGTTTTTGCTCTATTTGTGCTTGCCCAAAGTCTCATTGTGGGCCTAAATGCTGAGTGATAGTCAAGGTCATCCTGTGATGCAGAGACTGTGTGATATGTGGACAGGCTGATATTCTGTAGTATTTCACTTAAGAACAGAGACATTCTCTTATGTATTCCCAGAAACATTACCACAATCAATAAATTAACCTGGTTTTGGTAAAAATATCTCATCTAGGGACTGGTTCCCACCTCAACAATTTCCCAATCATGTCCTATAGACCAAGAAAAATGTTAATGGTAATAATAATGATAGAAATGTAGGAAGGCACAAAAGAAAAATAGTGTCTAGTCTCATACCTACCATTGCATTTCTTTTACAGTTATATTTATTCTCTTTCATCTGGATGTAACTCAATTATTTCCTTCATCTTGACATATTAGAAAAGTGCTGAAATATCCTTTTAAAGAATATTCCTAAAATTGTGTTTTTTTTTTTAGAGGTTCTTCCTGATGAAATTGAGTTTATGAATTTTAGGACAAATTGGCAGAAAACTATTGTGCTCTCTTTGTGATTATTTTTTAAATAAGTTTAATTTTTCTTTCACTGTATTGAATGTATTTCAAAAATTCTGTATAAGCTACAACACACAAACATCAAATTTCTTCACTTTATAATAAAATAAAGCAAAGTCCAGAAAGCAAATTACCTGAAATAACTACTTTGCTTCCCACATTGCACAAGTTTGCATTAATGGGTTATGTTCAAGGCAGTTGTGCCAGTTTGAATGTATTGTGTCCCCCAAATGCCATTATCTTTGTGGTCTTGTGGGACAGACGTTTTGGTGCTGGTTAGATTTTGCTTGGAATGTGCCCCACCCAGCTGTGGGTGGTGACTTCGGTGGGATACTCCTATGGAGGTGTGACCCCACCCATTCAGGGTGGGCCTTGATCAGTGGAGCCATATAAAACATGCTGACTCGAAGATGGCAGACTGGTGAGCTGTATGTTTTAGTTACTCCTCCAGGAAAGTAGGTAAAAAGCCAGGAACTGCGTGGACTGGACACCACAGAGCAATCTGTCTTTGGGCATACTTCATACAACACTCATGAAAACGTGGAACTGCTGAGATCACCGAAATCTGTAAGTTTTTGCGGCCAGGGGACCCGCGCCCCTCCCTGCCAGGCTCAGTCCCGGGGAAGGAGGGGCTGTCAGCTCCGGGAAGGAGAAGGGAGAATTGCAGTGGCTGCTCTCATCGGAAACTCATTCTACTGATTCAAACTCCAACCATAGATAGACTGAGGCCAGACACCAGAGACTCTGAGAGCAGCCAGCCCAGCAGAGAGGAGACGGGCATAGAAGGAAAACAACACGAGAAGCTCCAAAGTAAAAGCAGAGGATTTTTGGAGTTCTGGTGAACACAGAAAGGGGAAGGGCGGAGATCAGGCCTTGAGGCGCATATGCAAATCCCGAAGCAAGGCTGATCTCTCTGCCCAGGGCACCTTTCCTTAATGGCCCTGGTTGCTTTGTCTATTAGCATTTCAATAACCCATTAGATCTCTGAGAAGGGCCGTTTTTTTTTTTTTGTTTGTTTGTTTTTTTTTTTTTTTTTTAAATCCTTTTTGCTTTTTCTAAAACAATTACTCTAAGAAGCTCAATACAGAAAGCTTCAAAGAATTGAAATTTGGGCACGTCAAGTCAAGAGCAGAAATAAGAGAGCTCTGAGACAAAAGGCAATAATCCAGTGGCTGAGAAAATTCACTAAACAACACAACTTCCCAAGAAAAGGGGGGTGTCCGCTCACAGCCACCATCCTGGTGGACAGGAAACACTCCTGCCCATCGCCAGCCCCATAGCCCAGAGCTGCCCCAGACAACCTAGTGTGACGGAAGTGCTTCAAATAACAGGCACACACCACAAAACTGGGCGTGGACATTAGCCTTCCCTGCAACCTCAGCTGAATGTCCCAGAGCTGGGAAGGGGGAGCAGTGTGAATTAACAGAGCCCCATTCAGCCATCATTTGAGCAGACTGGGAGCCTCCCAACACAGCCCAGCAGCCCAGAACTGCCCTGGGGGGACGGCACTCACCTCTGACATAGCACAGTCATCCCTCAACAGAGGACCCGGGGTGCACAGCCTGGAAGAGGGGCCCACTTGCAAGTCTCAGGAGCCATACGCCAATACCAAAGACTTGTGGGTCAGTGGCAGAGACAAACTGTGGCAGGACTGAACTGAAGGATTAGACTATTGCAGTAGCTTTAAAACTCTAGGATCATCAGGGAGATTTGATTGTTAGGGCCACCCCCCCTCCCCGACTGCCCAGAAACACGCCCCACATACAGGGCAGGCAACACCAACTACACACGCAAGCTTGGGACACCAATTGGGCCCCACAAGTCTCACTCCCCCACTCACCAAAAAGGCTAAGCAGGGGAGATCTGGCTTGTGGAGAACAGGTGGCTCGTGGACGCCACCTGCTGGTTAGTTAGAGAAAGTGTACTCCACGAAGCTGTAGATCTGATAAATTAGAGATAAGGACTTCAACTGGTCTACAAACCCTAAAAGAACCCTATCAAGGACAGCAAATGCCACGAGGCCAAAAACAACAGAAAATTATAAAGCATATGAAAAAACCAGACGATATGGATAACCCAAACCCAAGCACCCAAATCAAAAGACCAGAAGAGACACACCTAGAGCAGCTACTCAAAGAACTAAAGATGAACAATGAGACCCTAGTACGGGATATGAAGGAAATCAAGAAGACCCTAGAAGAGCATAAAGAAGACATTGCAAGACTAAATAAAAAAATGGATGATCTTATGGAAATTAAAGAAACTGTTGACCAAATTAAAAAGATTCTGGACACTCATAGTACAAGACTAGAGGAAGTTGAACAACAAATCAGTGACCTGGAAGATGACAGAATGGAAAATGAAAGCATAAAAGAAAGAATGGGGAAAAAAATTGAAAAACTCGAAATGGACCTCAGGGATATGATAGATAATATGAAGCGTCCGAATATAAGACTCATTGGTGTCCCAGAAGGGGAAGAAAAGGGTAAAGGTCTAGGAAGAGTATTCAAAGAAATTGTTGGGGAAAACTTCCCAAATCTTCTAAACAACATAAATACACAAATCATAAATGCTCAGCGAACTCCAAATAGAATAAATCCAAAAAAACCCACTCCGAGACATATACTGATCACACTGTCAAACATAGAAGAGAAGGAGCAAGTTCTGAAAGCAGCAAGAGAAAAGCAATTCACCACATACAAAGGAAACAGCATAAGACTAAGTAGTGACTACTCAGCAGCCACCATGGAGGCGAGAAGGCAATGGCACGATATATTTAACATTCTGAGAGAGAGGAATTTCCAGCCAAGAATACTTTATCCAGCAAAGCTCTCCTTCAAATTTGAGGGAGAGCTTAAATTTTTCACAGACAAAGAAATGCTGACAGAATTTGCTAACAAGAGACCTGCCCTACTGGAGATACTAAAGGGAGCCCTACAGACAGAGAAACAAAGACAGGACAGAGAGACTTGGAGAAAGGTTCAGTACTAAAGAGATTCGGTATGGGTACAATAAAGGATATTAATAGAGAGAGGGAAAAATGTGGCAAACATAATCCAAAGGATAAGATGGCCGATTCAAGAAATGCCTTCACGGTTTTAACGTTGAATGTAAATGGATTAAACTCCCCAATTAAAAGATATAGATTCGCAGAATGGATCAAAAAAAATGAACCATCAATATGTTGCATACAAGAGACTCATCTTAGACACAGGGACACAAAGAAACTGAAAGTGAAAGGATGGAAAAAAATATTTCATGCAAGCTACAGCCAAAAGAAAGCAGGTGTAGCAATATTAATCTCAGATAAAATAGACTTCAAATGCAGGGATGTTTTGAGAGACAAAGAAGGCCACTACATACTAATAAAAGGGGCAATTCAGCAAGAAGAAATAACAATCGTAAATGTCTATGCACCCAATCAAGGTGCCACAAAATACATGAGAGAAACATTGGCAAAACTAAAGGAAGCAATTGATGTTTCCACAATAATTGTGGGAGACTTCAACACATCACTCTCTCCTATAGATAGATCAACCAGACAGAAGACCAATAAGGAAATTGAAAACATAAACAATCTGATAAATGAATTAGATTTAACAGACATCTACAGGACATTACATCCCAAATCACCAGGATACACATACTTTTCTAGTGCTCACGGAACTTTCTCCAGAATAGATCATATGCTGGGACATAAAACAAGCCTCAATAAATTTAAAAAGATTGAAATCATTCAAAGCACATTCTCTGACCACAATGGAATACAATTAGAAGTCAATAACCATCAGAGACTTAGAAAATTCACAAATACCTGGAGGTTAAACAACACACTCCTAAACAATCAGTGGGTTAAAGAAGAAATAGCAAGAGAAATTGCTAAATATATAGAGACGAATGAAAATGAGAACACAACATACCAAAACCTATGGGATGCAGCAAAAGCAGTGCTAAGGGAGAAATTTATAGCACTAAACGCATATATTAAAAAGGAAGAAAGAGCCAAAATCAAAGAACTAATGGATCAACTGAAGAAGCTAGAAAATGAACAGCAAACCAATCCTAAACCAAGTAGAAGAAAAGAAATAACAAGGATTAAAGCAGAAATAAATGACATAGAGAACAAAAAAACAATAGAAAGGATAAATATCACCAAAAGTTGGTTCTTTGAGAAGATCAACAAGATTGACAAGCCCCTAGCTAGACTGACAAAATCAAAAAGAGAGAAGACCCATATAAACAAAATAATGAATGAAAAAGGTGACATAACTGCAGATCCTGAAGAAATTAAAAAAAATTATAAGAGGATATTATGAACAACTGTATGGCAACAAACTGGATAATGTAGAAGAAATGGACAATTTCCTGGAAACATATGAACAACCTAGACTGACCAGAGAAGAAATAGAAGACCTCAACCAACCCATCACAAGCAAAGAGATCCAATCAGTCATCAAAAATCTTCCCACAAATAAATGCCCAGGGCCAGATGGCTTCACAGGGGAATTCTACCAAACTTTCCAGAAAGAACTGACACCAATCTTACTCAAACTCTTTCAAAACATTGAAAAAAATGGAACACTACCTAACTCATTTTATGAAGCTAACATCAATCTAATACCAAAACCAGGCAAAGATGCTACAAAAAAGGAAAACTACCGGCCAATCTCCCTAATGAATATAGATGCAAAAATCCTCAACAAAATACTTGCAAATCGAATCCAAAGACACATTAAAAAAATCATACACCATGACCAAGTGGGGTTCATTCCAGGCATGCAAGGATGGTTCAACATCAGAAAAACAATCAATGTATTACAACACATTAAAAACTCGAAAGGGAAAAATCAATTGATCATCTCAATAGATGCTGAAAAAGCATGTGACAAAATCCAACATCCCTTTTTGATAAAAACACTTCAAAAGGTAGGAATTGAAGGAAACTTCCTCAACATGATAAAGAGCATATATGAAAAACCCACAGCCAGCATAGTACTCAATGGTGAGAGACTGAAAGCCTTCCCTCTAAGATCAGGAACAAGACAAGGATGCCCGCTGTCACCACTGTTATTCAACATTGTGCTGGAAGTGCTAGCCAGGGCAATCCGGCAAGACAAAGAAATAAAAGGCATCCAAATTGGAAAAGAAGAAGTAAAACTGTCATTGTTTGCAGATGATATGATCTTATATCTAGAAAACCCTGAGAAATCAACGATACACCTACTAGAGCTAATAAACAAATTTAGCAAAGTAGCGGGATACAAGATTAATGCACATAAGTCAGTAATGTTTCTATATGCTAGAAATGAACAAACTGAAGAGACACTCAAGAAAAAGATACCATTTTCAATAGCAACTAAAAAAATCAAGTACCTAGGAATCAACTTAACCAAAGATGTAAAAGACCTATACAAAGAAAACTACATAACTCTACTAAAAGAAATAGAAGGGGACCTTAAAAGATGGAAAAATATTCCATGTTCATGGATAGGAAGGCTAAATGTCATTAAGATGTCAATTCTACCCAAACTCATCTACAGATTCAATGCAATCCCAATCAAAATTCCAACAACCTACTTTGCAGACTTGGAAAAGCTAGTTATCAAATTTATTTGGAAAGGGAAGATGCCTCGAATTGCTAAAGACACTCTAAAAAAGAAAAACGAAGTGGGAGGACTTACACTCCCTGACTTTGAAGCTTATTATAAAGCCACAGTTGCCAAGACAGCATGGTACTGGCACAAAGATAGACATATAGATCAATGGAATCGAATTGAGAATTCAGAGATAGACCCTCAGATCTATGGCCGACTGATCTTTGATAAGGCCCCCAAAGTCACCGAACTGAGCCATAATGGTCTTTTCAACAAATGGGGCTGGGAGAGTTGGATATCCATATCCAAAAGAATGAAAGAGGACCCCTACCTCACCCCCTACACAAAAATTAACTCAAAATGGACCAAAGATCTCAATATAAAAGAAAGTACCATAAAACTCCTAGAAGATAATGTAGGAAAACATCTTCAAGACCTTGTATTAGGAGGCCACTTCCTAGACTTTACACCCAAAGCACAAGCAACAAAAGAGAAAATAGATAAATGGGAACTCCTCAAGCTTAGAAGTTTCTGCACCTCAAAGGAATTTCTCAAAAAGGTAAAGAGGCAGCCAACTCAATGGGAAAAAATTTTTGGAAACCATGTATCTGACAAAAGACTGATATCTTGCATATACAAAGAAATCCTACAACTCAATGACAATAGTACAGACAGCCCAATTATAAAATGGGCAAAAGATATGAAAAGACAGTTCTCTGAAGAGGAAATACAAATGGCCAAGAAACACATGAAAAAATGTTCAGCTTCACTAGCTATTAGAGAGATGCAAATTAAGACCACAATGAGATACCATCTAACACCGGTTAGAATGGCTGCCATTAAACAAACAGGAAACTACAAATGCTGGAGGGGATGTGGAGAAATTGGAACTCTTATTCATTGTTGGTGGGACTGTATAATGGTTCAGCCACTCTGGAAGTCAGTCTGGCAGTTCCTTAGAAAACTAGATATAGAGCTACCATTCAATCCAGCGATTGCACTCCTCGGTATATACCCGGAAGATCGGAAAGCAGTGACACGAACAGATATCTGCACGCCAATGTTCATAGCAGCATTATTCACAATTGCCAAGAGATGGAAACAACCCAAATATCCTTCAACAGATGAGTGGATAAATAAAATGTGGTATATACACACGATGGAATACTACGCGGCAGTAAGAAGGAACGATCTGGTGAAACATATGACAACATGGATGAACCTTGAAGACATAATGCTGAGCGAAATAAGCCAGGCACAAAAAGAGAAATATTATATGCTACCACTAATGTGAACTTTGAAAAATGTAAAACAAATGGTTTATAATGTAGAATGTAGGGGAACTAGCAGTAGAGAGCAATTAAGGAAGGGGGAACAATAATCCAGGAAGAACAGATAAGCTATTTAACGTTCTGGGGATGCCCAGAAATGACTATGGTCTGTTAATTTCTGATGGTTGTAGTAGGAACAAGTTCACTGAAATGTTGCTATATTATGTAACTTTCTTGGGGTAAAGTAGGAACATGTTGGAAGTTAAGCAGTTATCTTAGGTTAGTTGTCTTTTTCTTACTCCCTTGCTATGGTCTCTTTGAAATGCTCTTTTATTGTATGTTTGTTTTCTTTTTAACTTTTTTTTTCATACAGGTGATTTGAAAAAAGAAGGGAAAGTTAAAAAAAAAAAAAAAAAAAAAAAAAATACAAACAAGGGGAAAAAAAAAAAAAAAAAAAAGATGTAGTGCCCCCTTGAGGAGCCTGTGGAGAATGCAGGGGTATTCGCCTACCCCACCTCCATGGTTGCTAACATGACCACAGACATAGGGGACTGGTGGTTTGATGGGTTGAGCCCTCTACCATAAGTTTTACCCTTGGGAAGACGGTTGCTGCAAAGGAGAGGCTAGGCCTCCCTGTATTTGTGCCTAAGAGTCTCCTCCTGAATGCCTCTTTGTTGCTCAGATGTGGCCCTCTCTCTCTGGCTAAGCCAACTTGAAAGGTGAAATCACTGCCCTCCCCCCTACGTGGGATCAGACACCCAGGGAAGTGAATCTCCCTGGCAACGTGGAATATGACTCCCAGGGAGGAATGTAGACCTGGCACCGTGGGACGGAGAACATCTTCTTGACCAAAAGGGGGATGTGAAAGGAAATGAAATAAGCTTCAGTGGCAGAGAGATTCCAAAAGGAGCCGAGAGGTCACTCTGGTGGGCACTCTTATGCACACTTTAGACAACCCTTTTTAGGTTCTAAAGAATTGGGGTAGCTGGTGGTGGATACCTGAAACTATCAAACTACAACCCAGAACCCATGAATCTCGAAGACAGTTGTATAAAAATGTAGCTTATGAGGGGTGACAATGGGATTGGGAAAGCCATAAGGACCAAACACCACTTTGTCTAGTTTATGGATGGATGTGTAGAAAAGTAGGGGAGGGTAACAGACAGACAAAGGTACCCAGTGTTCTTTTTTACTTCAATTGCTCTTTTTCACTCTAATTATTATTCTTGTTATTTTTGTGTGTGTGCTAATGAAGGTGTCAGGGATTGATTTAGGTGATGAATGTACAACTATGTAATGGTACTGTAAACAATCGAAAGTACAATTTGTTTTGTATGACTGCGTGGTATGTGAATATATCTCAATAAAATGATGATTAAAAAAAAAAAAAAAAAAAAACATGCTGACTCAAAGAGACTGAATGGAGTGCAGCTGTGAGTGATGTTTTGAAGAAGAGCAAGCTTGCTAGAGAGGAACGTCCTGGGAGAAAGCCATTTTGAAACCAGAACTTTGGAGCAGACGCCAGCCACGTGCCTTCCCAGCTAACAGAGGTTTTCCGTACGCCATTTGCCATCCTCCAGTGAAGGTACCTGATTACTGATGTGTTATCTTGGACACTTTATGGCCTTAAGACTGTAACTCAGCATTAACAAACTAGAACAGCAGTTGATTAAAGATTTCTAATATTAGAAACAGTACTCTTCATAAAGTTCATATATTTCCCTTGTGGCATTGTTTATTTCTGCAGAGTCCTAGGTTTCCTTTATCACACTCTTCTCATCTGGTTCTGGTTACACTACTGCATATCCCTCATATCCATTTTCAAATAGAGGCATCTCAGCTGAGACTTCTTTGCAGAATCAGGTAAACACCACACCAAGTGTTTCTGAATCCTTTCCATTACCCCAAATAGGAATCCCTGTACCCAGGTGTGTCCAACATATGACAGGCTATCCCAAGTAATGAAACATCAGGGAAGAAATCTCACTGGGGCTCAACCTGTGGAGGAGACAGTCAGCCCAGGTTCCATAGTGGCCTAGAATTCTGGTGGGTGGTTTTATGAGCAAATTATGGTTTTATGAGCAAATTATGGTGAAACTCACCTGCCTCACAATGAGCATCAGGTTGCTAAGTAACAGGCCTCTATCCTAATGGCTGACCTGTGGTCTGAAAATGTAAGAGGCTCTCCAAGTGTACTGGTGATTGTGGAGGAGTTGGGGCTTGTGCAGTTTGGAGTAGGTATATGAGGATGATTCTGCAGCCCTGAGGAACCCCTGCACCCCTGATGAATGGTGAGATTTTTACTCTCCCTGAAGGATGCTATAAAGGAATGCCCAATGGCATACCCAATTTGTTATTGGATAGATGGAGCTTTAATGAATTGACCCTGGCAAAGGTTGGGCCTGCCTTTATCTTCCAATGGCAGAGAAGCTCCTGCTGGATCTAAGACATGGAGCTTAGCATCCCAGGTGCTCACTTAGCAGAGCTCACCATGAGGCACTCCCTTGTGCAGTCAATGAACCCATTTGAAGTTGGAAATTTGGACAACTTTGATGTGTCTGCCCTGTTCACTGTTTATAGCTGACATGAGGATTAGCTCATGGCTGTCTTAGTGGTGGGATTTTTAGCTTTGTTTGTGCTTGCCAGAAGTCTCATTCTGGGCCTAAATGCTGACTGACAGTCAAGGTCATACTGTGATGCAGAGGTCACATGATATGTGGACAGGCTGATATTTTTTGAGTTAAGTTGGTTGGGGGTATGACTTTGGACAGGAATGGAGACACCCAGAGGACAGGCATGATGGTGTATCCTGAATATTGTTTGTTCCCTGGTCCAGGAATTATTGCCCTAAGGGAATTCCCTGTTCTGGGAGCCAACACACCCTTTCTCTGTCAGTGAGAATGACCCAGAGGTAACTGTGAATCCTCAAAGCAGGTCACCCTTTTATATGCCCCTGGACTTTGGAGAGAATAACCACTGATGTGGCACATAATTTTTTCCATATCTGAAAGCAAGCTTATTAGCAAATGAAGAAGACTTCTCTGACCTCTCCGTTCCCAAATTTGCTGATGCCCAAGGGAGTAGGCCCAAGTGGCACTGACTGTGACCATTCTTCTCCTGTCCAATGAAAGCAAGTCAGTGTAATCTCACCCTGATCTGACTCTGTCCCTTCATGAGGAGGGAAACCAACACATGTGAAGTGCATTTATTTAATTTATTTTTCCACTGAGTTAACACTGTTTCATATTTATTGTATAATAAGGTTTTCTTTAACAATGTATAAAATATGTTTATTTTATGTGTAAACAAATGTCAGTTTCTTTAATTATTCTTGTAGTATTTCACTTAAGGACAGAGACATTCTTTTATTTATTCACAGTAGCATTACCACAATCATTAAATTAACCCAGTCGTAGTGCAACTATCTCATCTAGGTGCCTGGCCTCCACCTCAACAATTACCCAATCATGTCCTATAGTCCAAGCAAAATGTTAATACCAATAATGATGGAAATATAGGAAGGCACAAAACAAGTTATCATCCAGTCTCATAACAAATATTGCCTTTATGTTTCAGGTATACTTATTCCCTTTCATCTGAATATATCTCAATTATTTCCTTCATCTGGACATTTTAGGAAACTGCTGAAATATGCTTTTAAAGAATATTCCTCAAATTGAATTTTTTTCAGAGGTTCTTCCTGATGAAATTGAGATTATGAATTTTAGGTGGGAATGGTAGAAAATTGTAGTGCCCTGATGGTGGTTATTTTTTCAATGAGAAGTTTAATTTTTGTTTCTTTCATTGTGTTGAATTCATTTTAAATATTATGTATAAGCTACAATACACAAACATCTAAAATCACCACTTTATAATAAAATAAAGCAAAGTTTCAGAAAAGCAAATAACCTGAAATAACTACTTTGCTACCCCCATTCCACAAGTTTGCATTAATGTGTTATCTACTTGGCATAATGATTAAAGATTTGTAATATTATAAACAGTACACTTCATACAGTCCATGTATCTCCCTTGGGGTATTGTTTATTGATGCACAGTCTAATGTTTCCTTTTTCACACTCTTGTCATCTAGTTCCAGTTACACTACTTCACATCCCTCATATCCACTTTCAAAGAGAGTCCTCTTGGCTGAGACTTACGTGCAGAATAAGCTACAGGCAACAACAAGTGTTTCTGAATCTTTCCCATTATTCCAAATAGAAGTCCCTTTCATCATGTGTGCCCAAAATACTACAGGAAATCCCCAGTTAATAAACCTCAGGAAATAAATCTCACTGGGGCTTGAACTTATGGAGGAGACATACTCAGCCCAGTTTCCAAAGTGGCCTAAAATTCTGGTGGGTGTTTGGTATGTGCATGTGCAAATTATGTTGACTCTCAACTGCCTCACAATGAGCATCAGGTTTCTAAGCAACAAGCTTCTATCCCAATGGCTGCCCTGTGGTCTGAAAATGTAAGAGGCTTCCCAAGTGTGCAGGTGATTGTGGAAGTCTTAGGGCATGTGCCATTTGGAGTAGATATATGAGGATGATTCTGCAGTCTCAGGTTCCTCTGCACTCCTGATGGATGGTGTGCTTTTGACTCTCCCTAGAGGATGCAATTCTGTAATGCCCAAGGACAAATTCCAATTTGGTATGGGGTACTCAGGGCTTTAATGAAGTGCCTCTGGCCAAGCTTAGGCCTGCATTTTTTTCCAATGACACAGAAATTATCACTGGATCTAAGACATGCAGCTTAGCATCCTTGGTGCTCACTTAGCAGAGCTCAACCTGAAGCATGCCCATTTGCAATCAATGAACCCCCTTGAAGACTGAGAAATTTGGACAACTTTGATTTGTCTGCCCTCTCCACTGTTTATAGCTGACATGAGAATTGGCTCATGGCTGTCATACTGGTGGGATTTTTGCTCTATTTTTGCTTGCTAGAAATCTCATTCTGGGCCTAATGCTGAGTGACAGTCAAGGTGGTCCCTTGGTGTAGATACCATATGATTTGTGGACAGGCTGATATTTTCTGAGTAGAGTGAGTTGGAGCCATGATTGGGAACAGGGATGGAGATTCACAGAGGGCAGGCATGATTGTGTACACTGAATATTGTTTGTTTCTTTGTCCAGGAATAATTGCCCTGATGGAAATCCCTGTTCAGGGAGACAGCATACCCTTTCTCTGTCAGTGAGAATGATCCACAGTTAAGTGTGAATACCCAACCCAAGTTCCCATTTTACACGGTGCTGGACTTGGGAGAGATTAGCCACATATGTGGAACATATTTTGTTCCTGATCTAAAGGCAAGATTTTTAGCCAAGGGAGAGGAGTTCCTTGACCTCTCCATTCCTGAATTTGCTGATGCCCAAGCATGTAAGCCCAAGTGGAACTGACTGTAAATATTCTTCTCATATCCCATGAAAGCAGGTCAGTGTAATGTCACCCTGATCTGACCCTGTGCCTTCATGAGGAGGGAAACCAACTTATGTGAAGAGCATTTATATAATTTATTTTTAAATCAAGTTAAATTATTTCATATTCCTTGTATAATGTTTTCTTTAACTATTGCAAATTTATGTGTAAAAAATGCCTGTTTGTTTAATTATTCTTGTAGGATTTCACTTAAGAGCAGAGACATTCTCTTATGTATTCACAGGAACATTACCACAATAATTAAATTAACCTGGTTGTAGAACAAGTATCTCATCTAGGGGCTTAGTTCCTACCTCAAAGATGACCCAATCATTTCCTATAGACCAAGCAAAATGTTAATAGTAATAATGATAGAAATGTAGAAAGGCACAAAATAAAAATTGTGTCCAGTCTCATATCAACCATTCCACTTCTTTATTCACTTTCCTTCAAATATATCTCAATTATTTCCCTCATCTGGACATATTAGAAAACTGCTGAACCATTCTGTAAGAATATTCTCAAATTTTGTTATTTTTCAGAGTTTCTTCCTGATGAAAATGAGTTTATGAATTTTAGACTGGACTGGAAGAAAATTATTATGCCCTCAAGGTGATTATTTTTTAAATGTGATGTCTATTTTTTTCATTGTATTGAATTCATTTTAAACATTATCTATATGCTACAACACACAATATCAAAATCACCACTTTATAATAAAGCAAAGCAAAGTCCCAGGAAAGCAAATAACCTGAAATAGCTACTTTGCTTCCCCCATTGCACAAGTTTGCATTAATGGGTTATCTTCATGGCATTTGATTAAAGATTTCTAATATAAACAGTACTCTTCATACAGACCATGCATTTTCCTTGGGGAATTGCTTATTGCAGCACCATCATATGTTTTTTCCCCCCTCTGTTGTCACCTAGTTCCATTTACACTAATTCACATCTCTCATATGCACTTTCAAATAGAGGTTTCTTGGCTGAGAATTATGTGCAGAATAAGCTACACATCACACCAAGTTTTTCTGAATCTTCCCCATTACTCCAAATAGGAATCCCTGTACCAAGTTGTGCCCAATATACAGCAGGAATTCCCGTTAAGAACCCTCAGGTAACAAATCTCACTGGGGCTTGAACATGTGGAAGAGACAGTCAGCCCAAGTTCCCAAGGCAGCCTAGAATTCTGTTGGGAGCTTGGAATGCACACGCACAAGTTACACTGACCCTCACCTGACTCACACTGAGCATCACGTTGCTAAGCAACAGGACTCTATCCCAATGGGCTGCCCTGCAGTCTGAAAATGTAAGAGCCTCCCCAAGTGTGCAGGTGATGGTGGATGTGTTGTGGATTATGCAGTTTGGAGTACATATATGTGGATATTTCTGCAGCACTGAGGATCACCTGCACCCCCATTGTAAGTTGAGCTTTTGACTCTCCCTGGAGGATCCAATAGTTCAAGGTCCAAGGGCAAATTCCAGTTTGGTGTGGGGTAAGCAGAGAATTAATGAAGATCCCCTGGCCAACATTGAGCCTGCCTCTATTTTTCAATGGCACAGAATTTACCAATGGCTCCAAGAGATGCAGCTTAGCATCCCAGGTGCTCACTTACCAGAGCTCATCATAAAGCATGCCCATGTGCTGTCAATGAACCCCCTTGAATTCAGAGTAATTTGGACAACTTTGATGTGTCTGCCCTGCCCAGTGTTTATATCTGACATGAGGATTGGCCCATGGCTGTCTAAGTGGTGGGATTTCTTCCTTTTTTTGTGCTTACCAGAAGTCTTATTCTGGGCCTAAATGCTGAGTGACCATCAAGGTAGTCCTGTGATGCTAAGACCACACGATGTGGACTGGCTGATATTTTTTGAGTTGTGTGCATTGGAGGCATTATCAGGGACAGGGATAGAGACTCCAAGAGGGCAGGCAAGATGGAGAACCCTGAATAATGTTTGTTACTTGGTCCAGGAATTATCAATACCCTCAGAGAAATCCATGTCCTGGGAGCCAACATAGCCTGGCTCTGTAAGAAACGGTGATCCACAGGTAACTGTGAATACCCACCCCAAGTCCCCTTTTACATGGTGCTGGACTTTGGAGAGATTAACCAAAGATGTGGCACATATTTTGTTCCAGATCTGAAAGCAAGATTATTAGCAAAGGAAGAAGACATCCCCGACCTCACTGTTCCCAAATTTGCTGATGTTCAAGGGAGTAGGGCCCAGTGGCACTGACTGTGACCATTCTTCTCATATCCCATGAAATAAGGTCACTGTTATCTCACTGTGATCTGACCCTGTGCCTTCATGAGGAAGGAAACCAACACATGTCATGTGCATTTACTACATTTATTTTTTCATTGAGTTAAATTGTTTCATATTCCTTTTATAATAAGGTTTTCTTTAACAATTGGAAATTTATGTTTAAAAAATGTAAGTTTCTTGAATTATTCTTGTAGTATTTCACTTCAGAAAAGAGACATTCTTTTAGGTATTCACAGGAACATTACACAATCATTAAATTAACCCAGTTATAGTAAAAACATGTCATCTAGGTGCATGGTCCCCACTCAACAGTTACACAATCATGTCCTATAGTCCAAGCATCATGTTGATAGCAATAATAATGACAGAAATGTAGAAAAGCACAAAACAAAAATAGTCTCTAGTCTCATAAAAAACATTGCATTTCTTTTACAGATACATTTATTCTCTTTCTTCTGAATATATCTCAATTAGTTCCTTCATCTGTTCATGTTAGAAAACTTCTGGACCATCCTTTTAAAGAATATTCCTCAAATTTTATTTTTCAGAGGTTCTTCCTGATGAAATTGAGTTTATGAATTTTAGACCAGATTGCAGAAAATTATTGTTCCCTCATGGTGATTATTTTTTAAATGTGAAGTTTAATTTTTGTTTTCATTTAATTGAATTCATTTTAAACATTATCTATAAGCTACAACATACAAACATCAAAAATCCCCATCTTATAATACAGCAAAGGAAAATTTCCAAAAAGCAAATAACCTAAAATAACTACTTTGCTTCCCCCATTGCATAAGTTTGCCTTAATGGGTTATCTTCAAGGCAGTTGATTAAAGATTTCTAATATTATAAATAGTAATTTGCATACAGTCCATGTATTTTACTTGGGGTATTATTTATTGCTGCACAGTCCTATGTTTCCTTTTTCCTTCTCTTGTCATCTAGTTCCAGTTAAACTACTTCATATCCCTCATAACCACTTTCAAATAGAAGGTTTTCTGCTGAGCTTTGTGTTCATAATCAGCTACAAAACACACCAAGTGTTTCTGTGTCTTTCCCATTACTCCCAATAGGAATCTGTGTACCGATATGTACCAACATAGTGCAGGAAATCCCATGTTAAGAAACCTCTGGGAAGAAATCTCACTGGGGCTCAAAACTGCAGAGGAGTCAGAGTCAGCCCAGTTTCCCAGAGTGGCCTAGAATTATGACAGGTGCTTGGAATGCACATGCACGTGTTATGCTTACCCACACCTGCCTCACAATGAACATCTGGTTGCTAAGCAGCAGGCCTCTATCCCAATGGCTGCCCTGTGGTCTGAAAATGTAAGGGCCTCTCCAAATGTACAGGTGATGGTGGAGGTGTGGCCCATGCAGTTTGGAGTACCTATATGTAGATGCTTCTGCAGCACCAAGGATCACCTGCACAATTGATGGATGGTGAGCTTTTGACTCTCCCTGGAGGATCCTATAGTGCAAGGGCCAAGGGCAAATTCCAGTTTAGTATGTGTTAAGTGGAAAATTAATGAAGTGAACCTGGTCAACCTTGGGCCTGCCTTTATTTTCCAATGGCACAAAAATTACCAATGGATCTAAGAATTCAGCTTAGCATCCTGGGTGCTCATTTACCAGAGCTCATCATGAGGCATGCCCATGTGCTGTCAATAAACCTCCTTGAAATCAGGGTAATTTGGACAACTTTGATGTGTCTGCCCTGTCCAGTGTTTATATCTGACATGAAGATTGGCCCATGGCTGTCTAAGTTGTGGGATTTCTTGATCTATTTGTGCTTGCCAGTAGTCTCAATCTGGGCCTAAATGCTGAGTGATTATTAGTGAAGGAAGATGAGTTCCCCAACCTCTCCTTTCCTGAATTTGCTTATGCCCAAGGGAGTAGGGCCAAGTGGCACTGACTGTGACTATTCTTCTCATATCCCATAAAAACAGGTCAGTGTAATCTCACCCTGATCTGACCCTGTGCCTTCATGAGGAGGGAAACCAACACGTGAGATGCATTTATTTAATTTATTTTTTTCACTGTGTTAAATTGTTTCATGTTCCTTGTATAATAAGGTTTTCTTTAACAATTGGAAATTTATGTGTCAAAAAAGTTTCTTGAATTATTCTTGTAGTATGTCAATTCAGAAAAGAGACATCCTTTTATATATACATGGGAACATTACCACAATCATTAAATTAACCTGGTTGTAGTACAAATATCTCATCTGGGGGCCTGGTCCCACCCCAACAATTACCCAATCATGTCCTGTAGACCAACAAAATGTTAATAGTAATAATAATGATAGAAATGTAGAAAGGCACAAAACAAAAATAATATCCAGTCTCATAACAAACATTGCATTTCTTTTTCAGGTATATTTATTCTCTTTCTTCTGAATATATCTCAATTATTTCCTTCATCTGGACATACTAGAAAACTGTTGAAATATCCTTTTAAAGAATAGTCCACAAATTGTGTTTTTTTCAGAGCTTCTTCCTAATGAAATTGAGTTTATGAATTTTTGGCCAGATTGCCTGAAAATTATTGTGCCCTCATGGTGATTATTTTTTAAATGTGAAGTTTAATTTTTGTTTTTTCATTATATTGAATTAATTTTAAGCATTATTTATAAGCTGCTACCAGTATATGTAAAGACTGTAGAGATCAGGCACTTGACTGATGGAGTACAGAATGTTCAGCATGATTGATTGTATTGATCCAGAAATTGATAATATAACAGTTTTTGATGGTAGCAGAATATTGTAAGTGCATGGAACAAAGATGTGTGTGAGTAGAGCTGAAAGAGATGGGATAGAGGAATGTATGACACCAGAGGTAAAGATAGATTATGAAGACTGGGACTGTATAACTTGGCAAAAACTAGAGTGGCCAATGACAGTTACTAAATGTACAAGTATAAAAATATTCTCACATGGGAGAACAAATGAATGTCAACCATGCAGAGTGTTGCAATATGGATTGTATTTTGGAAAAAACATAATCAAAGCAAGCTGGAGTCTATGATCAACAGTAACATTGCAATATGCTTTCATTAGATGTAACAGGGGCAATATACCAAAGTTAAATATGTATGAGAGGGGTATATAGGTTAGGGATATGGGGTTCTTGGCACTGGTGTTGTTTTCTATCCTAATGTATTGTATCATATGATGCTTTATTTTCTTTTTATTATCTTTGTTGTTCAACAAAAAAAACCTTTTTCATAATAAATAAAACAAAACATTTGTTCATATTAATATGTTCAAGTGCTGACTGTGCTGATAAATGCACAACTGTATGAAGATATTGTCAACAATTGGTTGTACACCATGGAAAATTATATCATATGTGAATATATAATTGTATGAAAACTATAAATAGGGATAAACATGTTGGGGAAAATATAGAGAGAGTGGTGCCCCTATTTACTGTTGGTGAGGAGAGAGAATCATGTAGTATATTCATAGGATAGAGAGTCTGTTTCACTAGAAGCTGAGTATGTGGTTGCTTTAATGTCCTGCAACCTCTTTATGGGGTATATACTTGTAAGTTCTGAGAACAGGGATATGTATGGGCATTGATACACTGGTGTTTATGGAGGCAGTATTCACAATTTGCAATACATGGAGGTGTCCTAATGGTACATGAACTGATGAACAGAATGGTGAACTGTGGTGTGTGCATATGATGGAATATTGAGCAACTGTGAGAAGGAATGGAGCTGTGAGACATACAATGAGATGAATGGATCCTTCAGACAGCATTTTTAGTGAGATACCACAAACACTGGCAAATAATATAATTACCCACCAATATGGAATAGCTACAATGTGTAAACTCAGAATTGAATCTTAAAGCACAGCTTATTAAGGGGAACACTTATGGTAATGGTCCCTAGATTGTAAGCTCTTACAGCAGTCACATCTACTCCTGAATTGTAATAGCTATCTCCAAATTCTGAGATGCTGATTCCTTTGTGTATAATCTTATTGGTCTCTGGAAATTTTGGTATCTGTGTGATACCTGAAACTCAGAACTAGAGCTCAGCAGATGTGAATGTCAATATTAGCACATACAGTAACTGTTTAAAAAAGCTGAAAAAGAGTCCAGACTTTGATTAGAGATATGACTGTAGCAGATCTCATTACAACTAGGGGAAATTGGGTCTAAGGGTAAAGGACAATACTGACAAGACTGAAAATTCCATGTGAGACCAAGGTAAGAGATGTTTATTTGGTATTATTGAACAATTTAACTTGTACAAATGGTTTGTTCAAATATCATAATTACATGGGACTTTGAACAGAAAATGAGAACAGGTAAGTTTGTACAGGTTAATGTGAAATAGTAACACATCCCAAAGTAATTTGGGCAGAGAATAAAAATATATATGCAGGGACCTCTGAGGAGCTGGGGGAAAGGCAGAAGTGTTGGACTTCCTCATGTGGGTTGTTGCTGATGTTCTCACTAACATTGGGGAGTGACAGTTTTATATGCTGAACACTATCTTGGGGCTTGCCCTTATGAAACTCACTACTGCAAAGGAGAAAATAAACATGTTTATAATTTTGCCTGTTTCTCCTCCTGAGTACCTCTATGTTACTCAGATGTGGCCCTCCCTCTCTAGCTAAGACAACTTGGCAGGTGAATTCACTGCCTACCCCCCTATGTGGGATCTGACTGGCAGGGGTTCAAATCTCCCTGACAATGCAGGATATCATTCCCAGGATGAATCTTGACTTGGCATCATGGGATTGAGGACATCTTCTTGACCAAAAGGGGATGCAAAATGAAACCAAATAAAGTTTCAGAAGTTGAGAGATTTCAAATTGAGTTGAGAAGTCACTCTGGTGTGCATTCTTATGCACTATATAGCCCTTTTTAGGTTTTAAGGTATTGGAATTGATAGAAATAAATACCTGCAAGATCTAACTCAAACCCAGTAGACTTGATGCTTGAAGATGATTGTATAACTATGTAGCTTTGAAGTGATGACATGCATGATATGTGAGCATATCTCAATAAATATGAATAAAGAAACGTGTACTAGAGACCCACAACAGCACAATTGAAGAGGTAGAAAAGTAAGTGAACCAGAGCAAAGGACAATTGAATGTGAATGCAGAAAAGAACAAATGGTGAAAAAAATAAAAAATTTGAAATGGATAACAGGGAAATGATGGATATCATGGAGCACATAAAATAAGAATCATTTGTGTCCCAAAAGGAGAAGTGAAGAGTAAAGGGCTAGGAAGAGTTTTGTGTTTGGAAGAATAGAAGAATAAAGAGCTATGAAGAGTATTTGAGGAGATGAGGTAAACTTCCCAACCACTATAAAAGACATAAATATTCAAATCAAAGGAATGAACTCCAAATAGAATAAATCCAAACACACTCCAAGATATACATTAATCACATTGTCAAATGTTGAAGAGAAGAAGAAAGTTCTGAAAGCAGCAAGAGAATTGATTCCCCACATAAGAATAAGTACTGACTACTCTATGGGCACCATGGAGGTGAGAAGGCAGTGGTATAACATATTTAAGATTTTGAAAGAGAAAAATTGGCAACCAAGAATTCTTTATTCAGCAAAGCTCTTTCAAACATGAGGGAGAACTAAAATTTTCACAGATAAACAAATGAGAGAATTTTTTAACAAGAGAGATATCCTTCAAGAAACACTAAAGGGAGTTCTACCACCTGAGAAACAAAGAAAGCAGAGAGAGGTCTGGAAACAGGCACAATGTGAAAATATTAGTAGGGCAAATTATAGGTAAAAAAATAGAAGGGGGAAATAGATTTGACAAATAAAAACCAAAGGATGAGATGATTAGTTCAAGAACTGCCTTCACAGCAATAACTTTGAATGTGAATGGATCAAACTCCTCAATTAGAAGATACAGACCAGTAGGATGGATTTAAATGTTTGATCCATTGATATGCTGTTTACAAGAGAATCATCTTAGAGCCAGTGACACAAATGGTTTGAATATCAGGAAAAAAGGTTCCACTCAAGCTGCAGCCAAAAGATAGCAGGGGTAGCAATACTAATATCAGACAAAATAGGCCTCAACAAACCAGTCTCAAGTAAAGAGACCTAGTCATCAAAAAACTTCCTACAAAAAAAAAAAAAAAATACCCAGGGCTAGATGCCTTCACAGGAGAATTTTTTTCAAACATTCCAAAAAGAACTAATGCAAAAAAAAATTGGAAAAAAGGAACACTGTCTGTCTAAGTCATTTTATAAAGCTAACATCACCAACACAAAAAGGAGATAAAGATACTACAAGAAAGGAAAACTACAGGCCAATATCCCTAATGAATATAGATGAAAAATTTTCAACAGAATACTTGCAAATCAAATCCAAAGGCACATTAAAAGAATTATACAACACAACCAAGTAGTGTTCGTTGTAGACATGCAAGTGTGGTTCAGTTAAGAAAATCAATCTCTGTGATACAATATATTAACAAATCAAAAGGGAAAAATCAGGATAATCTCAATAGATGCTGAAAAACATTCAGCTAAATTTAGCATCCTTTTTTAATAGAAACACTTCAAAAGACAGGAATTGAGGGAAACTTCCTCAATACAATAAAGAGCATATACGAGAAACCCACAGCCAGCATAGTACTCAATGGTGAGAGACTGAAAGCCTTCCCTCTAAGATCAGGAAAGAGACAAGGATGCCCACCGTCACCACTGTTATTCAACATTGTGCTAGAAGTGCTAGCCAGGGCAATCTGGCAAGACAAAGAAATAAAACACAACCAAATTGAAAGGAAGAAGTAACTGTCATTATTTGCAGATGACACGATATGATCTTATATCTGGAAAACCCTAAGAAATCAATGACACAGCTATTAGAGCTAATAAACTAATTTAGCAAAGTAGTGGGATACAAAATTAATGCACATAAGTCAGTAATGTTTCTATATGCTAGAAATCAATGTGTTACAGCACATTAACAAATCAAAGAGAAAAGTCAAATGATCTTCTCCATAGATGCTAAAAATCATTTAAATAAATTCAGCATCCTTTTTCATAAAAACACTTCAAAAGGCAGGAATTGAGGGAAACCCTCAAAAAGATAAAGGGCATGTATGAAAACCTACAGCCAGCATAGTACTCAATGGTGAGAGACTTAAAGCCTTCCCTAAGATCAAGATTGAGACAAGAATGCCCACTCTCACCACTGTTATTCAACATTGTGCTAGAATTTCTAGCCAGAGCAATTAGGCAACAAAAAGAAATAAAATGCATCCAAATTGGAAAGGAAAAGGTAAAACATTCATTATTTGCAGATGATATGATCCTATATTTGGAAAATCCTGAGCAATGGATGACAAAGTTTCTTGAGCTAATAAGCATATTCACAAAGTGGCTTGTCATCTTTCCCTGAAGCCATCTGGTCCTGGGATACAATATTAATATGCAAAAAATCAATAATGTTCCTATACACTAGTAATGACCAAACTGAAGGGGCAATCAGGAAAAAAATCAAATTTACAATAGCAACTAAAAGAATCAAGTATGTAGGAATAAATTCAACCAGTGAATACAGAGAAAATTACAAAATTTTCTAAAAGAATTTAAAGAGGACCTACATTAAGTGGAAACATACTCCCCGTTCATGGATAGAAAGGCTAAACATCATTAAGATGCCAATTCTACCCAAACTGATCAACAGACTCAATGCAATATGAATCAAAATTCCAACATCCTACTTTGCAGACTTTGAAATGCTAGTTATAAAATTTATTTGGAATGAAAAGGGGCCTGAAATTGTCTAAAATATTCTAAAAACAAGAATGAAGTTGGAGGACTTACATGTCCTGACTTAAGTTCAAAACAGCACAAAGATAGTCATATTGATCAAGGGAATATAATCAAGGTTCATAAACAGACCCCCAAATTTATGAACAACTGATTTTTGGCAAGGACCCCAAATCCACTGAACTGGGACAGAATAACCTCTTCAACAAATGGGGCTAGGAGAGTGGGATATCAGCATTGAAAGAATGAAATAGCACCCATCCCTCACACTCTATGCAAAAATTAACTCAAAGTGGATCAAAGACCTCAATGTAAGAGCCAGTATCATAAAACTCCTAGAAGATAATATAGGAAAACATCTTCAAGACCTAGTAATAGGAGGTAGCTCCTTACACCTTACACCCAAAGTGCAAGCAACAAAAGAAAAAATAAATGAGAATGCCTGAAAATCAAAAGCCCCTGTGCCTAAGAGGACTTTGTCAAAAAAGGTGAAAATACAGCCAACTCAGTGGGAGAGAATATTTGGAAGCCTGACTATCCAGCATATATAGATATCCTACAACTCAATGACAATGGTACAAATAGCCCAATTATAAAATGAGCAAATGACATGAGAGCACATTTTTCCAAAGATGAAATACAAACAGCTAAACCACAAATGAAAAACTGTCCATCTACAGTAATTTTTAGGGAAATGGAAATCAAAACAACGAGATATGTCACACCAGTAAAAATGGCTGCCATTAAACAAACAGGAAACCACAAATGCTGGAGAGGATGTGGAGAAATTGGAACATTTATCCACTGGTGGTGGGAATGTATAATGTTATAGCCACTGTGGAAGACAGTTTGGCAGTTCCTCAGAAAACTAAATATCATGTTTCCCTATGACCCAGAAATTCCACTACATGGTATATACCAATAAGATTTGAAAGCTGTGGCATGAACAGACATTTGCACACTGATGTTCATAGTGACATTATTCACATTCCAAGTGTCCTTCAACAGTGAGTAGATAAACAAATTGTGGTATATACATACAATGGAAAATTACGTAGCAGTAACAAGGAATGAGGTCCTGAAATATGTGGCAACATGGATGAACCTTGAAGATGCAGTGCTGAGTGAATTAAGTCAGACACTAAAGGAGAGATATTGTATGATATCACTAATATGAATCCCTAGATTATACAAAATCACAGTCTTAAAATGTAGACTGTAGGGGACCTACAGATAGAAGCTGGAGATGGGTGAATGATTACCTAATATATACAGACTTGTTAATGAGGTTGAGCATCAAGTTATGGAAATGGACAAAGGTGATGATAGTTTGTTAATGAAATTATAAGTTTTAGTGTTTTATTGAAGCCAAACATGATGGAAAGGGCTTGCTTAAGGGCACATGTCTCACATATTATCACTACAAGTATAAATAGATTCTTGCACAATCTACTTCTAAGGTATGAGTCTGGTGCAAAGAGTGAACAATGGAGTGGGAAATATGAAAAACTATGTATTGCATACTATGGGCTATATTTAATAGGAATACCTTACTAGTTCCCCCATAATATTAGGGATAAGTAATTGAGGGGTGATAAGAGCTTTGAGGTGTTTTGGGTTATGATAACTGGTTAAAATTGAGAATGATGATCATATACAACTAAGTGAAGATAATGTGAGGCACTGTTTATATTGGACAGAATATATGCTATGTGAAATTTGGGAACCTCTACTTAATAAATCAAGCCCTCAACCTTGAGTCTTGCTCTTGTGAAAATTAATTGTGAAAAGTGTAGGTTAAGCCTACTGGTAATTATGCCTAAGAGTCACTTCCAGAGAATGTCTTTTGTTTCTCAGAACCTCGTTTGTGCCCTTTCTCTCTCTAAGCCCAACTCTGCAGATAAAGTCACTACCCTCCCCTCTATGTGGTACATGACTCCCAGGGGAGTGAGTTTCCTTGGGCGATATGGGACATGACTCCAAGGAATGAGCCTGGCCCTGGCATTGTGGGATTGGGAATATCTTCTTGACTAAAAGGGGGAAAGAAAATGTAACAAAGTAAGGTTTCAGTGGCTAAGAGAGTTCAAACAGAATCAAGAGGCTATCCTGGAGGTTATATCAACTAGATATTCCAAATGACCACAATATACCAAGCCCAAATCAACAGTAGTCCTAAAAATCCTAAAGAATACTCAGATTCCCATCTAAGACTCTATAAATGTTTCATAAGATTATTTTTCAGAAACTTAAATCCTCCAGTGTGTTCCTATGGCAGCTAAGTCCCCAAACCCATAGGCAACAGCTTCTTCAAAAGCATCAATCAGCTGTACCCACTTCCCAATAATGTTGACACGCCTTTTCAATATGAAAAACTTGGTGTGGAGCCGCCAGTCTGTCGCGCTCCGGGGTCCACGTGACATCATGCTTGGCGGCCCCTGCCCCTTCCTCCGGGCCTCCATAGCGGGGCGCGGCACTGCTGTATTCCCTGGCCTGCTCTCGCTGCTGGAGCCTGGAGATCCAGTGGTTTCAGCGCTCAGCCCCTACTTCGGCACCAAGATGTGCTACGAGGATGCCAATCCCGGGCTGATGCCTGACCCTGAGGCACCACGGCTGGACCCCGAGCTGCTGCAGGGGACTTTCACCCCCGTTCAGCTGGTTGCTCTCATCCGTCACGGAAACCGCTACCCTACGGCCAAATTCTCAAGCTGCGACAGCTACACGGGCTGCTGCAGGCTCGCGGTCCAGGTGGTAGCAGAGCCAGGGCTGCAGGCGGACGCGACCTGAGTGCCACGCTGGCAGATTGGCCGCTGTGATAGCGGACTGGATGGACGGGCAGCTGCTGGAGAAAGGGCGGCAGGACATGCGACAGCTGGCGCTGCATCTGGCCTCGTTCTTCCCTTCTCTCTTCAGTCGGGAGAACTACGGTCGCCTGCGGCTCATCACCAGCTCCAAGCACGGCAGCGTGGATTGTGCCGCCGCTTTCCTGGAGGGGCTTCGGCAGCACTACCACCCCGGACTGCCAACACCAGACGTCACAGAAAAGGAGTGTGGACTTCCAAGGATTAATGATAAACTAATGAGGTTCTTTTATCATTGTGAGAAGTTTTTAACTGAAGTAGAAAGGAATGCTATGGCTCTTTACGATGTAGAAGCCTTCAAAACTGGACCAGAAAAGCAGAACATTTTTTAAAAAGTTGAAGCTACTTTGCAAGTGCCAGGAAGGGAATTAAATGCAGGTTTAATTCTGGTAGCTTTTTTCACCTGTTCATTTGACCTGGCAATTAAAGGTGTTAAATCTCCTTGGTGAGATGTTTTTGACATGGATGATGCAAAGGTATTAAAGTGTTTAAATGATCTGAAACAATATTGGAAAAGAGGATATAACTATACTATTAATAGTCAATCCAGCTGCACTCTTTCAGGATATCGTTCAGCACTTGGACAAAGCAATTGAACAGAAACAAAGGTCTCAGCCAATTTCTTCTCCACTCATCCTCCAGTTTGTTCAGGCAGAAACCCTTCTTCCACTGCTTTCTCTCATGGGCTACTTCAAATTTAAAGAGCTCCTAACAGCTTACAATTACAAGGAAAAAATGCATCGGATGTTCTGTAGTGGTCATATTGTACCCTATGCCTCAAACTTGATATTTGTGCTTTACCATTGTGAAATTGCTAAGAATCCTAAAGAAGAATTCCAAGTGCAGATGTTGTTGAATGAAAAAGTGTTACCCTTTGCTTACTCCCAAGAGAGTGTTCCTTGTATGAGGATCTGAAAGACCATTACAAGGACATCCTTCAGAATTGTCATACCAGTAAGGAATGTGAATTACCTAAGGTAAATAGCACGTCTGATGAGCTATGAGTAACTAGAGAACATTTTTAATTCATCAGAATCTATAGAGAGTGATTACATGCTTGAAATAGGTGGACAGTCTTTTGATTACAGAAGGCTTCCACATTACTTGGGTATTTCTGTCTTTTCACAGAAAAGTGTTGATTTCCTTTTGGATTTGAACATGGATATGAAAGAAATTATTGTACACTGTAGCAGCTCTCTTAAGGGGAGCAATAGAGAGCAAAAATCTATTTAAGAAACAGCTGGCACTGTAAATGTTTACAGAAACAAAATTCTTCCTATTTCTATTCCTCTATTTCTATGAGATAAAATACAATTTCAAAATGATACTTGAAAAGTGTTGGAGCAACAAAATATTATATCATCTAGTCTATAAGTTCATTGAATTAAGTCTAGGAACTTTACCATTTGTGCTGTGGTTCTCTCTTTTTTCCTCAGGTAGGACTGTTCAAGAATTTATTATCTGTCTTAGTCAGAAATAGTTGATAAACTGCGATTATCACTTTGGAAGAAAACTAACATCTCTCTATTTAAAAGTTGTTGAAACAATAATAAGAAACATTTAGAGTCTTATTTCAAAGGACACCTTCACTGAAGCAAGACAAAAATATAATGAAATAAGTAAACATTTTTAGTAGTATTTATAAAGTATTCAAATACTTTTCAGTAATTCCTTTTAACTCCCCAGTATTATGAGGCTACTGTTATATTATTTATCATAACAGTTTTACATATATAACAACGGAAGGACAAAGAGGACCATTAGCAACAAGTCACGTGCATAGAATCAAAGTTTATTAAATCCATTACTTAGCTATATTTTTATTCTGTCAGTTGTATTTTTATACTTTGCTATTAGATGAAATGTATATTTTGGTGGTTTATTTCCTTAATTTGTTTGGTTTTATGTGTGGTTTTATTTTTTTAAAGAAAGACTTCATCCTGACTATCTTAGCTTCACAGATTTGACCTTTTTTAAAGAAATATTTCTGTGTTATGTCAGATACCATGAAAAGTATTTGCTATAATAATAAAAATAATTTTGTGATTTCCAAAAAACAGAAAACAAAAAAAGTTGGTGTGGTCACTGCCCAGATATCCCTGAATATTAAGATAGTGATCAAACAAGAGTGAGTAGTAGCAACAGACAAGATAGTTTTTAATGAAAGATTATGAATACTGAATCATTATATATATATATATATATATATATAGTTTCTAGTGTATTAGCAGAGCTAGAAGGAGATAATGAAAATTGTGGAACTTAACCAATAATATTTTCTGAAATTTGCTGTATAACTGCTTAAGTCATACTTTGAAAGTTATTTTTCTGTATATATGTTGCATTTTACAATAGAAATGTTTACAAAAGAAGAAATTCTAAGGAAGGATATTCCAAAATAAAAATTAAATTAAAAGAATCACAAGAGAGCATTTGACTAAAGTCTGTGCAGGTATGTTTGTAAACTGAAATGAAACAAATGATCTTCCAGGAAAATATTGATTATGTAAACTTACTGCAGAAGAAATAAAAATGTTAAAATATTGACTATGGACTAATTTGAGAGTGTTACCCAAGGAAGAATTCCCTCTGGCTCACTACACCTATCCCCAAATGATGGACAAATTTAGATGGTTTCACAGGTGAATGTTTTCAGTTCTTCCAGGAATAGATAATTCTGATGGCATGTATGCTTTTCTAGGACATTTGATGTCAGCATAATATCAATATTAAAACCTGACATTAATAACACACATGAAAAAGAAAACATATTCCAATCTCATTTATAAAAATTGATGCAAAAAATCAAATAAAATATCAGAAGATAAAATTTGTATGTTAAATAAATAATATAACAGGACCAATTGGAAATCATCCAAGAAATGTCAGGGTGATTGACATGGGAACTATTTTAATATAATTAACCATTTAGTAGTTCAGAGGAGAAAAATTCTTCTCCATAAAAATAAAAGGCATTTGACAATATTGAATATCCATTTATGACTTAAAATAACCCTTAATAAAATAGAAATGGGTCAAAAATTGCATTTATAAAAAAACAAAAATAAATAAACAAAAATACAAAAAAAAAGAAAGTAAAATGGCAGTGTACTCAAAGGAAGAAAACATTTGGAAACCATGTATCAGATAAGAGTTTAATTCCAGAATATATAAATAAATCCTACAACTCAACAACAAAAGGATAATCAACCCAATTTTTAAAAATTGGCAGTAGACGTGAATAAACAGTTTTCCAAGAAGGAAAAACAAATGACTGAAAAGATGCTTAACTTCACTAGGTGACAAAGAAATGCAAATTAAAACCACAATAAAATAACATAAAAAAATTTCACACCTACCAAAATGGCCTTTATCAAAAAACAGAAAACTACAAGTACTGGAAAGTGTGTGGAGAAATATGTACACTTATTCACTGTTCTTGGGAATGCAGAAAGGTGCAGGTGCTCTGCATGGCCCCATTCCCAGGCAACATCATACCTGATCTCAAACAAACAAATGATGGGGGCAATGTCTCATAGAACCAGGATGTTAGTATCTTTCAAAATGGAAATGAAATGCAGGTTCCAAATGTTAAAAGAGAATATGTGTACTAACTCTTGCAAAACGTTTTCATTGCAAAAGTTGAAGCATGATAATCTGCTGGAAAGTTGAGTGTTTAATACACACGTTAGAGTTTTTGGGTGACTTGGCCTTTCCATACTCTCATTTTCCCTTCTATGAAGTGGGAACAGTACGGGGAACTACCAATTACTCAAGCTTATAATCGTTGATCCTGTGAGACTTCCTAAGGAGTAGCATTTCATCATCAGAATTTGTCATATTTTTTATTCTTTGTTTGCCTAAGATTTCTTGTCTATCTTTAACAATAATTATGACTACCTCCTATGTAATATTTTGTGAGAAATAATGAGCTAGGACGTTCATAGCCACAGAATTTTGTCCAATGTACATTAAGGTTTCAAGTAAGATTTATTATGACCTGATAACCTCCCATGCTTTCAAAATATAGGTTAACTCCCCTTTGGGAAACTTTTATCAAGTTAGGAAGAACTTAACTAGCAATTCAATAAAGTACCTTCAATAACCTAGAATACACAAGAGATTAATCACAATTTTCTTAATAAATCCTTGTCATGGCCCAAGAGGGCTTTTGTAGCCAAAGGACTAAAGAAAGCACCAGACACATTATGAGACATAAGCTTTTTTATAGGGCTTACCTACAGCGTGGGGAAGTCAAGTTACATTGCCCTGAAATCAGGAGTTCTCTGAATGGATTCAGGAGCTCCTCTGAATGGCGGTGTGTTTTGAGAACAATGTGGAAATAGTCTGTACTTTGGGGGGCTGGAGAAGCTGGTAATAAAGGCTCAACATTCATAAGGCAGAGAGTGGGGTCATGCAGCATAGGGAGTTGTTGATTGTAATCAACAGGTAGGAGGGGAGGATAATAGAGATAACAGTATCTCAGGGAGTCTCAGGGAGGAGGTAGTTTTAGGTATAGATTACAGTTAGCAACTGATATTACAAGGAAAATAGGTCAAACCCTAGCTGTCCTAGGTCAAGCAAACTACAGTGTGCAGTTTTCAAGATACTTGGGGGCCAGGGGCTCCCACAGTCCACCCCCATGAAGTGATTTGCATTGACTATAGGGCAGATATTGCACCCATAATTCACAACAATACAGTGAACAGCAGAGTACAAGTAAACCAGTATGTATGGAAAGTAATCCTATTAACAAGTACACCATGGCCAAGTTAAAGAATTAAACCATTTGGACAAAGTATATCAGAAAAATATTCAATATTTTTTATATGATCTGGCATGTGATCAAGAGCCTATGTTACATTTTGTGAGTTATCAGGTACATATATGCATCACTGAATATTAATTAAAGCAGAGGTACACCTGGGGCTAAAATATCTAATGGATAAAACTACCAGGCAGTCTGTTTTATTCTGTATCTAGTTTTGTTTTGTTTTATTTTACCATTCCTAACTTTGTCCACAGAAATAAATTTTCCTTCTGCAAAGTTTCTGCAACTTTCTATAACCATCCAGTTTTTCAGGACAAAACTACTTTCCTTTACCTTTTCATACAAAACATTCTTTATACCCCTTATGCTTAAGTTACCAAAATAATTTTGGAAACTGTTTTCAAGCAGACATTGTGCAACATACAATTACCACTAAAATGAAAACTTGTTAGAGTAATGCTAAGTACAAAACTTTAGTTAATTCATTATTGAAACAGTAATATACAATTTTTTTAACAAGAATTAATAGCACATTTAGGAAAAATATATAAGCTGAGTTTTCATTACTGGATAGAAGAGTTCAAAGTGAGGGTTTTTTTTAACGTCCTACTTTCTCCCCCTGTGGGGACCCCATCAGGGTCAGATCTACAGTTAGTTTGGGGTTGCAGTTATGCATACAGTTCCCTGGGGGATGGGGGCCCCAGATGGGGAATGCAAATAACCTTTGGCATAATAACCCATGGGCTTAGGATTCTCAACCAGATTGGCTGCATGGCCAGAACAAGAGCCAATTGACCTTATTTTCCCGTTTCTAGTGTTTGTGGCACGGGCAAGTTCAGATTATTATTGCTGCCTCACTGCAGCTTGAGGGCAGCTGTCCCCCTTTTTTGAATTTGTAAGGCCTGCATGGGCCCTGCAGTTGCCATTTTCACAGGACTGGGAGCCACTGTTTTCAGTCTGGAGTTAATGCTGGTACTGTCATAGGGTCCATCATTGTAAGGAGTTTCTATCATCCTTTAAGTATTTCTTTAAAAGACCATTCATTCTTTCAATTAACCCAGTTGCTTTGGGATTATAGGGCAAGTGAAATGTCCAAAGGACATTATGTTCTGTAGCCCAGGCCTGGGTTAATAGTCCAATGAAGGGAGTCCCCCTATCACTGTTCATGTGTGTGGGGACCCCAGAAAACACACTTAGTTTTTTTAAGTTACAAATGATAGCTCACCCATTGGTCTTGACCCCTGGGAAGGACAGCAACATTCCCATAGCTGCATCTAGAGTGGTGAAGGTATATTTTGCCCCTTTGGACAGAGGTAGGGGACAATGTAGTCTACTTGCCAACAGGTGAAAGGAATCTGGTCCCCACTGATGGGTCCAAGTCCATGAGGAAGCATTCTGGGCCATAGCAGTGATCAGGAAGGGCTAGTATGCTTTACTCTTTTTAACTCTTTTTGGGTGATAGGCAGCTGAAACTGCTGCACCAGCTTCCACAGGGCCTGGTACCTTTGGTGCTGTTTTCTGACACAGCCATTCAGTCACCTCATGCATCATTGCTGGTAGGTTGTGGAATTTTGCTAGGGAATCTGCTTCTGCATAACCTGGCAATGAGTTAACATTATGGGCAGAAACATGGAAAGCAGTTACCTTACAATTCTGGCAGGCTATCCAGATATCTTCCCACAGTTCCTTCCCCCAAAAGAGGCTGTCAATCACCATCCATTGCTCCTGCTTTCATGTGGCCATACATACAGTTAGGCCTCAATATATGGCCCAACACTCTGGGCAGGCAGTCAAGGCGTCCCCTGGTTCATGGACAATTACCATCTGCACAATCTGCAGCTCAGCCCACTAGCTGCTTTGCAAAGTTCTAGTCTCCCACCAGATGATGTCAGTACTTGGCTTGACAGACATGGCTGTCCAGGTAGCATGTTGCCCAAGTACCAATTTATCAGTATACCATGGAAAGTCAGGTATACTGCCTTGTCCATCAATGATGGGCACGGGAGAAGCCATCTCAGGAGGATCAACAGGAGGCAGGGCATGCTGCTCTTCCACCTGGGAGACTGGTTCTAAAATTTCATGAATCTCTGCACTCTCAGAGCTATTGCTCAAATTCAGCATTGTAGGACATAGGCTTTCCATTTTGTCAGCATGCTTAGCTGAGCATTCCCTGAATGAGGCTTATTTATAGTCTCCTGTGTCCACCCCTGTATGAGTGTGGCCATTGGGCACATTTGAGTTAAAACTTTCACTTGTAACACAACATTATAAGCTGCACACAACTGCTTGTCCAACAGGCTATATCTGAGTTTCTGTTCCCTTCCAAAGTTAGGACCAGAATCTAATTGTTACACATTTAGCCTGTTACCTATGCCACAAACCCCACCCCTAGCCAATACTGGCACTGGCCACATCCAATTCACAGGACATATTGGGGCTCACCCCCCTTAAAGCCTGTGCTTGTGCTTTTATGAACACAGCCTGCTGTGGAAAACCCCATTCCCATGCTTTTCCTTTTCTAATTAGGGTGTACAAATGTTTTAAATTTTTAGAGTATAGACAGTTTCCAATAAACTAATAAACCAAGAAAAGCTATTAATTGTATAGGAGTTAGCAGTATAGGATAACTTTGTATTTTAACAACAGCTAAATGAATAGCTTTAGTTTTACCCAACCAGACAACACCCAAGTACTTGATAGAATGTCCAGGCTCTTGTAATTTGTTTTGATTGATTGCCCATCCTTGAATTTCAAGATGAGTCACCACTGTGCTAGTGGCAATTTCTAGTTCTGGAAAAGAATTGCTAATTAGCATGATATCATCATTAGATTGAAACATAGGGGATGTCCTTTTCTTTAAATCTTGTGCTACCAGTCCATGGCAGATGGTGGGACTGTGGAGGTGTCCTTGTGGAAGCACAGCAAGTGTCCATTGTTGGTTTTCCCAAATGAAGTTGGATGCAGTCTGGCTGGAGGGACCTAAAATACTAAAATAAGCTTTGACAAGGTTAAACACAAAGTGAAATTGGCTTAATTGAATACACATACCCTACAACAAGATAGCTATATTTGACACAGCTGCAAAAAAAGAAGTTATTAAATTAAGTTCAAGATAATTAATAGTCATTTGCCAGGTACCATTAGTTTTTTCCATTAGCCAGACAGGGCTATTAAATGACCCTGGTAATTTATACTGATATACTACAACAGTACATCTGGGGGAAGACAACTTTTGTTGGACCAGAGGACAAAACTTTCTTTGGTTTTAATTTCCCAGTCAGACAGGGGCTCATCTTTTGATGATGAATCAACAGGGTCCCACACTTTAGGGTTCCAGTCAGGGGAAGCTAGGGTAATGCCTAACTTGCCCTTTGGGCAGCTTATGCCTTCTTACTCTAGTGTACTGGCATGCCAGTATTTCTAAACTTTTATCCATAGTGTCTTTCAATTCAGCTTGGGTTAATTGCCTATCCCTTTCTAACTTCAATTCCTCTTCTAACCAGCAGACTGCTGCATCAGCCATTAAGGTTTTTCTGTAGCTGCAAACACAGCTTCCAAGAATGGCCAGGCTACTGCTGCAGCAGCCTGGTGACTTTCCTTTTCCTCATGAAATCCTAGTAGTCCTGTAGCCTGTAGCAGGAGGGCTATTAGTCCAGCCAAGGAGTCATGCACATCCCCATTCTCCCTTAGCAGACCCCATTCATCTAGAAGGGTAGCCACCCCTCCCCACCTAAGTGTCACAGGCCACCACAGTATCCCACCCAGGGACTTCTCCTTTCCCTTCTCCAAGCTCATGTCATCAGTGGCTGGGATTTCTTTAGTCTGCAGGCTGGCGTGCCAATTGTCATGGCCCAAGAGAGCTTTTGTAGCCAAACAGTAAAGAAAACTGGACATGTTCTGAAATGTGAGATTTTATTATAGAGCTTACCTACAGGGTGGGGAAGTCAACCCACATTGCCCTGAAATCAGGAGGTTCTCTGAATGGATTCAGGAACTGCTCTGAATGGTGGCCAGTTCAAAGAAAAATGTGGAAATAGTCTGTGCTTTGAGGGGCTGAATAAACTGGTTATAAGGGCTCAACATTCCAGTGGGCATGACAGCATAAGGCAGGGAATGGGGTCATGCAGCATAGGGAGGGGTTGATTGTAATCAAAAGGGAAGAGGGGAGGATAATAGAGATAACAGTATCTCAGCAAGTCTCAGGAAGTTGGTAGTTTTGGGTATAGATTAAAGTTAGCAAATGATATTGCAAGGAGAGTAGGTCAAACCTCAGTTGTCCTAGGTCAAGGAAACTGCTGTGTGCAGTTTTCAAAACACTTGGGGGTCAGGTGTTCCAACAAGTAGCATTGAGCAGTTTAGAAAAAGACACACTTTTTTACAGGAGGAATCCTGTCCCTATCCTTGCTCTGCCATCTCCAAGCTCTGTGACCCTGGCAAGCCATGTGACCTCTCTGGGCTTCTATTTAAGGTCCCAAAAACAAAGCTCCTAACACTCTCAGCATTGTGAGAGCAAGGCTGGAAAAGTCAACAACCAGCCCTGCCCCATGGCTGATGCCAAAAAGGCTGACCCTGTTTCTTTCTGGGAACCTCTGGCCAATGAGAGGGAATGGACCCTTCACCAGGCCCATCTCCTCTTCCATCCAAAGAGCTGAGAATATCAACCATACAAACACTGACATCCTGATCCCTGCCAAGTCTGAATGTACCTTGACAACATCATACTGAGTGAAAGAATACAGGCATGAAAAATCACATATTGGGTGATCACATATATGTGTAAGGTCCAGAATAGGCAAATTCATTGATACAGAAAGCAGATGATGGTAGCCAGGGGCTGGGGGTTGGGTGATGGGGAGAGCATGCTAAAAAGTATGGGGTTTCCTATTGGAGAGATGAAAATGTTCTGGAAGTAGACTGCAGTAATGTCAGAATGGCATGGTTAAGGTATCAAATATCATGAATGGTAAATTTTATGTCTTGTGTATTTCACAATTTATAAAAGGATTGAGGGTTACTCCTCTGGGGCAGTTTGTAGAAAGCCAGGAACTGTATGGACTGTAAACCACAGAGGAATTTGAGATTGGACAAATGCCATAAAACACTCATGAATGTGTGGAACAGCTGAGATCAGTTAAATCTGTAAGTTCTCACAGCCAGGGAGCCCATGCCCCTCCATGCCAGGCACAATCCCAAGGGAGGAGGGGCCATCCATGCTGGGAACCAGGAGGGAAAATGAAAGCTGCAACCATAGATAAACTGAGATCAGACACTAGAAAATCTGGGAGCAGTCAGCCCAGTGGAGAGGAGATAGGGCTGGCAAAACAGCAAAAAAATAGAAAACAAAATAAAAAAGGAAATTTTTGGAGTCAGGTGAACATAATATGGAGAAGGGCAGGGTTCAACAGAATCAGACACATATGCAAATCCAGGGAGGGAGAGCCCTTGTCTGAAAAGCCAGCTTCTCTTCTTTCTTGATTTCTCCTTAATTGCCCTCAACCCCTGGTCTTCTAGCATTTCAATAGTCCATTATACCTGCAAGAACTGTAAATAGTCCATACAGGGACCTTCCTTTAGTTTTTTAATTTTTTTCTCATTTTCTAAATAATTACTCTATGAAACCCACTATAGAAATCCTCAGAGACTTGCAATTTGGGCCCAGGCAAGAGCAGAGCTAAGATAGCTCTGAGAGACAAAGCAATAAGTCTGGTGGCAGAGAAATTTCACTAAACATCTTAACTTCCCAGCACTTTTGGGAGCTCAAATCCCAGGGTTTGGAATTAATTAACTAGCTTCAGACAGCCATGTTCCATATTGGGTTAGGGTCACCTGGAGAGCTAAAGGCTCCCCACCTCCTTACAATGGTGGGAGAACTGCAGGCTGGCAAGCACCACCTCCTGGACATCATAGGAGATGCACAGGGTGTAAAGGCCTCACAGGAGGGTCTCATCTTCAAGGAAAGTCCATACCCTCCTCTTGAGACCTTGACCCCTCTGGACTAGGAAAACCTGACTGGGGCTGACAATATGTGAGGTGAACACCACACAAAAAGTCTACATAGATGCAGGGCAAGAAACAAAAAAACAAGAAGTGAAAAACTCTGATCAACTAAACAGAATCTAAGTTAAACATCTAGAATAAGCCAAACTAAACACCAAAGATTAGAGAACAAGGCAAATAACAAGAAAATCCTAGCTAAAACAGTGAAAACAAGCTCCAGAATAAACTAACCAAGAAAGTCAGATGCCTAGACAGCTTAAGATAATGAGCCATACTAGGAAACATGAAAATAAGTATCAGCCAAAGGAAAAACTGACAGTTCAACTGAGATACAGGAGTTGAAGCAATTATTGCTAAATAAATTCAATGAGCTGAAAGAAGAATTAATTGGAGATCTTCAAACAAATCTAAATCAATTCAAAAATCAAGTCAGTGAGCTGAGGGAAGACATAGAAAAAGAGATGAAGGATATAAGGACACTGGATGACCATAAGGAAGAATTCATAAACTTGAAAAAACAAATGACAAAACTTATGGGAATGAAGGGCATAGGGGAGAAGGTGAAAACGACAATGGAGGGATACAACAGTAAATTTAAACAGCAGAAGAAAGAATCAGTTAATTGGAACACTTGGTACCTGAATTCACACACACGAAAGAACAGATGGTGAAAAGAATGGAAAAATATGAGCAGGGACTTAGGGAGCTGAGTGACAGCATGAAACATGCAAACATACATGTTATGGGTGTCCCAGATGGAGAAGACAGGGGTAAAGGAGCAGAAAGAATAATAGAAGAAATAATCACTGAAAATTTTCCAACTCTTATGAAATACAGAAAATTAGAGATTCAAGAAGTACAGTGCACCCCAAACGGAATAGACCCCAATAGATGTGCTCTGAGACACTTACTGATTAGATTGTCCAATGTCAAAAACAAAGAGAAAATTCTGAAAGTGGCAAGAGAAAAGCAATCTGTCACATAAAAGGGAAGCTCAATAAGACTATGCACTGATTTCTCCACAGAAACCATGGAGGTGAGAAGACAGTGGTGTGATATATTTAACATACTGAAATAAAAGAACTGCCAACTAAGAATTCTGTATACAGCAAAACTGTCTTTCAAAAAAGAGGGAGAGATTAAAGTATTTTCAGACAAACAGACACTGAGAGAGTTCATGAGTACGAGACAGGTGCTACAGGAAATTAAAAAAGGAGTGCTACAGGGGGAGAACCTAAGATGAGGGCTAGGTGAGGCAGGGCAAAAAAACACCTCCATGAAAAATACTAGATAAAAACCAGGAAATGACCCAGAACACCAGTTTAAGCAATGCACCAGCTGGACAATGTCTGCTAAAACCACAGGGACCATGCACTTGGTGAAACTGGGAGTCTGATTTCTGAAACAAGTGAGTGAGCTGGCTGAAAGTTCCACAGCCATGTTGCAGTGTGGGGAAACTAAGGGATGGTGTTTGGAGATGGACTAGTTCTTAAAAAGAAACACAGGAGCAGCTGCAGTTATGATGGTGAGAACCCTGCTGTGAAGCATGGGAGGAGCAGGCTGTGCCAACCTCTCAGTGTCTGGCATGGAGGATAGACAATTGCTGATCCCCTCAGGGCCAGGGGGGCATAGGGGAGAGCCAAAAGGAGAAAAAAACCACATTGATTGCAGCCAGCTCCCCAGTGGGCTGAAGACAATCCTGCCCAGGGCTGGTCCCACAGCCCAGAGCCATGCCAGGAAACCCAGTGTGAAAGGGAGTGTATCCCATGGCACCACACACATGCCACAATCTTGGCCATGGACAGTGGCCTTAGATGCATACACAGCTAGTTGTCCCAGAGCTGGGAAGGTGGAGCTGTGTGAAAAGAGGGGGGCTGAGATGCCCCATTCAGCCATCTTTGCATCAGGCTAGGAACACCCCTGCATGGCCTGGCCATCCAGGTCTTCCCTTGAGGGATGGTGCACACTTGTGACATAGCACAGCCTTCCATCAGCAGAAGTCCTGGAAGATCACAGCTGAGAAGGGGGGCCCACTTCGAAAACCCAGGCATGCTACATTAATGACAGGGACTTGTGGGTCAGTGGCAGAGAAACTCTGGGGCAAAACTGAAATGAAGTCTTCGACTCTTGCAACAGCCTTGAATTTCTGCGAACATCTGGGAGGTTTGATTATTAAAGCTGCCATGCCTCCCTAACCACCCAGACACATGCCCCACAAGTTGTATTTTTTACAACTTGAAAGCACCCTATCAAGCAAAGCAAATGCCAAGAGGCCAAAAACAACAGAAAATCTTAAACCATATGATAAAACCAGATGATATGGAGAACCCAATCATAAACACCCAAATCAAAATATCAGAAGAGACACAGTACTTGAGAAAATTAATCAAAGACTACAATCAAAGAACAAGAGCATGGCACAGGATATAAAGGGCATAAAGAAGACCCTAGAAGAGCATAAAGAAGAAATTGCAAGAGTAAATTAAAAAAATAGAAGATCTTATGGAAATAAAAGAAATTGTTGTCCAAATTAAAAAGACTCTGGATACTCATAATACAAGATTAGAGGAAGTTGAATAATGACTCAGTGTCCTAGAGGACCACAAAACAGAAAATGAAAGAACAAAAGAAAGAATGGAGAAAAAAATTGAAAAAATCAAAATGGATATCAGTGATATGATAGATAAAATAAAACATTCAAACTTAAGACTCATTGGTGTCCCAGAAGAGGAACAGAAGGGTAAAGGTCTAGAAAGAGTATTCAAAGAAATTATTGGGGAAAAATTCCCAAGCCTTCTACACAATATAAATACACAAAGCATAAATGCCCAGTGAACTCCTAATACAATAAATCCAAATAAACCCACTCCAAGACATATTCTGATCAGACTGTCAAATACTGAAGAGAAGGAGCAAGTTCTGAAAGCCGAGAGAAAAGCAATTCACCACATACAAAGGAAACAACATAAGACTAAGTAGTGACTACTCAGCGGCCACCATGGAGGCAAGAAGGCAGTGGCATGACATTTAAAATTATGAGAGAGAAAAATTTTCAACCAAGAATACTTTATCCGGCAAAACTTTCCTTCAAATTTGAGGGAGAGCTTAAATTTTTCACAGACAAACAAATGCTGAGAGATTTTGCCAATAAAAGACCTGCTGTACTTCAGATACTAAAGGGAGCCCTACTGACAGAGAAACAAATAAAGGAGAGAGATATACAGATAATTTTAACAGACATATATAGAACATTACATCTCAAATCACCAGGACCCACATTTTTCTCTAGAGATCATGGATATTTCTCCAGAATAGACTATATGCTGGGACATAAAACAAGCCTCAGTAAATTAAAAACAAAAACAAAAACAAAAACAAAACAATTGAATATATTCCAAGCACATTCTCTGACCACAATGGAATACAAATAGAAGTAAATAAGCTTTGATTTGTAACTCCACTATTTACATCCTACAGGATATAAAATACACAAACTCTAATGACAAATCAGTGGTTTTGGACTCAACGTAAAATATGCAATTTTTGACAAGAACTATATAAAGGTGGGGGAATGGAGGAGTATAAGAACATAGTTTCTGTGTACTATTGAAGTTAAGTTGGTATCAAAGAAAAACAAGATTGTTATGGAGTTAAGAGGTTAAATTTAAGCCACACAGTAAACACAAAGAAATTATCAGAGAATATGATCATAGAGATGAAAAGTAGAGTATGGTTTATGAGAAGTGGGGAAAGGGGCAATGGAGAGTTAAGAAATGAGTGTAGGGTTGCTGTTTGAGGTGAAGGGAAATTTCTAGTAATGGAAGGTGGGAAGGTGATAGCATTACAACATTCTAAATGTGATTAATCCCACTAATGGAAAGCTACGGAGGGGGTGGAGTGGGAAGATATAGGCTATATATATGTTTCCACAATTAAAAAGAAAAGACAGTCTAAATAGATGACAATTGAATGCCAAGGATGATCCTGGATGGCATCTGAGGATGGAGGACAGGAGGCTCAAAGGGATGCAGTTGAAACATAAGGAAAAAAAAGAGGAAATATAGAATGTAAGCTTTGTATCAATGTTGAATTTCTTGAACTTCTTAGCTGTGCTTAATAGGATTGCATAAAAGAATGTTCTTGTTCATGGGAATTGTATACGTGAATTATAGTGTTTTTTCAAGGATGTGTGCAGCTTGCTCTCATATGTTCAGAAGACAGAACAATAGATGATGCATGATAGGGAGGGAGGGAGGGAAAGAAATAAATGGTGGTGTGACAGGATGTTAAATTTGGTGGATTGGGGTATCAGGGGAGGGGGGACAGGGTATGCTGGAATTCTGTGTAAGGGGTTTGTATCATTTTTGCAACTGTTCCTATAGCTTTGAATTTATTTCAAAATAAAATTAAAAAAATAAAAGGAGTGCTACATGCTGATAAGAAAAGCAGGAGAAAGAAGTTTGGAGGAAGAGTGTAGAAATGAAGATTATCAGGTAGGGTAAAAACAGAGAGAGGTAAAAATAAGACATGGCATATAAAATACAAAAGACAAAATGATAGAAGAAAGTACTGCCCTTACAGTAATAACATAAAATGCTAATGGATTAAACTCCTCAATAAAAAGACACAGACTAGCAGAATGGAGTAAAAAATAGGACCTATCTATGCTGTCTACAAGAAACCCATCTTAGACACAAGGACAAAAACCAGCTGAAAGTGAAATGTTGACAAAAGATATTTCATCCAAACAGCAACCTGAAAAAGCAGGAGTAGCTATATTAATATCAGACAATGTAGACTTCAAAAGTAAAACAATCAAAAGAGAACTTTGTCTATTAATAAAAGGGTCAATTCATCAAGAAAACATAGCAATCATAAACATTTATGCACCAAGTCAGGGTGCCTCCAAATTCATGGGGCAGACACTGGGAACACTGAAAGGAGAAGTAGATAATGCCACAATAATAATTGGAGACTTCAATACACAGCTTCCATCCATGGATAGAACACCTAGACAGAAGACCAACAAGGAAACAGAAATATTGAACTTTGTGATAAATGAACTAGACTTGACAGACATTTATAGAACACTAAAGCCCATAACAGAAGGATACACATTCTACTCAAGTGCTCATGAATGTTTTCTAGGATAGACCGCATGCTGGGTCACAAAGCAAGCCTCAACAAATCTAAAATACTGATATTATAAAAAACAAGATCATAATACAATGAAGTTTGAAAAAAATAACAGGCAGAAGACTGAAAAATTCACAAATGTATGGAGACTAAACAACACATTCTTAAAAAACAAGTGGGTAAAGGAAAAATTACAAGAGAAATTAGTAAATACATCAAGGCAACTGACACTGAAAACACAACATATCAAAACTTATGGGATGCAGCAAAGGCAGTACTGAAGGGGAAATTTATTGCCTTAAATGTCTATATTAAAAGAGAAGAGAGAGAGAAAAAATTGAGGAATTAACTGTCCACCTGGAAGAACTAGAGAAAGAACAGCAAGGTAACCCAAAGCAAACAGAAGGAAAGAAATAACAAAGATCAGAGCAGAAATAAATGAAACTGACATCAGGAAAACAATAGAGAGAATCAACAAAACCAGAAGCTGGTTCTTCTTGAAAATCAACAAAATTGATGGACCCCTAGCTAGGCTAACAACAACAACAACAACAACAACAACAACAACAAAAAAAAAAAAAAAAAAAAAAAGGAAGTGGATGCAAATAAATGCAATCAGAAATGGAAAAGGAAACATAACCACTGACCCTGCAGAAATAAGGAGATAATGAGAAGATACTATGAACAACTATATGCTAATAAAATGGACAACTTACATGAAGTGGACAACTTCCTAGAAAAACATAAACAACCAACATTGACCTGAGAAGAAATAGAGGACCTCCACAAACCAATCACAAACAAAGAGATTGAGTCAGTCACAAAATCTCCCAAAAAAGAAAAGCCCAGGACCAGATGTCTTCACACATGAATTTACCAAGCATACAAGAAAGAATTAATTCCAATCCTGCTCAAACTCTTCAAAAAAAATTGAAGAGGAGGGAAAACACCCAACAGATTCTATGAAGCCAACATCATCCTAATACCAAAATCATACTTACTACAAAAAAAAATAAAATTGTAGACCAATCTCTTTAATGAAGACAGATGCAAAAATCCTCAACAAAATATTCACAAATTCAATCCAGAAGGACAATAAAAGAATTATCCACCACAACCAAGTGGGGTTATTTCCAAGCATGCAATTCTTGTTCAACATAAGAAAATCAGTGAATATAATACACCACATCAATAAATCAAAACAAAAGAAACATGATCATTTCAATCAATGTGGAAAAGGCATTTGACAAAATTCAAAATCCTTTCTTTATGAAAACACTTCAAAGGATAGGAATAGAAAGGAATTTTCTCAAGATGATAAAGGCAGTATATGAAAAACCCACAACTAACATCATACTCAATGGGGAGAGACAGAAAGCTTTCCCTCTAAGATTTGGAACAAGACAGGGATGCCCACTGTCACCATTGTTATTCAACATTGTGCTGGAAGTTCTAGCTATAGCAATCAGACAAGAAAAAGAAATGAAAGACATCCAAATTGGAGAGGAAGAAGTAAATCTTTCACTGTTTGCAGATGACATGATTCCATACATTAAAAATCCAGAAAAATCTATAGCAAAGCTATTAGAGCTAATCAATGAATACAGTAAAGTGGCAGGCTACAAAATCAACATGGAAAAATCTGTAGTGTTCTTATGCACAAGTAATGTGCAACAAGAGGAAGAAATTTTTATAAAATCCATTTACAATAGCAACCAAAAGAATCAAGTATTAAGGAATAAACTTAACCAAGGACACAAGACACCTATAAAAAGAAAATTACAAGAAACTGCTAAAAGAAATTAAGGAGGACCTAAAAAATGGAAGAACATACTGTGTTCATGGGTTGGAAGACTAAATATAATTAAAATGTCAACTCTACCTAAACTGATTTATAGATTCAATGCAATACCAATTAAAATCTCAACAACTTACTTTGAAGGAATAGAAAAACCAATAAACAAATTTATTTGGCAAGACAAGGTGCCCTGAATAGCCAAAAGTATCTTGAGAAAAGGGAATGAAGAGGGAGGTCTCACACTACCTGACTTTGAAGCATATTACAAAGCTACAGTGCTCAAAACAGCATGGTACTTGCAATAAGGACAGAGATACCAACAAATGGAATTGAACTGAAAGTTCAGAAATAGACTCTCACATCTACAATTGATCTTTGATAAGGCAGTCAAGCCAAAGCAACTGGGAAAGAGCAGCCTCTTCAATAAATGGTGTTTAGAATTGGATATCCATTTCCAAAAGAACGAAAGAGGACTCCTACCTCACACCTTATACAAAAAGTAACTCTAATTGCATCAAAGACCTAAACATAAGCACTAAGACCATAAGACTCTTCGAAGAAAATGTAGGGCGCTATCTTAAAGATCTTGTGATACGAGATGGTTTCCTAGACCTTACACCTAAAGGGCAAGCAACCAAAGAACAAATAGACAAATGGGATCACTTCAAAATAAAACACTTTTGCACATAAAAGAACTTCATTAGAAAAGTAAAAAGGCAGCCTACACAGTGGGAGACAATATTTGGGAACCACATATCAAACAAGGGTTTAATATTCCAAATATATAAAGCAATCCTACAACTCAACAATGGGAAGACAAACAACCCAATTCAAATATGTGCAAAAGACATGGACACACACTTTTCCGAAGAGGAAATGCAAATGGCTCAAAAACATAGAAAAAATTCTCAATTTCACTGGCTATTAGGGAAATGCAAATCAAAACCACAATGAGGTACCATCTCACAACTACCAGAATAGCCATTATCCAAAAAACAGAAAATGACAAGTGCTGGAGAGGATGTGGAGAAAGAGCCACACTTTTTCATTGCTGATGGGAATGTGGAATGGTGCAACACCTCTGGAAAACAGTGTGGAATTTCCTCAGGATGCTAAGTATAGATTTGCCATGTGACCCAGCTACTCAATTGTTAGATATATAGTCAAAGGAACTGAAAGCTAAGACACAAATGGACATATTTAAACTGATGTTTTTGCAGCATTATTCACAATTGCCAAGAGATGGAAGCAGCCCAAATGTCTATCAGCAGACAGGTGGATAAACAAACTGTGGTATATAAACATGATGGAATATTATGCAGCTGTAAGACAGAACAAAGACAAGGAACATATAATAACATATATGAACCTTGAGGATTATGTTGAGTGAAGTTAGCCAGAAACAAAGGAAAAATACTATCAGTTTCCCTAATATGAACTAACATTAGTGAGTAAACTTGAGAGTTAAAAGCTGATAACACAGGCTACCAGGAGATAGAAAGTAGGTAGGGATCAGGCATTTGATGCTGAAGGACTACAGAAATGTTCAGCAGGATTGATGGTATAGATCCAGAAATAAATAGCATAATACTGTGTAATAGTAGCACAATATCATAAGTACATGGAACAAAGATGTTTGTGAGTAAGGCTAAAAGAGGTGGGATAGGGGAATGTATGACAGAGGTAAAGATAGATGGATGATGAAGCCTGGGACTGTATAACTGGGCAAAAACTGGAGTGGCCAATGACTGTTGCTAAATGTACAGATAAAAAAAACATTCTCACAAGTGGGAGAACACATGAATGTCAACCATGCAGAAGATTGAAAAAAGGATGGTATTTGGGAAAAAAATATAATCAGCACAAACTGGAGTCTATAGTTAACAGTAACATTCCAATATGCTTCCATTAAATGTAACAAAGGCAATAACACAAAGTTAAATGTGTGTGAGAGAGGGGTATAAGGGAGAGATATGGGATTCTTGGTAGTGGTATTGTTTTTTTTGTCCTTACTATTATATTGTATTGTGTGACACTTTTATTTTTCTTTTTATTATCCTTTTTATTATTCACACACAAAAAAAACGCTTTTTCATAATATGTTCAAGTGCTGACTGTGGTGATAAATGTACAACTATATTATGATGCTGTGAAGAACTGATTGTACATTTTGGATGACTGTATGTTATGTGAATATTTCTCTACATAAGATTGTAAGAAAAAATACAAATAGGGGTAAAAGTGCTGGAGAAAACATGGAGAGAGGGATGTACCTATTTACTGTTGAGGAGGCAGAATGGTGTAACCTTTCTGGAGGTCACTGTGGTGGCTCCACCAAAAGTTTAGTATGTGGGGCAATAAGGTACTACAACCTCATTATGGGGTATGTATTTGGAAGATCTGAGAGCAGAGACATGAATGGACACTTGCACACTGGTGTTTATGGAGACAGTACTCATGATTTGCAAAGGATAGAGGTCGCCTAAGGGTACACTGACTGAGGAACAGAATGGTGAACTGTGGTGTATGCATGCAATAGAATATTGAACAACTATGAGTAGGAGTGAAGCTGTGAGACAGGCAATGAGGTGAATGGATACCGTAGAGAGCATGTTGAGTGGCATATGCCAGAAACCAAGGGAAACACTATAATGTCTCAACAATATGGGCTAACTACAATGTGTAAACTCAGCTTAACAAGGAAATGATTATTGTAATGGTCCCTAGATTGCAAGCTCTTACAGCAGTCAAATCTAACCCTGAATTGTAATGGCTGTCTCCAAACTCTGAGATGTTGATCCCGTAATGTATAACCTGATTGGTCTCTGGAACACTAGGTATCTGTGTTTCACCTGAAACTCAGAGCTAGAGTTCAGCAAATATGAATATCAGTATTAATGCATACAGCAACTGTTAAAGAAAAAGCTGAAATGGATTCCAGACTTCAATTAGAGATATGAATAAAGCACATCTGGTTAAGACTAGAGCAAATTGGGCCAAAGGGTAAAGGTTGAAACTGACTGTACACACTTCAACTTTCATGTGAGACCAAGGGAAGAGATGTTTATTTGATGTAGGATCTATATCTTCTAAACAATATAAATTCTACAATCAGTTTGTTCAAACACTACAATTACAAAGTTATGGAACTTTGAATAGCAAGTGAGGTATGTTAGGTCTGTATAGATAAGAATGAAATAGCAACACACCCTAAAGTAATTTGGGTGGAGAATAAAATTATATATTTGGGGCCCCCTTGAAGAGCTGGGGGAGAATGCAGAGGTGTTGGACTTCATCACCTGGATTGCTGCTGATATTCTCACAAACATTGGGGACTGATGGCTTGATGTGCTCAGCCCTCTGTCTTGCGGGTGGCCCCTATGAACCTTGTTGCTGCAAGGAGAGGCTAAATCTGCTTATAATTGTGCCTAAGAGTCTGCCTCTGGGGGCCTCTTTGTTGCTCAGATGTGGCTCTCTCTCTAAGCCACCTTGGTGGGTGCTCTTTCTGCCCTCCCCCCTACCTGGGACCTGATTCCCAGGGGTGTAAATCTCCCTTGCAATGCAGGATATGACTCCTGGGGATGAATCCAGACCTGCCATCATGGGATTGAGAACATCTATTTGACCAAAGAGGGGGGGCATGTGAAATGAAATGAAATAAAGCTTCAGTGGCTGAGAGATTTCAAATGGAGTGGAGAGATCACTCTGGTTGACATTCTTATGCATTATATAGATAGCAATTTTTAGGTTTTAATATATTGGAATAGTTAGAAGCAAATACCTGAAAATTACTAAACTCCTACCCAGTAGCCTTGACTCTTGAAGATGATTGTATAACAATGTAGCTTACAAGGAGTGACAGTGTGATTGTGAAAACCTTGCAGATTGCACTCTCTTTATCCAGTGTATGGATGGATGAGTAGAAAATTGGGGAAAAGGCTAAATGAAAAATAGGGTGGGATAGTGGGGTCATTTGGGTGTTCTTTTAATTTTTTTTTTTTCTGATTCTAATTATTTATGGTGAAAGGAAAATGTTCAAAAATAGTTTGGGGTGGTACAATTCTACAGTCTATTTGTTCAAACACCACAGTTGAATGGAACTTTGAATAGGAAGTGAGATACGGTACGTTAGTATAGGCTGGAGTGAAATAGTGACACATCCCAGAGTAATTTGGGCAGATAATAAAAAATATATTTACAGCCTCCCCCTCCCCAGCCCCAAGGATCTGGGGGAAGGTGCAGATGTGTTGAACATCCTCACCTGGACTGGTGGTTTTTTTTTTTTTTTTTTTTAATCTTCATTTTATTGAGATATATTCACATACCACGCAGTCATACAAAACAAATCATACTTTCGATTGTTTACAGTACCATTACATAGTGGTACATTCATCACCCAAATCAATCCCTGGCACCTTAATTAGCACACACACAAAAATAACAAGAATAAAAATTAGAGTGAAAAAGAGCAATTGAAGTAAAAAAGAACACTGGGTACCTTTGTCTGTTTGTTTCCTTCCCCTATTTTTCTACTCATCCATCCATAAACTAGACAAAGTGGAGTGTGGTCCTTATGGCTTTCCCAATCCCATTGTCACCCCTCATAAGCTACATTTTTATACAACTGTCTTCGAGATTCATGGGTTCTGGGTTGTAGTTTGATAGTTTCAGGTATCCACCACCAGCTACCCCAATTCTTTAGAACCTAAAAAGGGTAGTCTAAAGTGTGCATAAGAGTGCCCACCAGAGTGACCTCTCGGCTCCTTTTGGAATCTCTCTGCCACTGAAGCTTATTTCATTTCCTTTCACATCCCCCTTTTGGTCAAGAAGATGTTCTCCGTCCCACGATGTCAGGTCTACATTCCTCCCCCGGAGTCATATTCCATGTTGCCAGGGAGATTCACTCCCCTGGGTGTCTGATCCCACGTAGGGGGGAGGGCAGTGATTTCACCTTTCAAGTTGGCTTAGCTAGAGAGACAGGGCCACATCTAAGCAACAAAGAGGCATTCAGGAGGAGGCTCTTAGGCACAACCATAGGGAGGCCTAGCCTCTCCTTTGCAGCAAAGTTCTTCCCAAGGGTAAAACCTGTGGTAGAGGGCTCAACCCAGCAAACCACCAGTCCCCTATGTCTGTGGTCATGTTAGCAACCATGGAGGTGGGGTAGGCGAATACCCCTGCATTCTCCACAGGCTCCTCAAGGGGGCACTACATCTTTTTTTTTTCCTTGTTTTTCTTTTTTTCTTTTTTTTTTTTTAACTTTCCCTTCTTTTTTAAATCAACTGTATGAAAAAAAAAGTTAAAAAGAAAACAAACATACAATAAAAGAACATTTCAAAGAGACCATAACAAGGCAGTAAGAAAAAGACAACTAACCTAAGATAACTGCTTAACTTCCAACATGTTCCTACTTTACCCCAAGAAAGTTCCCTAATATAGCAACATTTCTGTGAACTTGCTCCTACTATATCCATCAGAAATTAACAGACCATAGTCATTCCTGGGCATCCCCAGAATGTAAAATAGCTTATCTGTTCTTCTTGGATTATTGTTCCCCCTTCCTTAATTGCTCTCTATTGCTAGTTCCCCTACATTCTACATTATAAACCATTTGTTTTACATTTTTCAAAGTTCACATTAGCGGTAGCATATAATATTTCTCTTTTTGTGCCTGGCTTATTTCACTCAGCATTATGTCTTCAAGGTTCATCCATGTTGTCATATGTTTCACGAGATCGTTCCTTCTTACTGCCGTGTAGTATTCCATCGTGTGTATATACCACATTTTATTTATCCACTCATCTATTGAAGGACATTTGGGTTGTTTCCATCTCTTGGCAATTGTGAATAATGCTGCTATGAACATTGGCGTGCAGATATCTGTTCATGTCACTGCTTTCCGATCTTCCGGGTATATACCGAGAAGTGCAATCGCTGGATCGAATGGTAACTCTATATCTAGTTTTCTAAGGAACTGCCAGACTGACTTCCAGAGTGGCTGAACCATTATACAGTCCCACCAACAATGAAAAAGAGTTCCAATTTCTCCACATCCCCTCCAGCATTTGTAGTTTCCTGTTTGTTTAATGGCAGCCATTCTAACCAGTGTTAGATGGTATCTCATTGTGGTCTTAATTTGCATCTCTCTAATAGCTAGTGAAGCTGAACATTTTTTCATGTGTTTCTTGGCCATTTGTATTTCCTCTTCAGAGAACTGTCTTTTCATATCTTTTGCCCATTTTATAATTGGGCCGACTGTACTATTGTCATTGAGTTGTAGGATTTCTTTATATATGCAAGATATCAGTCTTTTGTCAGATACATGGTTTCCAAAAATTTTTTCCCATTGAGTTGGCTGCCTCTTTACCTTTTTGAGAAATTCCTTTGAGGTGCAGAAACTTCTAAGCTTGAGGAGTTCCCATTTATCTATTTTCTCTTTTGTTGCTTGTGCTTTGGGTGTAAAGTCTAGGAAGTGGCCGCCTAATACAAGGTCTTGAAGATGTTTTCCTACATTATCTTCTAGGAGTTTTATGGTACTTTCTTTTATATTGAGATCTTTGGTCCATTTTGAGTTAATTTTTGTGTAGGGGGTGAGGTAGGGGTCCTCTTTCATTCTTTTGGATATGGATATCCAACTCTCCCAGCCCCATTTGTTGAAAAGACCATTATGACTCAGTTCAGTGACTTTGGGGGCCTTATCAAAGATCAGTCGGCCATAGATCTGAGGGTCTATCTCTGAATTCTCAATTCAATTCCATTGATCTATATGTCTATCTTTGTGCCAGTACCATGCTGTTTTGGCAACTGTGACTTTATAGTAAGCTTCAAGGTCAGGGGGTGTAAGTCCTCCCACTTCGTTTTTCTTTTTTAGAGTGTCTTTAGCAATTCGAGGCATCTTCCCTTTCCAAATAAATTTGATAACTAGCTTTTCCAAGTCTGCAAAGTAGGTTGTTGAAATTTTGATTGGGATTGCATTGAATCTGTAGATGAGTTTGGGTAGAATTCACATCTTAATGACATTTAGCCTTCCTATGAACATGGAATATTTTTCCATCTTTTAAGGTCCCCTTCTATTTCTTTTAGTAGAGTTATGTAGTTTTCTTTGTATAGGTCTTTTACATCTTTGGTTAAGTTTATTCCTAGGTACTTGATTTTTTTAGTTGCTATTGAAAATGGTATCTTTTTCTTGAGTGTCTCTTCAGTTTGTTCATTTCTAGCATATAGAAACATTACTGACTTATGTGCATTAACCTTGTATCCCGCTACTTTGCTAAATTTGTTTATTAGCTCTAGTAGCTGTATCGTTGATTTCTCAGGGTTTTCCAGATATAAGATCATATCATCTGCAAACAATGACAGTTTTACTTCTTCTTTTCCAATTTGGATGCCTTTTATTTCTTTGTCTTGCCGGATTGCCCTGGCTAGCACTTCCAGCACAATGTTGAATAACAGTGGTGACAGCGGGCATCCTTGTCTTGTTCCTGATCTTAGAGGGAAGGCTTTCAGTCTCTCACCATTGAGTACTATGCTGGCTGTGGGTTGTTCATATATGCTCTTTATCATGTTGAGGAAGTTTCCTTCAATTCCTACCTTTTGAAGTGTTTTTATCAAAAACGGATTTTGGATTTTGTCAAATGCTTTTTCAGCATCTATTGAGATGATCAATTGATTTTTCCCTTTTGACTTGTTAATGTGTTGTAATACATTGATTGATTTTCTTATGTTAAACCATCCTTGCATGCCTGGAATAAACCCTACTTGGTCATGGTGTATGATTTTTTAATCTGTCTTTGGATTCAATTTGCAAGTATTTTGTTGAGGATTTTTGCATCTATATTCATTAGGGAGATTGGCCAGTAGTTTTCCTTTTTTGTAGCATCTTTGCCTGGTTTTGGTATTAGATTGATGTTAGCTTCATAGAATGAGTTAGGTAGTGTTCCATTTTCTTCAATGTTTTGAAAGAGTTTGAGTAAGATTGGTGTCAGTTCCTTGTGGAAAGTTTGGTAGAATTCCCCTGTGAAGCTATCTGTCCCTGGGCATTTATTTGTGGAAGATTTTTGATGACTGATTGGATCTCTTTGCTTGTGATGGGTTGGTTGAGGTCTTGTATTTCTTCTCTGGTCAGTCTAGGTTGTTCATATGTTTCCAGGAAATTGTCCATTTCTTCTACATTATCCAGTTTGTTGCCATACAGTTGTTCATAGTATCCTCTTATAATTTTTTTAATTTCTTCAGGATCTGCAGTTATGTCAACTTTTTCATTCATTATTTTGTTTATATGGGTCTTCTCTCTTTTTGATTTTGTCAGTCTAGCTAGGGGCTTGTCAATCTTGTTGATCTTCTCAAAGAACCAACTTTTGGTGATATTTATCCTCTCTATTGTTTTTTTGTTCTCTATGACATTTATTTCTGCTTTAATCCTTGTCATTTCTTTTCTTCTACTTGGTTTAGGATTGGTTTGCTGTTCATTTTCTAGCTTCCTCAGTTGGTCCATTAGTTCTTTGATTTTGGCTCTTTCTTCCTTTTTAATATATGCATTTAGTGCTATAAATTTCCCCCTTAGCACTGCTTTTGCTGCATCCCATAGGTTTTGGTATGTTGTGTTCTCATTTTCATTCGTCTCTATATATTTAGCAATTTCTCTTGCTATTTCTTCTTTAACCCACTGATTGTTTAGGAGTGTGTTGTTTAACCTCCAGGTATTTGTGAATTTTCTAAGTCTCTGATGGTTATTGACTTCTAATTGTATTCCATTGTGGTCAGAGAATGTGCTTTGAATAATTTCAATCGTTTTAAATTTATTGAGGCTTGTTTTATGTCCCAGCATATGATCTATTCTGGAGAAATTTCCATGAGCACTAGAAAAGTATGTGTATCCTGGTGATTTGGGATGTAATGTCCTGTATATGTCTGTTAAATCTAATTCATTTATTAGATTGTTTAGGTTTTCAATTTCCATATTGGTCTTCTGTCTGGTTGATCTATCTATAGGAGAGAGTGACGTGTTGAAGTCTCCCACAATTATTGTGGAAACATCAATTGCTTCCTTTATTTTTGCCAGTGTTTCTCTCATGTATTTTGTGGCACCTTGATTGGGTGCATAGACATTTATGATTGTTATTTCTTCTTGCTGAATTGCCCCTTTTATTAGTATGTAGTGGTCTTCTTTGTCTCTCAAAACATCCCTGCATTTAAAGTCTATTTTATCTGAGATTAATATTGCTACACCTGCTTTCTTTTGGCTGTAGCTTGCATGAAATATTTTTTTCCATCCTTTCACTTTCAGTTTCTTTGTGTCCCTGTGTCTAAGATGAGTCTCTTGTATGCAACATATTGATGGTTCATTGTTTTTGATCCATTCTGCGAATCTATATCTTTTAATTGGGGAGTTTAATCCATTTACATTCAACGTTATAACCATGAAGGCATTTCTTGAATCAGCCATCTTATCCTTTGGTTTATGTTTGTCATATTTTTCCCCTCTGTCTATTAATATCCTTTATTGTACCCATACTGAATCTCTTTAGTACTGAACCTTTCTCCAAGTCTCTCTGTTCTTTCTTTGTTTCTCTGTCTGTAGGGCTCCCTTTAGTATCTCCAGTAGGGCAGGTCTCTTGTTAGCAAATTCTCTCAGCATTTGTTTGTTTGTGAAAAAATTAAGCTCTCCCTCAAATTTGAAGGAGAGCTTTGCTGGATAAAGTATTCTTGGCTGGAAATTTTTCTCACTCAGAATTTTAAATATATCGTGCCACTGCCTTCTCGCCTCCATGGTGGCTGCTGAGTAGTCACTACTTAGTCTTATGCTGTTTCCTTTGTATGTGGTGAATTGCTTTTCTCTTGCTGCTTTCAGAACTTCCTCCTTCTCTTCTGTGTTTGACAGTGTGATCAGTATATGTCTCAGAGTGGGTTTATTTGGATTTATTCTATTTGGAGTTCGCTGAGCATTTATGATTTGTGTATTTATGTTGTTTAGAAGATTTGGGAAGTTTTCCCCAACAATTTCTTTGAATACTCTTCCTAGACCTTAACCTTTTCTTCCCCTTCTGGGACACCAATGAGTCTTATATTTGGACGTTTCATATTATCTATCATATCCCTGAGGTCCATTTTGATTTATTCAATTTTTTTCCTCATTCTTTCTTTTATGCTTTCATTTTCTATTCTGTCATCTTCTAGGTCACTGATTCGTTGTTCAACTTCCTCTAGTCTTGTACTATGAGTGTCCAGAATCTTTTTAATTTGGTCAACAGTTTCTTTAATTTCCATAAGATCATCCATTTTTTTTATTTAGTCTTGCAATGTCTTCTTTATGCTCTTCTAGGGTCTTCTTGATTTCCTTTGTCTCCTGTACTATGGTCTCATTGTTCATCTTTAGTTCTTTGAGTAGCTGCTCTAGGTGCTGTGTCTCTTCTGATCTTTTGATTTGGGTGCTTGGGCTTGGGTTATCCATATCGTCTGGTTTTTTCATATGTTTTATAATTTTCTGTTGTTTTTGGCCTCGTGGCATTTGCTGAACTTGATAGGGTTCTTTTAGGATTTGTAGACCAATTGAAGTCCTTATCTCTAATTTATCAGATCTACAGTTTCGTGGAGTACACTTTCTCTAACTAACCAGCAGGTGGCGTCCATGAGCCACCTGTTCTCCACAAGCCAGTTCTCCCCTGCTTAGCTTTTTTGGTGAGTGGGGGAGTGAGTCTTGTGGGGTCCAATTGGTGTACCAAGCTTGTGTGTGTAGTTGGTGTTGCCTGCCCTGTATATGGGGCGTGTTTCTGGGCAGTCAGGGAGGGGGGGTGGCTCTAACAATCAAATCTCCCTGGTGATCCTATAGTTTTAAGTCTGCTGCAATAGTCTAATCCTTCAGTTCAGTCCTGCCACAGTTTGTCTCTGCCTCTGACCCACAAGTCCTTGGTATTGGCGTATGGCTCCTGAGACTTGCAAGTGGGCCCCTCTTCCAGGCTGTGCACCCCCTGGTCCTCTGTTGAGGGATGACTGTGCTATGTCACAGGTGAGTGCCGTCCCCCCAGAGCAGTTCTGGGCTGCTGGGCTGTGTAGGGAGGCTCCCAGTCTGCTGAAATGATGGCTGATTGTGGCTTTGTTAATTCACACTGCTCTACCTTCCCAACTCTGGGACATTCATCTGAGGTTGCAGGGAAGGCTAATGTCCTTGCCCAGTTTTGTGGTGTGTGCCTGTTATTTGAAGCACTTCCGTCACACAGCGTTGTCTGGGGCAGTTCTGGGCTATGGGGCTGGCGATGGGCAGGAGTGTTTCCTGTCCACCAGGATGATGGCTGTGAGCGGACACCCCCCTTTTCTTGGGAAGTTGTGGTGTTTAGTGAATTTTCTCAGCCACTGGATTATTGTGTTCTGTCTCAGAGCTCTCCTAGTTCTGCTCTTGACTTGATGTGCCCAAATTGAAAGTCTCTGAAGCTTTCTGTATTGGGCTTCTTAGAGTAATTGTTTTAGAAAAAGAAAAAAAGGATTAAAAAAAAAAAACAAAAGGGCCCTCCTCAGAGATCTAATGTGTTATTGAAATGCTAAGAGACAAAGCAACCAGGGCCATTAAGGAAAGGTCCACAGGGCAGAGAGATCAGCTTTTCTTTGGGATTTGCATATGCGCCTCAGGGCCTGAGCTCCAGCCTGAGCTCTGCCCTTCCCCCTTCTATGTTCACCAGAACTCCAAAAATCCTCCGCTTTTATTTTGGAGTTTTTCGTATTGTTTTTTTTCTATGCCTGTCTCCTCTCTGCTGGGCTGTCTGCTCTCAGATTCTCTGGTGTCTGGTCTCAGTCCATCTATGGTTGGAGTTTGGATCAGTAGAATGAGTTTCCGATAAGGGCTGCCACTGCAGTTCTCCCTTCTCCTTCCCGGAGCTGACAGCCCCTCCTCCCACGGGACTGAGCCTGGCAGGGAGGGGCATGGGTCCCCTGGCCGCAAAAACTTACAGATTTCACTGATCTCAGCAGTTCCACGTTTTCATGAGTGTTGTATGAAGTATGCCCAAAGTCAGATTGCTCTGTGGTGTCCAGTCCACGCAGTTCCTGGCTTTGTACCTACTTTCCTGGAGGAGTAACTAAAACATACAGCTCACCAGTCTGCCATCTTGCCCTGCCTCTGGACTGGTGTTAATGTTGTCACAAACATTGGGACTGGTGGTTTGATGTGCTGAGCCCTCGAGCATTGGACTTGCCCTTATGAAGCTCGTTACCACAAAGGAGAGTCTAAACTTGCATGTAATTGTGCCTAAGAGTCTCCCCCTGAGTACCTCTTTGTTGCTCAGATGTGGCCCTCTCTCTCTCTAACTGAGCCATCTCAACAGGTGAACTCACTGCCTTCCCCTCTATGTGGGACCCGACTCCCTGGGCTGTAAATCTCCCTGGCAATGCAGAATATGACTCCCGGGGATGAATATGGACCCAGCATCATGGGACTGAGAGTATCTTCTTGACCAAAAGGGGGATGCAAAATGAGATGAAATAGTTTCAGTGGCTGAGAGATTTCAAACGGAGTTGAGAGGTCACTTTGGTGGACATTCTTATGCACTATATAGATAACACCTCTTAGGTTTTAATGTATTGGAATAGCTAGAAGTAAATACCTGAAACTACCAAACTCCAACCCAGCAGTCTGGACTCCTGAAGACAATTATATAATAATGTAGATTACAAGGGGGGACAGTGTGATTGTGAAGACCGTGTGGATCACACCCCCTTTATCTAGTGTATGGATGAGTAGAAAAATGGGGATAAAAACTAAAGGACAAATGGGGTGGGATGGGGGATGATTTGGGTGTTATTTTTTCACTTTTATTTTTTATTCTTGTTCTGGTTCTTTCTGATGTAAGAAAAATGTTCAGAGATAGATTGTGGTGATGAACGCATAACTATGTTATCCTAGTGTGGACAGTGGATTGTATACCATGGATGATTGTATGGTGTGTAAATGTATTTCAATAAAACTGAATTTAAAAAAGAAAAACAAAAAAAATAGATTGGGGTGATGAATGCACAATTATAAGATGGTACTGTGAACAGGTGATTGTACACCATGGATGATTGTATTGTAAGTGAATATATCTCAATAAAATTGAATTGAAAATAGGGAAGGGCTTGCCACAAGGAGAGAGAAGGAGATGGGGTGGGTTGGGGGTTCCATCATATCTGTCACCCATGCCTCACTCTGCAGGGTTTTCTGAGTCCCAAGCAGCAAACTGAAGTAAACATCCCAAACAGGCAAATGCCCTTCTCTCCATAATGCAGAGAAGCATGGTCTTCCACATTCTGTCTCTCCCATCATCTTAACTGCATTACTACTGATTAAAGGGCACCATGGAGCCTCACAAAGCCCCAGCTCTGAATTCAATTAGCTTAGGAATATATATTTGAATATGATGCAGAGGCCTGGGGTGCAACTGTATCTGCTAAGAAAGCTCAGCAGATGGAACCGTTCAGCTTCTTCTTCTCTCCTTGAATGCCAGTATCAATGTGTCCCACCATAGCCTGTACACAAACAGCAGACACACACATATGAATGAGATGATCACATTTTGTTCTGAGAGGGCAGTGGAGGACACCTCATGTGGTGGTGGGGTAAATCTTTCCCTGAGTTTTCTGGCTAGCCCATGATGGCACCAGGTTGACAGAACCTCACAGCTCCTGAGGGTCCCCAGCCTGGTATTGGGATGTTGTGTACCACTTCTGATGCTGCCAGGGACCCTGAAGGGCCATAAGCTCTGAGATCCCAGCCAATGAACAGACCTACCACAAGCTCCACCCGTATGTGCTGTGGTGGCATTCTGGAATCTGGTGGACATACAGACCCACCTAGGGGGCTTTGGAAAATGTGGAACCCTGAGCCATATCTTTGCCCAATTTGAGTCAGCAGAGTCTGCATGTTTAATAAGACACAGGTAGTCAGCCAGGACTTGGAAGACTTGGAAGTCATTTGTGAAGCACACCTATGCCTGATCTCACCCTTCATATCTCTCACAAACATTATGGTAGGCCAGGTCCCTGCCTGCATGGACAATGGTGGAGCTTGATGAGGTGAAAGGGTTTTCCTAAGGTGATGAGGCTGTCAGCACTGGAGCTGGGGTCTGGACCCATGAGGGCTCTTTGGAGGGTGGCAGGGAAGAATTTGGGAGAAATCTGTCAGCACTGGGGCCAGGGAGAGTGAGCTATTGTAGAGGAGGATATGGGAGGAATGGGCAGAGGGGGAAGCATTTGTCTGCCTGGGGGCCAGGGGTGGCTGGGGGCAGGGGATCCCCACATGGACTCTGGAAAGACCAAGGGGCTGGGAGAGAGCCTTCCTGGCAGAGGAAGCATGCAGTGGGTGTGAAGCTGATCTGGTGGACAAATAAATGGGTGTTGGCATCTATAGCCACTCTGACTTCCCAGGCTGCTGTGAGGGTGACATGAAATTCATGTCCAATGCTTAGGATATAGTGAATGTTCAGTAAATACCACCAGATATTACTACCATTTGCTAATAGGATTACAAAGGGCTATCTGACTTCTGGGCCCCAAAGTGCTGGGAAACTGCAGCTAAATATTGATGTCTGGGTGACCATGCCCTAAATTTATGAGGGTGGATCACCCTATACTTTGACCACTTTTAAAAACACAAGTTGGTCAGAACAATCTGAGAGTCCTCCTGTAAGATCCTCTCTGCTCCACCCTTGAACCACCTACAAATGATCTGGCTCCTACTTCAAAGAAGATTGGGATACATCCAAGCCCCACCTCCATTCCAGGGCCCTGCACATGGTTGCCTGCTGTAACCTCCTGGTTGGTCGACGCCAGCCACCTCAAGGTCTACAGTCTGTTCTAAATCTAGCAGTCACCATGGTCCTTTGTGACATCAAAAGCTCTTACCATGCCATGGCATAAAACTTGCTATTCCTGTCCCTTCCACACAGAGTAAAAATCAACACTGTGTACTGTCCTTCCAGGCTCACAGGCCATGTCTGACCCTTTTATCTTGTCACCTGCCTTCACTGGCTTGCCTAGGCCAGACTCATGGTCCTGACTGATGTTACTCCAGCTTCCAGGTTCAGGCAGAACTGGGACATGGCCTGTTCTCCAGGAACATGAATTGCTTCTCCCCTCTCCTGCTCCAAGTCTCTGCCCAAATGTCACTTTTGCATTGACCAGTCTAATGACCCCTATTTAATGCTGCAGCCACCTCTATGCTTGGCCCCTACCCAGGCACCCAGAACCTGCTGACAAAATGGATGCTCTCTCATTGGCTTTCTCCATTGTTCACTATCCATCTCTCCTTGCTCAAGCATCACTTCCCCTCCTCCTTGTGAGTCCATTGATGAATCCATGGCATTTACAGCAGTGCCTGGCCCCAAGAATGCATACCATTGACATTTGCTGGATGAGAAAAGGGAAAGGCAGGAGATGGTTAAAGTGACCACAGCTGAGGCCAATGCAAGTGTTTCTTTCCAGCAGGGTGGTGAGTCTGCCTTCTGACCTCAGGGTATACAGGACCAGGGCATGTCCCAGGAAGGCACTGTAAAGGCAAGTCCTGATAGCAACTGTTTGCTGTCTTTTGCCTTGCTCCACTGAGTGTCACCAACAGGGGGCAATTCTGAGATTCAGGCATTCCAAAGAGCTGACATGCTGGTGCCTGGCCAGAAGGCCAAAGGTTCAGCAGATATGTGAGGGGCAGAGCATTGGAGAACCAGCTCTCAAGATCCATCATTGGGGACCTTGAGTTTGATTTGGCTGCTGTGGAGATTTACTGTATTTGTACTGGAGGAACAAGGAACACTCTCTCAACAGCCCCTCAAAGATGAACCTACTCAGGCCACCATCAACACTCCCCAGCACCTTATTTTGTACTCTGGGAACCTGACCAATCCAGGGATGGGCTCTTTGCCCAGGGGTGGCACCCTCATTGGCTGTCCAGGACCAATCCCCAGACCTGATGTAAAGGGCACTGCCAAGCGTGTATCAGAAGTTCAGAGGCCACTAGCAGAGAAGAGCAGGGACAGCAAAGCAAGAGACAGGGAGAGCAAAGCTGTCCAGGACATCCTGGCTCTAAACCCCAGATCACACTGTCCTACAATAGTCCACTCTCCCACTTTCCACTTTTTAAAAGATGGCCACTATCTGTCACTGTTATTTCTTCCTAAGGACAGGCTTTTCCTCATATATGCATGCATGCATCTCTCCATGCATCCATCCATTCTTCCACCCATCTATCCCTTCATCCATCTTCCCTCTCTTCCTTGCTTTTCCCATCCACACATCCCTCCTTCTAAGCATCTATTGATCCTTCTATCTACCCATATATCTCCCTTTTCTCCTTCACTTCCTGCAATCCATCCATCCATTTATCCTTCCTTCCTTCCTTTCTGCTTTATTTCCAACCATCTATCCACCTAACCATCAATCAATCTCAACACAAATTCCTTGATGAGTTCATCCACCCATCTCACCATCCATCCCTCCATACTACTATCATGCCACCCAACTGTTCACCCAGCTACTATTCAAAATATTTTCTTGGGAGCAAGACAGATTCAACTCTGGCCTCAGCCTTTCTGAGGAAGTGTCCATCAACCATGAACAGTGCCCAAGAGAGAGCCAGGAAGGCTATGTCCCTGAAGCAAGAGAGCTGAAAGGTGAGTCAGCAGGGCAGACAAATAAGGCGGAGATTGAGTGAAGGGGGTGTGGAGCTCATCCTCAGTTGGAGCCTCTCAGGGAAGTTTCCAAAGCAGGGGCACACTGTGCTTTGTGTCTTAGTAAAGATCCCTGTAGGCTTAGGGTGGCAGGTGGCCTGGGAGGAGGCCCCTATAGGGTCATGTTCATTTGGAAGTGCAGTTGACCAAATGGCTTTGTCTTTTTTTTTAATATCAGGAGAAGTTTCATAAAGAATTGCTTTATTGAAACAAAAAATATACACAAACTATAAGGCCCTAAGAAAATTAAATATCTAAGTTAAAGCAAACAGGGGGCAATTCAACATCCAGGGCTGATAGAATGCTTGAAGGAGACTACAACAGAGTAGACTCCCACATCAGAGAGGGTATCTTCACAAGGGAAAATTGCCCCTGCTGTAGCAGATTTTCAAGTTCTCTTTTCTTATTGAGGATCATGAGAGCCCTCCACTCAAGTTGAGGTATGCAATTTGTGCTCTTCAGGCAGGTAAACTCTCAAAATCTAGAGGATTGGAGGGAAATAATTTTTATTTTTCTGTATAGATCTGAGGTCCAAACTGAGCTTTTGCTTTAACAGTATTGTCAGTCAGCTTTTTGGCAAAGAACATTGGCTGTTTCTGTTTGAAGCTGTTTCTGTCTTTACTGACTCTTCTGTAACTCTGTTGACAGTTCCCAATGGCTTTCTGAAATCTCTAGGTAAGGCTGGTGGAGCATCAAATATTTTACCAACAGTGTTAAAATCTGAAATCTCCCATCAAAGCCTTTGACCATTGCTTTGGCTCATTCTTAGGAACCACATGGGTGCCATGTTCTCTATTTTCCTTATCAACAAAGATCAGAGTAGCCATTCTGGATTACTCCAAGGTTCTGCCTGTCTTTCCTTGTCTTAAGACCAAGTTGGAGAAAACAGCTCAGATGGCCTGGACACAGCTGAACTGGTCACTCAGAAAAGGGCAGAGTTGAGCACAGACCTCAAAAAAGAGGCTAGCAGTGAGTGGCACAGGTAACAGGATACAGATTCTCCATATTTGGCAACTGGGTTTAAGCACTATCCCCATGGAAACTGATGGGCAGACAGGTAATAAGATATTGAAAAATTTGACAAAAAATTTCCTTCCTTTCATTAATTTCTCTCAAACTTTCTTCCAGTAGAATGATGAGGGAAGTGCTGTTTGTGTCCAGGGCTGAGAGTGAGAAGTGTTCTTCAGGTGCTTGCCACCCAGGATAGGTTGTCCTCAAATTCAGTTTTGGTTAAATCTTCTGATAATGCAGAAAGGTGAAGCCCTTGTTGTGGTTTGCTATAGCTGCCATTATGCAAAATATCAGAAATTGATTGGCTTTTATAAAGGGGATTTTTTAGTTTACAAATTTACAGTTCTAAGGTCATAAAATTCTCCAAGAGAGATACCTTCACTAATGAAAGGCTGATGGCATCAGGAACGCCTCTGTTAGCTTGTAAGACACATGGTTGTCATCAGCTGGTCTATTTTCCTGGGTTCTTGTTTTAAAATGGTTTTCTCCAAAATGTCTTTGAGCCTCTGTATCTCTTAATTACTCTCTCTCAGCTCCTGTGCATCTTTTCTTGTTCTCCCAGTGTGTTTCTAACTGTCTGGGGGTCCTCTATTAGCTTAACTAAAGCAAACTCAGTGCTTCATTTCTTAGCCTGGAGTCTCCAAACACCCTTCTATCTGCAACTACCAGTGCCTCCAATTGTCTATGCCTGTGTTTGCCCTTAGCTTCTCTCCAAAATGCCCCTCTTAAAGAACTCCAGTGAACTAATCAAGACCCCCCCAGAATGGGTGGGGTCACACCTCCATGAAAATGATCTAATCAAAAGTTCTCACCTATAGTTGGGTAGTCACATGTCCACAGAAACAACCTAATCAAAAGGTCCCACCCTAATCAAAAGATTAATTCTTACCCCACAATATTTCATTAAAGAGCATGATTTTTGTGGGGGGCATAATTGATTCAAACCAGTACAGCTGCTACCCCAAATATGACTCCCCTCCCCCCACCAGTGGCCAATACAGACATTTGTGTCTTTGTTAAGGCTATGACAAACAGCACACAACATTGGCTTCAACAACAGAGATTTATTGTTTAAGTCCAAAATCAAGCTCTCAACTTACTGTAAATTCTGTGGTGTTCTGGTTGTGACTCAACCTCTGCTTCCATCACATGGTCATCCATCTTTTTCTTTCTCCTGCTCACTCCTGCCTGGGATTCCTGGTGCTTTGGGTCCACTGGAAGGGGATAGCTGCCAGGACCCATCCTGAATGGGTGACAGGATGTGCAATGCCCTGAGTGCTGGCCATCTGATGCAGACAACAGGGTCTGGAGGGGCTCTCTTTGTAGGGCATTCAGTTCCTTGGCACTCTGTGCCTCCCTCCACCTTCCCTGGCCCTCACCTCTGCCTGTGGGAGACCAAGAATGGCTGTGGTTCACCCACCAGTGCTTCCCAGGAGAGGGCAGAGAAACCTACACTACCCTCAGATGCAAAGTTACTTTTCTTCATCTGTAAGATGGGTTATGACACACTCATCTTAAGAGATTGTACAGGATTGACATGAGTTGGTGCAGACAGTGTGGGGGCCCATTGCATCACCTCAGGTCCCCAGATTGCCTCTTGTGGGGCTAAAACCCCTGTGAATATGCCTGGAGCTGCCATAACTATCACAAAACAGGTTTAAACAACAGAAATTTGTGGTTTAACACATTTTTGGAGGTCAAAAGTTTGAAATTGAGTAATGGTGAACTGGTGACCAGACTTCAAGCAGCAGGCAGGTGGAAATGCTGGCTACAGTCTGGGTGGCTGATGTGCACAAAATCCTTCTGTTTTCCAGGCACAGGGAGAGAAAGAAGCAATTCCTGCAGGAGCATTGCAGACAGCTGAGGGGATTGCAGGGATTGCCGAAGTGGCAGCCACAATAGTCACTGCATATCCACAACATGCTCAGGCTGGTGTTCCTCAAACTCCAGTTGGCTTCCATGATGGGGGCAGATTTTTATGTCTGGTGCAGCCCTGTGTATCTCTGGAGTTCAGAAATATGGAGTTATTCTTGGAGCCTGTGCTGGTTTCAATGTATTATGTCATCAAAAATGCCATATCTTTGATGCAGTCTTCTGGGGGTGGATATATTAGTGTTGATGATGTTGGAAGCTTTGGATTAGATTATTTCCAATGATATGTGACCCACCCAACTGTGGATGATAACTGATTAGACAACTTCCATGGAGATGTGGCCATACCCATGAAGTATATGCCTTGATTAGTTTGCTAGAGCCCTTTATAAGAGCTCATACAGGAGATTTCTGCTGCAGCTTACAGACATTTTAAAGACAGCCGTTGAAAGCTGATGCTGATATTTGGAGAACAGCACTTTGAAACACAGCCTGGGAGCAAAAGATGCCAGCCACATGCATTCCCAGCTAACAGAGATTTTTGGGATGCCATTGGCCATCCTTCAGTGAAGGTACCCTATTGTTGATAACTTAGCTTGGACATGATTATGGCCTTAAGACAGTAATTTTGTAACCAAATAAACCCACTTTATAAGAGCCAAACCATTTCTGATATTTTGCATTCTGGCAGCATTGGCAAACCAGAATAGAGCCCATGGTTGGGAAATGTCATGGGGCAAGTCATGGCCAGAACTGCCCAAACACCCATCACCTCAGCCCCCTTAGAAATTTTCCCCTCATTGCCACTCCCTGAGCCACCCTCCTGGAGACAGATAATGGCAACACACTTTTAATGCATGGCATCAGCAAATGCCTGAGCAGGATTGTGGGGATTTTCCATTCCCATGTCCCCAAATAACCCAGGACTTACAATCTTATTATTCTAAGATTTAATTTTACTTACATTTTAAGTTGAAAGACCAATAAAAACATTTAAAAGGGAAAATGTCTGCATCACCAGAAATGACTTCCAAGTAATCTGTTCATTTACCTATGTTCTGTTCATTATTCCTCTGTACATACTTGTTAACAGTATATAAGAATTATGAAAGATCATCATTTCTTGTACATTTGTCAGTTAGCATTTAAAGATATTCTAATTTAACCTAGTTATCATAATTGTGTTTATAGAGTTGTAAGAAAAAATAGAAGTTGAAAATTAAAGTTTTCAGCCAGTTTTTACCTCATAAGTATGTGCATGTGCTAATCTGTTGAACACAATTCTGATTTCCCTGCTTACAACTCATTACAAAAGTCTGCATTCAGCAGTTCCAGATCACCTCACAATCCTACATTTTAATTTATTTTTCATTAACATGTCAAAAGGAAAACTGAATTCATGTTTGAATTTTTTGTAAAGCATTCTTGATTGTTAATTTTCCCAGTCTGATATTCCTGGTGTGAACTGCAGCTGAACACTTTTTCACCTTGATTTTAGTGTTGATGTTTCCTCAGTATGAGAAATTTAACATCAATGGGTAAATTAAAAACACCAAAGACTTTTCTTCATTCTACATATACATAGAATGTATTATACAATGTGAAACATCACAAGTATTCTACACACTGCTTTGTAAGTAAAGAATTTCTCACATTTTTTCATTGAGTAGCCACCCCATCAAATATTATAGCTTGTTCTCCTAGAATATCCTCCTCCTAGTAAGGATATTTCTGTCCATTTTTATGGTTTAGGAGTTATTCCTACTGTGAGCTATACTTGTATACTGAAGGATGGAGCTAAGCTGAAACTTAATATATGTAATTATGACTTTGAGTTCATCCTAAAATAGTAAATCATGTTATTTAAACATAGATTGTAAATAAAAGCATTTACCCATTTATTGCATTGAGAGAAATTTATTACACTCCTGTGTGAATTATTTTATTTTAAATGTTAAAGCTGTGGCTGAAGACTCTTCCATAAGCAAAACATATTTAATGAGTTCTCTGATGTCCAATAGCAGAATAATGCCTAAAGGTTTTCCTACTTAGATGGGAGAAATGTTTTCTCCCCAGTGGTAATTACCTTATGTCATCTGAGACTATCAGTGAAGCATTTCCCACATACATGACAGGTATATAGTTTCTTCTCACTGTGAGTTCTCTCACGTTGCATAAGTTTCCATGTAGATGGAAGGATTTCCCACATGGATGGCCAACTTATGGTTTCTCCCCAGTGTGAGTTTTCTCATTTTGCCTAAGTTTATCATGTACATAGAAGGATTTCCTGCATAGATGGTAGATGTGGCTGCTCTGCAGTGTGAATTCTTTCATGTCGCCTAAGGCTACCATGAAAACTGTAGGATTTCCCACATATATTGCAGACATTGGGTTTCTCCCCAGTGTGAATTCTTTCATGTTGCCTAAGGTTACCACAATAACTGAAGGATTTCCCACACATACTGCAGACATATGGTTTCTCCCCAGTGTGAATTCTTTCATGTTGCCTAAGGGTACCAGAATGACTGAAGGATTTCCCACACATACTGCAGACATATGGTTTCTCCCCAGTGTGAATTCTTTCATGTTGCCTAAGGGTACCAGAATGACTGAAGGATTTCCCACACATACTACAGACATATGGTTTCTCCCCAGCATGAATTCTTTCATGTTGCCTAAGGTTACTCCAATAACTGAAGGATTTCCCACATATATTACAGATATTGGGCTTCTCTCCAGTGTGAATTCTTTCATGTTGCCTAAGGTTACCACAATAACTGAAGGATTTCCCACACATGCTGCAGAGATGTGGTTTCTCCCCATTGTGAATTCTTTCATGTTGTCTAAGGGCACCACAACCTCTGAAGGATTTCCCACATATATTGCAGACATTGGGTTTCTCCCCAGTGTGAATTCTTTCATGTCGCCTAAGGTTACTCCAATAACTGAAGGATTTCCCACATGTACTGCAGATATTTGGCTTCTCCCCAGTGTGAATTCTTTCATGTTGCCTAAGTGTACTACAATGACTGAAGGATTTCCCACACATACTGCAGACATATGGTTTCTCCCCATTGTGAATTCTTTCATGTCGTCTAAGGGTACCACAACAATTGAAGGATTTCCCACACATATTGCAGACATATGGTTTCTCCCCAGTGTGAGTTCTCTCATGTTGTCTGAGTGTAGAACTATCAGTGAAGTCTTTCTCACATACATGGCAGACATATACTTTTACTTCAGTATGAGTTCTCTCACATTGTCTGAGTGTGGTACTATCCATGAAATCTTTCCCACATCTGTGGCAGGCATATAGTTTCTCCACATTGTGAATTCTTTCATGCTGCCTAAGTTTAAAACTTTGACTGAAGGAATTCCCACATACAAGGCAGACATATGGATTCTCCACAGTGTGAATTCCTTCATGTTCTCTGAGGGTAGAACTACCACTGAAGTCTTTCCCACATAGATGGTAGCCATGTGGCTTTTCTCCAGTGTGTATTTTCTCAAGTTGTCTAAGGCAAGAACTACTTCTGAAGACTTTTCCACATAGATGACAGTTATATGATTTACATCCAGTTTGAATTTTCTTATTTTGACCAATGAATGAATGATAATTGAGAACTCTTTGAAATTGTTTGTTTACATTGGGTTTCTTTCCCATGTCAGTCATTTTGGAGTGAGTAAAGTATTCTCCAAAATCATTACTTTCAAAGGGATCCTCTTCATTGTGAGAAATCTGCTGATATAAATGATGAGAGACTGTTAATAATGTGCCCATATATATTTATTAACATAATTCTCTAGTCTAATCATCCAGAGTCTCCAGTTAACCTTCATTATAATAGTTCCATGTACATGGGGTACCACATTCTTGTATGTACAGAATTTCTCTTTTGTATCATCTCAACTGCAGAGCTACATAATTAATTTTGAAAACTTCATTGTGTTTCAAAGAATAGGTATATGAACCATGTTTATGCAATTGTCCTTTTATAAGACTTCACGTTATGGTTTTGAGCTCAGGTTAATGTTTGGCTTAATTGAAACTATCCACAACTTTTTGATGGGAGAGTGAATAATACCATCTATAATTACTCAGGTGATTTTGATGATCTCCTAAATTATTCAATCCTATCTCTCTAATTGGGAGACAAATGCTCACAATCATGAAACTTACCTTTGTCTTGTTAGTATATGTGTCTGTCTTAGAGATATGCTGCATGGTTATCATTTCTTCTTTTCTATGGTCATTCTCCTTACCTGGAACAATTTTAAAAGCATTTTAGAAAGGCATAAACAGAATGAAATATTTGAAAACCCTCAAATATCATGTGATTATTTTTCAAATACTGTCATTTAGATTGGAAAACAATGTAAAATTAAGGTGTACTTTAGGAGGTAGAAAACTTTTCTGGGAATTGACAAATAAAATATTTTCAGCATTAAAGTAAGGGAAAATAAGAAGATGGGATATTCAGTGGTAAAGAAAGGGAAAATCCTCAAACAGGAGGACCAGAACACAGGCCATTATGGGAAAGTTTAACTCCTCTAAGTACAGAAATATCCTTTCCCTAATTGAAAGGCAATCACAGATGGATTCTTGAATAGAAATTGATACATGTATGGAAAAATTACACATTTAAGAAGAATTTCCCTCACATTCATAGCCTACATTTCAGAGACTATCATTCAGTTCAGGAAAGTTTATGTTGATACTTTTAAGGACTTGCTCATTCAGTGACAATGCCTCCCCCTCCTCATAATGAAGCACAGAGTCTTAGAACTCACCTGGATTCTGTACTTGCAGAAACCTTAATGCTTCTCTCCACAGTTCTCCTTGTTCTGACTGTGAAAGCACTTCTGATGTGCAGAACTGATACCCTATTTATGAGAAACAGAAGCACAGATTTTGAGATCTATAGTGATATAGGTTCATGATAATCAAGTCCAGGGCAGACTATGAGGAATAGAAAGTAAGCTCTTATGAACAGCACAAGGAAGTATAATTTAAATACAGTATACTGAAAATCCTTTTCCTGCAAATGATGATTCTTGACCTTCAGTGAAAAACACTAAGGGTATATTGATGCCCATGCCTAAATTCATGGACCACAGTATCCTCAATATTTTCATACCAGGAGAAATTATGATTCCAAAATGGTTGAAGTATATTTAATAAAAGCATCAAATAAACATAAGCTCAACCAAAACAATCTATGTTCCATGTGGAAAACAGTATGTCTTCTGTCTGCCAAAACTTCACTACAGTCCCTAGGGAATAATAATTACCTACAGAGTATTTATTTTGTCAATAGAAATAAAATTTATTGCATTCTCACATTGTTATTACTGTTAGAGATTGAGCAGCAAGAAAAACTTGGAATTTTAGAGCACAAAATCACATGCCACTGGTGGGACACATAAGACATAAGGAACAAACAAAAACACAAAGTTTCTTTTAAGTACCCATAAGAGTTATGAAAGAATCAGAGTAGAGATCAGTGTGGCACATGGGGCCATTGCCTTGATACTTGAACAACTTGATGCTGGATTAAGTGGATGGATGGATGAATAGATAGCTGTATATAGACAGAATATTTTGAGAAACTCACCCATGAACACAAGATGATTGATATTCTCTAGCATAACATCTCTGAACATCTTTCTCTGGTTCATGTCCAACATGGCCCACTCTTCCTTGGTAAAGTTGATAGCTACATCATTGAAGGTCACTGATTCCTAAAATGACATAAGGCATTTTGGTTCAGTCAATGCCATCCCTACCGATACCCAGAGTACATTGGATGAAATGAGAGTCCTGAGGAAGGGTGGTGGTTATGTACAAAATGCTCAAACTGTGTTTGGGATTCCAGTTAGATCATTCTTACTGCTTACCCAGCATTTATCAGATATACTCACAGAGACATATACACTCTGAATACATAAAACATCACCATAAGGCAATATTGCAAAACATGTGCAATGATATAACCTGAAAATTTGCCAAAAAACTCTGAAAATAACTTCCAAATGATGGTCATAAAATTTTCTCTTGAGAATTCATAACTCTTTCATCAAATTCAAGGAAATCCACAGACTCATCATAAGGGATATTTTGTGTTATGCCTCAGAATCCATCTTATTTTGGCCAAGACACTTGCCTCAACACTGACATTTGGGCTAGCTAACAATTTTCCATCCCTGCAGACATAACTCCCCAAGTTTCAAACCTAAATCTTTGGCCATCTGTCTCATCACTGACACGCTTCACCCAGAATATACAGGTGGTCCCAAACTGTAAGGTAATCACGCCCTCAAACCTGGGTCCATGAGTACCCTTCCCTTTTCACAGGCTTTTGCTTTAAACTAACCAACCACTGACTCCTGTGGAAAATCTACTAACTTACACTTTTGTCCCATATTAAAAGCACAATATCAAGGGTCCCTTTTGCTCAGTTGTGTGTTGCCCATACAGAACCAGGGCTGTTCATGTTTCTCACTGGCTCCACATGGCAACCCTCTCTCCCTAGGGTCTTGGAATAATGAACTACTTTTTCATGTATTATTATTATACTCCCCAATTATGTAATACCTGATGTGCAGTCAGATATAAATATAAAATCCAACTTCACCAATTTGAAGCATCTGCAATGACCTCTGTTTCCCTGTCTAGGAAATGGTTTAACAAAATGCAACAAAAATCCAATGAGCTAGACTCAGGCAAGATGGTGGCATAGAGAGGAGTGGAAGCTAAGTAGTCCCCCTGGAACAACTACAAAAAACCAGAAACAACTAGTAAATAATCCAGAATAACTGCAGGGGGACAAACGAGACCATCCACTCATCATACACCAACCTGAATTGGGAGGAATGCCCGAGAACACAGCATAAAATCTGTAAGTAAAACCTGCAGAACCAAGTCGTGAGACCTCCTCCCCCATAGCCCGAGCTGCAAAGCCTCATGGTGCCAGAGAGAAGCTCTCTCCCAGCAAGCGAATATAGCTCAGCTGAGCTCCAACTGGGGTTTCAAGTAGCGAGTGTGAACTGCTCACTACAGGTACACATCCCCAAAAACAGACAAAGGCTTTGGGTGATGACTGACCTGGGAGAGCCAGAGGGTCCCCTTGGACTGGGTATGAAGGGGACTATCTGTTTCTTTTTTGGCTCAGTGGAGAAAGCCCCAGTAATTTTCAGTTTCCAGGGCTGTGACTCGGGGAAGGGCGGAGACAGCACAAGCAGAGAGAAAGACCATTGAAATGCTAATGACCTCCACCTGGGGTGTCTGTCATCTCTAGGAGGAAAGGGGTGGGGCCCTTTCCATTCAGAACCAGACCCCAGAGCCTGAGGGAACACGGCCATACTGCCTCACAACAGTCAAGAATTATAGGCTGACAGGTGCCACCTGCTGGGCAGAAAAGCACAGTGACCCAAGGCATCAAAGGGTGGAGCAATTTTCTAAGACACACCTGCAGGGAAACCAGATACTGAATATTTCTTCCCTCTGGGACCTGAGCCTGTTCTGGTCTGGGAAAACCTGATTTGGATAACCAAGGAAACCATGCCTAGACAACAGAAAATTACAACCTACACTAAGAAAAACAAAGTTATGGCCCAGTCAAAGGAACAAACATACACTTCAACTGAGATACAGGAATTTAAACAACTAATGTTAAATCAGTTCAAAAAGTTTAGAGAAGATATTGCAAAAGAGATAGAGGCTGTAAAGGAAGTACTGGACATGTATATGGCAGAAATCAAAAGTTCAAAAAAACAACTAGAAGAATCTATGGAAATGAAAGGCACAACACAAGAGATGAAAGACACAATGGAAACATACAACAGCAGATCTCAAGAGGCAGAAGAAAACACCCAGGAACTGGAGAACAAAACACCTGAAAGCCTACACGCAAAGGAGCAGATGGAGAAAAGAATGAAAAAATATGAGCAACGTCTATGGGAACTCAAGGATGAAACAAAGTACAATAATGTACGTATCATTGGTGTCCCAGAAGGAGAAGAGAAGGAAAAGGGAGCAGAATCAATAATAGAGGAAATAATTAATGAAAATTTCCAATCTCTTATGAAAGACATAAAATTACAGATCCAAGAAGTGCAGCGTACTCCAAACAGAAGAGATATGAATAGGCCTATGCCAAGACACTTAATAATCAGATTATCAAATGTCAAAGACAAAGAGAGAATCCTGAAACCAGCAAGAGAAAAGCGATCCATTACATACAAAGGAAGCTTCATAAGACTATGTGCGGATCTCTCAGCAGAAACCATGGAGGCAAGAAGGAAGTGGTGTGATATATTTAAGATACTGAAAGAGAAAAACCGCCAACCAAGAATCCTGTATCCAGCAAAGCTGTCCTTCAAATATGAGGGAGAGCTCAAAATATTTTCTGACAAACAGACAATGAGAGACTTTGTAAACAAGACACCTGTCCTACAGGAAATACTAAAGGGAGAAATACAGGGTGATAGAAGACAAGACTGCGTGGTTTGGAACACAATTTGGGAGATGGTAGCACAACAATGTAAGTACACTGAACAAAGGTAACTATGAATACGGTTGAGAGAGGAAGGTGGGGAGCATGTGAGACACCACAAGAAAGGAGGAAAGATAAAGACTGGGACTGTGTAACTTGGTGAAATCTAGAGTATTCAACAATTGTGATAAAATGTACAAATATGTTCTTTTACGAGGGAGAACAAGCAAATGTCAACCTTGCAAGGTGTTAAAAATGGGGAGGCATTGGGGGAGGGATGCAATCAGCATAAACTAGAGACTGTAACTAATAGAATCATTGTATTATGCTTCCTTTAATGTAACAAAGGTGATATACCAAGGTGAATGCAGATAAGAGGTGGGGATAGGGGAGGCATGTTAGACACTTGACATTGGTGGTACTGTCTGATTCTTTATTCTACTTTGATTTAAGGTTATTTTTCCTTTTGCTGCTTCCTAGCTGTCATTTTTTTTTTCCTCTTTCTTTTGCCTCTCTACCTTCTTTGACTCTCCCTCCTGCCTTGTGGAAGAAATGTAGATGCTCTTATATAGATAGTGGTGAAGGTGGTGAACACATAAATGTATGACCATGCAGAAAACCATTGATTATTTACTTGGGATGGAATGTATGGTGAGTGAACAAAACCATATTAAAAAAAGATGGGTTGAATGACAAAACCTCGAGGGCAATATACTGAGTGAAATAAGCCAGACACATTAGGACAATTATTACAGGGTCTCACTGACAGGAACTAATTATGTAAACTCATAGACATGAACTATAAGGTACCAAGATATAGGACGAGGCTTAAGAATGGGGAGTGGTTGCTTAATATGAGGAGAATGTTGAATTAGGATGAACTCAAATGTTTGGAAATGAACAGGGGTGTTGGTAGCAAGATGTGAGAATAACTAACAGCACCGAATGGTGTGTGAATGAGGTGGAAAGGGAAAGCTCAGAGTCATATATGTCACCAGAAGGAAAGTTGGAGGTCAAAAGATGGGAATGTATAAAACCGAATCCTATGGTGGGCAATGTCCACGATCAACTGTACAAATACTAGAAATCACTTCCATGAACTAGAACAAATGTATGACAATAGAATTAGAAGTTAATAATAGAGGGGCATATAGGGAAGAACTATATACCTATTACAAACTATATACTACAGTTAGTAGTATCTCAACATTTTTTCATAAACAGTAACAAATGTACTATATCAATATCAATACTACGAGCCAACAATTGAGGGGGGTTGGTTAGGGATAGTGGAGGATTAGAGTTTCCTTTTCTTTTTTTCTTTTCTCATCTTTCACTTTATTTCTTGTCTGGAGTAATGAAAAGTTTCTAAAAATTGAACAAAAATTAAGTGTGATGGATGCACAGCTGTATGAGGGTACCCAGGGGCAAGTGATTGTACACTTTGGATCTTTGGATAATTGTATGGTATCTGAACAATCTCAATAAAAAAACAAAAACAAAAACAAAAACAAAAACAAAATCCAATGAGCTGATGATTCTTGTGTAATCAACATTTTTTAAGTAAAAGGGATAAATCTATTATTCATTATAATGGAAGATATAACTGAAGCAAAGTATATAATTCTGCAGAAGTGTACAGTCTTTATACAGAACTTCAGAACAGTATTATTCCTCTTTCAACTCTAAAAACTCAGGTTTTTATTATGGGATATGAGGGTAAGCTGTTTAGTAGGGAAAACCAGGGCCCCCTGAGACTACTATACTAAATGACAGTCCTAGGGTGACTTCCTATGGTAGAAGTCCTCCCATACTCAATAATTACTGGACCTCGAAACTGAAGCTTATATTGTGTCTCTTGTATACTCATCTTGATTCTGTTCAGTGAAAAATAAACTTGTTACTTGTTGCTCTCTTGATAGTTCTTCAAATATTTTCACTGGTCCTAAAATTTTACTATACATACAATACCCTTCCTGGGTGCACAGCTTAAAATAAGGAAACAATATTTCCTGTTCATTGCTTCCACTTACAAAGTTGTACACATGTTTTTTAAAAGAGAGAAAATGGTTAACTGGGGACAAGATGGTAACGAGAATTTCAAACATCTTTTCAAAATGTGAAAATATTCTCTCAAAACTGTAAGAAATATTGAACAAAATAAATATGTTCCTTTTCATTGCCTTTAACTGTCCTCTTTCTTGTGCTCTCTTGAACAGGACATAGTCCTGACCCCAGCATTCATAACACTGGACTCATTGAGCTCACCTGATGAACTATCTGCCTCCCTATTGGACTAAGTCGTGCAATTTCTCATCTCTATCCCTTATGTTCACCACAATCCTAAGCACAGCAATACCACTAAAATAGTGAATAAGTGTATTATTTCCACACTGATGACATAGGATTCATGAAGGAAATAAATCCTCTCATATTTCTTCTGTGAATACACAGCTTTAATAGAGACTGAACAAATTAGTATAAATGGTGGAGAGAAGATTATTTCTTACCCACTCCCTTGTCCACCATAATTATAGCAGAGTCCTGGGTATACACAGTGGATCTCAAATATGTGAGTATACCATGAGTGTACTTAGAATGTGCCAGACCAGTATGGGAAATCTGCATATCTTGAAAAGGGTTAAATTTCAGTAGAAATAGCAATTCCCACTACTCACCATTGGTTTCATTGTCAGTAGTTCTGCCACCAAGTATCTCCTCTGGGTTTTCACTCTCAGACAGTCCAAGCACTAAACATCCAAGCTGAGGATAAAGCAAGAAGCCATGAGAATCAAAACTTGCCCTATCATATATTCTCAATTCTTCACCTGGAAACATCCCCCCCACCAGTTCAACCAAGAGAAACATGTAGTCTACTCTAAAAGAAACAGAGGAAGGCCCTCATCTCCTAAACTCATGTATAAGAAGGCTATGGATTATGTTGCTACTAATGAAAATGTGACAACAGATATCTTATAAATAATAACATAAAAATCATTGTGTTTCATGTGTTAATTATCCCATGGTGCTCAAAGTCTTTCAATCTCTCCATGATTCAAAAATAGGTATCTTACTTGAAGAGTTAGCTGCTTTGCATCTACCCAGCATCTAGAACCAATTACAGCTTCTTAACTCAGCTGTGAATGAACTCCCATAGGTATTTGGTAGCCATGTAGCCAGTAGTTCAAGACTAGGAATCCCTGAAGTGGGTAAAAGTGCAGACTGTTATCTGGAGGTGTAATGTATGTTTTGGAGGGAGAGTTCATCTCATTCTGGGCACTGGGAGGCACAGTTAAGAAATCCCTAATCAAAATATTGTCATTATGAGAGCTGCTGATAATCTGAAAGTCATCATGCTGAAGCTGAAACATATGACCAGAATGTTCCACCAACATGCACAAACACAAAGTGCTTGCTGGTGTGCAGGGGTCAAGAGTGGCTTGCAATTTCCAAACTTTAATTTTCCCATCATAGACCCTGCTGACAATCCTCTTGTTATCAAAGTGGATGCAGTGGACCAATTCTTCATGTCCCTCTAGGACTCTTAAACACGTGCCACATTCAATATCCCATAGCGTAATGGTATTACCTGATGATCCACTAACAACTAGCTGAATCCTGCCTTACTTGTGCCCATTCAGAGCACAAACAAATTCATAGGTACTCATGCCTCACACTTTGTTGGTTCTGTCACCAGAGGAGCACATGATGTACTTATCATCAAAGTCTACCACATTGACAGAAGTGCAGTGGCCAACCAGGACATGGCATAATGTGATATCAGTGGCAGAAGCCATGTCCCACATGGTGGTGATGAAGTGGTCCTTGGAACAGGTCACCATGAGTCCATTTCTGAACTGTAAGAGTAATACAGTCTTATTGTGGTGGATCAGCATATGCAGAACTTCACCTTTGTTCACACCCCAGACTCTTACCGTAGAGACTGAAGAGCCAGTTACAATGACTTGTTCATCATACTGGAGACAAAGGACAGAGCCTCTGTGTCCCATTAACACTTTCAAATATACCAAACTGGTTTTATTCCAAATCTTAATAGAATTATCTCATAGGCCACTGATTTTTTTTTTCATCACCATACTGTAAACAGTAGACACCTTAACTATTTTCAGAGTGACACTGAATCCTCTGGAAGTTGTGTCATCCACACCACCAGTTAGATTCTATAGTCTCTATATCATGGATAATCTTTGGGTATAATGACATACAAAATGAACTGGGAGAGCCATCTGTGGGTCTGTTTTTAAAAAGGTACTGACCCTCTTTTTTCCAAATGTCTCTTCCGTAGAGGATCTGTGCATACAATTCATTCAATCATCTTCTTCCAAAGAATTCCTTCTGAGATCACTCATTGACATTCTTTACAAACCAGGTCTGTTGCACACAGAGACATGGAACCCAGGTAGGAAAGAATGTTTTCTGCTATGTGATGTAAGCCTTGCTCTGGTAAAGCAGTAATAAACTCCTGCTGCAACTTGGGCTTCAGGTAAGAGTTAATATATCTGTGCTGATAGTGAAAATGTTCTGCAAATTCCACTTGATCTGATTCAGAGTACTGATCAAAGTATTTAATACACAAGTCTTTAATCTTTCTGGAGATGATCATAGATGATGTTCCATTATCTGGAAAATATTTTGTACTTCAGATCCACCAATCCAGAATGAATGGGTGTATTCCCTTTCAGACTAGTCTGAGAGAAGATAGCAGTCAAGAATCCTCCAAGATTCTTTCTGTTTATGGTATCCAGCTTTCTTCAAAAAAAATGCCAAAAATACACTCTGGCAACATGAGCTCAATAGTCTTGTACTCATTCACTGAGTCAGGCTACATGGTGGTCCCAGCATCCCTGCCTCACTTTCCCCACACAGCAGTGAATGGCTCTGGTGGAGGAGGTGACAGCAGAGGCAGCAGAGGCCTAAAGTGTTCTAAATCAATGAGGGAAAAAGTGATAATCTGTAATAGAAAAATGGGGCAATGATATAAACGATTAATAGAAGAAAAAATACAAATGAGAAGTGGAAAAAAATTAGCTTTATTAATGAAATAAATGCAAATTAGGATAGTAAAAATGTAGGTATCTCTAAATCATACTGCATGTGGATTTTGGTCTTCTCATGCACATAAATATTGTGCAAATTCTCAGATTCATGAATTTTTCATTTATGATCCAGCATAGGTCCTCCAAGACCTATCTGTGCCCTCTGGACCCTCACTCCATTCCTGCTCTATCCTCCCCTGGCTTTTTGCATGCACTTGCTGTAAATCATCTTGCTTGAGCACCTTGAGGTTCTTCAAAGACTACTCTCTCAACCCCCTTGACACTGATTTTCAGAACTTTCCCTAGTGGATTTTGATACTGTGCAAGTTTGAAACTCTTTTGGACCCCAGAAGAGACACAATCTTTAATCCAGTCTTGTTGGGTGAGATTTTTTATTGTTTTTTTTTTCTCTGGAGGTGTGACCACATCCATTCAGGGTAGTCCTTAATTAGATCACCAGAGTTCTTTAGACAGCTGAGATCCCACACAGACCCAGAAACTTGAGTTGTTGGAGATGCAAATAAATGTATATTTGAAGATGCTAAAATGAGAGATGAAGCATAGAGTTTGCACCAAAGATGCTAAGAGAGCACCCCCGGATGCTTAGAGAGAAATGACCTGGAAGAGCAAGCAAGGATGCACAGGAGTTGAGAGACAGAAACTACAAGAGACAGAAGCCCAGAGACATTTTGGAGAAAGCTATTTTGAAACCAGAACCATGGAGAAAAGGAATAGCAGACTCCAGCCATGTCCCTTTCCAGCTGACAGAGATGTTCTGGACACCATCCACCCTTCTTTCTTGAAGGTATCATTTTTGATGCTTTAGTTTGGGCACTTTGTTGGCCTTAGAACTGTAAAGTTGTAACCTAATGAATCCCATTTATAAAATCGAATCCAGGGAGGCTTCTGGAAGATGGCAGTTAGGAGAGACAGGGCAAAAACATCCCCATGAAAAATACTAGATAAAAGACAGAATGTGACCCAGAACACCAGTTTCAGTGATGCACCAGCTGGACAAAGACTTCTAAATCCACAGGGACCATGCACTTGGTAAAACCAGGAATCTGCATTCTGAAATGAGTGAGCCTGCTGGATAACCAGCAGCCATGCTGCAGTATCAAGAAACGGGTTGGCATTTGGAGTTGGACTAGTTTTAAAAACCCAAAAGTAGCAGCAGGTTTGGCAGCAAGAACTGCAGAGTGAAGCACAGAGGTAACTGCATCCTCATGACCTGTGGACATGCATCAATATCTGGTGTGGACAATAGCTTTTCAGGCACCCACTGCTAATTGTCTCAGAGCTAGGAAGGCAGAAGTTAGCAAAAAGGGAAAAATAATCACACCCCATACAGCCATCTCGCCAGCAGGCTGGGAAAACTCCTGACCAGCCCCAGCAACACAGCTCAGATCTGTGCCAAACAACCTGGCACAATTGGAAGTGTTTCAAGCAACATGTGCACATGCCACAATATCTGGCATGGATGATAGGCTTTTGCACTCCCACAGATAATTGTCCCAGAGCTAGGAAGACAGAGTTGTGCAAAAAGGAGGACATTACCATGCTGCAAACAGCCATCCTTTCAGCAGGCTGGGAAAACACCTACATGGTCCTGTGGCCCAGGACTTCCCTTGGGGGATGTGCTCACTTGTGATGTACCATAATCCTCTCTCAGCAGAGGCCCTGGGAGGGCATGGCTTGGAAGAGGGACTCAGAAGTCTCAAGGACCATACATACCAAGGACTTCTGGGCAGTGGCAGAGACAAACCAAGGTAAGACTCAACTGAAGGTTTAGACTCTTACAACAGCTTTAAATCTCAAGGAACACTTAGGAGGTTTGATTATTAGAGCTGCCCTCCCTCCCTAACAACTCAGTCATGTGCCCCACATTCAGGGTGGGCAGAACCAACTACACATGCAAACTTGGTGCACCACTTGGACTCCCATAAGATACAGACCCCCACTCACCACAAAGACACAGCTGGGGAAAACTGGTTTGAGTGGAATAGGTGGCTCATGGATGCCACGTGCTGGTTAGTTAAAGGGTATGCCATCAAGCTGTAGATCTGAAAAATTAGGGATAACTGTTTGCATAAGCCCACATATCCTAAAATAACCCTATCAATTTAAGCAAATGCCAAGAGGCCAAAAACAACAAAATGTTTTTAAGCATATGAAGCAGATGATATGGATAACCCAAACCCAAACACCCAAATCAAAAGATCAGAGGTGAAACAGTACTTGGAGCAATAAACAAAGAACTAAAGACAAACAATGAGAGCATGGCACAGGATATAAAGGACATGAAGAAGACCCTAGAAGAGCATAAAAAGAAATTGCAAGAGTAAATAAAAAGGTAGACAATCTTATGGAAATAAAAGAAACTGTTGCCCAAATTAAAGATTCTGGATACTCACAACACAACAGTAGATGGAGCTGAACAGCAAATCAGTGACCTCAAAGAAGACAGAATGGAAAGTGAAAGAATGAAAGAAAGAATGGGGAAAAAATTGAAAAAATTGAAATGGACCTCAGGGGTATGATAGATAATATAAAACATCCAAATATAAGAGTCATTGGTTTTCCAGAAGGGGAAGAGAAGGGTAAAGGTCTGGAAACAGTATTCAAAGAAATTTTTGGGGTAAACTTCCCAAAACTTCTAAACATAAATACACAAATTATAAATGCCCAGCAAACTCCAAACAGAATAAATACAAATAAACCCACTCCCAGATATATTCTGATCAGATTGTTAATTACTGAAGAAAAGGAGCAAGTTCTGAAAGCAGTAAGAGAGAAGAAATTCACCACTTACAAAGTAAACAGCATAAGACTAGTGACCCCTCAGTGGGCACCATAGAGGTGAGAAGGCAGTGGCATGACATATTTAAAATTCTGAGAAAGAGAAATTGCTAACCAAAAATTCTTTACCCAGAAAAGCTCTCCTTCAAATTTGAGGGAGAGCTGAAACTTTTGACAGACAAACAAATGCTGAGGGAATTTGCTAAGAAGAGACCTGACCTCCTTGATATATTACTGACAGAGAAACAAAGGAAAGAGAGATATGGAGAAAGGTTCAGTATAAAGAGATTCATTATGGGTACATTAAGTGTGAGAGGGAAAAATATATCTGACAACATAAGACAAAGGAGATAATGGCTGATTCAAGAAATGCCTTCACAGTAATAATGTTGAATGCAAATTGGTTAAACTCCCCAATTAAAAGACATAGATTGTCAGAATTGATAAAAAAAAAATGAACCATCAATATGTTGCATACAAGAGACTCATCTTAGACATGGGGACACAAAGAATTTGAAGGTGAAAGGGTGGAAAAAAAAGAAACACATGAAAAAATGTTGAGGTTCACTAGCTATTAGAGAGATGTAAATTAAGACCACAATGAGATACCATCTCACACACAATTACAAGGGCTGCCATTAAACAAACAGGTAACTACAAATGCTGGAGAGGATGTGGAGAATTTGGAATTCTTATTCATCATTTGTGGGACTGTATAATGGTTCAGCTACTCTGGAAAACAGTCTGGCAGTTCCTCAGAAAACTAGATATAGAGTTACCCTTCAATCCAGCACTTGCACTTCTTGGTGTAGACCTGCAAGATCTGAAAGCAGTGATGTGAACAGACATCTGCATGCCAATGTTCACAGCAGCACTATTCACAATTGCCAAGAGACAGAAACAACCCAAATGCCCTTCAACAGATGAGTGGATAAATAAAATGTGGTATATACACATGAGGAAATACCCCAAGGCAGTAGGAAAGAACAATATCATGAATCATATGACAACATGGATGAACTTGGAAGACATAATGCTGAATGAAATAAGCCAGGGAGAAAAAGAGAAATATATGCTACCACTAATGTGAACATTGAGAAATATGAAACAAATGGTTTATAATGTAGAACGTAGGGGACCTAACAATAGAGAGCAATTAGTAAAGGAGTAATTATAACCTAATAAGAACAGATAAGTTATTTTGGGTAAATTTAACATTATGGGAATGCCCAGGAATGACTAAGGTTTGTTAATTTCTGGTGGGTATGGTAGGAACAAGTTCATGGAAATGTTGCTATCTCAGGTTATCTGTCTTTCTTATTCCTTTGCTGGGTTATAGTCTGTATGTTTTCTTGGCATAGAATAGTAACATGTTGGAAGTAATATAGTTATTTTAGGTTACTTGTCTTTTTCTTATTCCCTTGTTTTGGTTTCTTTTAAATGTTTTTACATTGTATGTTTTAAGATTTTTTGATATAGTTAATAGTTAATTTAAAAAAAAATGAAAAAGTATGTAGAGCCCCCTGAGGAGCTGGGGGAGAATGCAGAAGTTTTGGGTTTCCCCACCTTGAAGATTGCTGATGTGCTCACAGACACTGGGTACTGACAGTTTGATGTGCCAAGACCTCTATCACAGGACTTGCCCTTGGGAAGACTGTTACTGCAAAGAAGAGGCTAGGCCTGTTTATAACTGTGCCTAAGGGTCTCCTGAGTTCCTCTTTGTTGCTCAGATATGGCCCTCTTTCTCTAGCTAAGCCAACTTGGCAAGTGAAATCATTGCCCTCCCCTCTATGTGGGATCTGACACCTAGGAGTATACATCTCCCTGCCAACATGGAATTTGACTCCTGGGGAAGAATCTAGACCCAGAATTGTGGGAGGGAGAACATCTTCTTGACCAAAAGGGGGATGTGAAATGAAATGAAATAAGTTTCAGTGACTGAGAGATTCCAAAAGGAGGTGAGGTCTCTCTGGTGGGGACTCTTATGCACAGTGTAGATAACCCTTTTTAGGTTTTAATGAATTCAAATAGCTAGCAATAAATACCTGAAACTATCAAATTACAACCTGGAACCCTTGAATCTTGAAGATGATTATATAACAATGTAGCTTATGAGGGGTGACAATGTGATTGGGAAAGCTATGTAGATCACACTCCCCTCTGTATGGATGGATGAGTAGGAAAATGGGGGCAAGAAAACTGAAGGAGGAATGGGAGAGACAATTTGGGGGTTCTGTTTTTACTTGTTTTGTTTATTCTTGCTTTCACTTTTTCTGTTACAAGGAAAATGTTAAAAAAATTGATCAGGGTGATGAATAAACAACTACATTATGGTAGTGTGATCAACTGTTTATATACTTTGTATGATTGTATGGTATGTGAATAAATCTTAGTAATTTTTTTAAAAATCAAATATCTGTCATTCAACTTCAAAATGATTTCATGATGGGGTTAATAAATTCTAATACTACCTTCATTTGGAGGTGTCAGTGATGTCCATACACCAAATCAATTCTTCAAATCCCCTTTATAAGGAAGTAAGAGGAACACATGGTCATAATATTTATATCAACTCCCACAGTCCTCAGAAGTGAGGAGGCTTAGAAACTAAAGAATGAATGTGCTTGTCAGGATACCCAGTTGCTCCATCTGATAATTTCATAAAATGGTTGCTGTAGTACTGCTCCATATTAATCTTCATTTGTGGGAACATCCCTCCATTTCTCTTTCTCTTTTAATATGTGGTATGTGTGTTTGCATCTGTGTGTGTTTGTTTGTGTGTGTGAAAATATTACTCTTTATAGCCAGTAAATGTTTTCCTAAAACACTGCTAAGAATGTATTCCATGGACAAATGGTAATAATTTGTCATAATCATTTGCTAGCTCTCATTTTTACTGCCCAGTTTACTCCAGAGTTTGTAATTTCAACAGATACTACCAAGGCAAACATTATGTCCCTCTGACTGTTTATAACATTTACCAACTGAAACCTCAATATTCAGTGACTTCAAATACCTGTAATTATTCATGACCACATATTAATTACACGGGCTTAATTCAACAATTTGTATCCAAGGCTCAGAAAAAAAAAAAATCTGTATTATGTGTGATGTTACTGATGTTGAACTGTATTTTTTTATTTTATCTTCATAATAACTCCATTTACAGTTTATTTACAAAGTTAACAAATGACATGATCACAGATTCAGAAATTTCAGAAAATTATAATATTATGACAAAATTACATGGTAGAAAATTACACAGCTAGAATTAGAATTTTTCTCAGCTTTTCCCCATAAATTCCTGGAGTTTTACACATTATGCACAGGTTTTTACATAGAATGTCCCTCTCACATCAAACATCAGAGTTCCCACTCTGGGGCTACAACCTTCTCTCCTAGTTTCTCCACAAAAATACTCTCTATACCAAGATTCTCATACTACATGGAAATGTATACTGCATTGGCCCCTCTCAACAAACGTCATTTGCTAGCTCTCATTTTTACTGCCCAGTTTACTCCAGAGTTTGTAATTTCAACAGATACTACCAAGGCAAACATTATGTCCCTCTGACTGTTTACAACATTTACCAACCGAAACCTCAATATTCAATGACTTCAAATACCTGTAATTATTCATGACCACATCTTACACAATACATGAGTAAGATATTTATCTGGGAATAAGCACAGATTCACAAGTTCTAGAGGTTTTCAAATATACCTGGGAACTGTATTATGTCTTGCTAATTAGATCACTCCTGCGTACTCCATAACTGCTCCAAACTTTCTCCATACCTTTGGAATCTCATGAACTCTATCATTTACCCTCATTTTAAACAGATGAAATTACCTCCCCCTAAGCAGATGGAAAATGTAATTTTTGCCAAATTACACTATAATACCATAATATTTTTAAATATCCCTGAATGCATATACATTATTAGTCACTCCATCTCTCCTATTAAATAGAAAATTCATGGTACCTCTGGCCAAGTCCAATGTCTCCAATTGATCTCAATCTCATGTTTTGTTGTACACTGTATTATTGATTATAAATTAAATTGCCTTTATTAGAAAACTCTTCCTCTCTTCACAAACTCCTCATTTAAGCTCACTTTTGACTCTTCCATTTTGAAAAAAATAAAAACAAGACAAATCTACTGTGTATGCATTATCTATCAAGTTCTAACCCTACAGATCTTCCCTTGACAAACCGAAAGTGCACCTATCATGGCCTCAAAGTCACCTCACTTTTTGATTCATAAAAGTCAAGTCTGATGTCCTCACTAATCACTAGTGATCTACCCATAAATACTCACTTGGAACAACATTATTGGACCACATATCCTTTTTAGAACTTCCTTTTTCCTTTCTTTTTCTGAGATCACATCTCCTGATTGTATTCATACTACTCTAGACACTTTCCCATGTCTGCTGCAAATAACTCCTCAAAGAACACTATTAGAACATCTTGAAACTAAATCCTAACCCTCTTATCTCCCCACTTTATATGCTGTACTGGTCTGTTCTCACATTTATTCAATTTTGTTAATTTCTTCCATTGATATTTCCAAACCAAAAGGCAGAAAACAATTTTCTGGATTCCATTTCAGAGCTATCATGTCTACTTGCTTAATTGTGTGCACCTAAAATGAAATGTATCACAAGATATTATCTTCTTAATAGCCAAAATGTAAATATTACTCCTTCCCCTTTCTCTAATCTTTGTTAAATTCTCCAACAGGCATTCAGTGGCTCATCTTTTACAGGTCATCTAGAAATCACCAAGCCTAATTAAACATTGCTATTATCTCTACTGAGGACTATTTTCACCCTACATTTGAACTTCAATCCACAAGCATACCATCTCATACTACACTCATTTCTTTTCAATTTTAGTTTCAATGAAAATTCCTCAGAAATTCCTTCAATGAACAACAACCAAAGTTAGCTTTGCCCTCCCTCTCCCACTTAATTACTATCCTAATACTCCTTTAGGCAAGTCACCCATTTGCCAGTATGAAAACAATCTATCAATGTATACCTCCATCCAACTACCTATCTATGGTTTCTCTCCCCTACTGGTCTAAATGCAGAAAAATTAAAGTGCTCAATGTTAAGATCTGGCAAGATTCATTTAGACCACTAGGGATACATTTTAAATACAGAGAAATATCAAGTTACAACTCCTAACTTACCCTCAGAATGTCTGCCCAAAACACCTAAGTCAGATTAAATGATGATCTTCTGACTAAATTTTAATTTATGAAAAAAGGGAGGTCTGATCATCTGGGCAAAAATTCTCCCCAATAGTCACCAGATTTCAAATTAAATTGGGAAAGAAAAACAATCAAATTCTTTGTTTCTGTTTGTTAATGCTGCCATTATGCCAAATACCAGAAATGGATTGGCTTTTATATATAAGGTTAATTTGGTGACAAATTTCCAGTTCAAAAGTTAAAAATGTATCCATGCAAGGACATCAAAAAGTGGGTACCTTCACTGAAAAAGGCTGTTACCATTGGGAAAACTCTGTTACCTCTGAAGGCATGTGGATGGCACCTGCTCACTCCCAGGTTGCTTTTCAAAATGGCATTCTCCAAAATGTCTCTTGGCTTAGATTCTCAAGGCAAACTCTGCGCTAACATCTCTGAAGCATCAGCAAAATCTGTATTCAGTGGCTGTCTCTAAAATGTCTCTCTCAGCTACAGCACTGAGATCCTTCTTTCTTAGCTCTTATAGGGCTCCAGTAAGCTATTCAAGACCTGTGCTATATGGGTGGGGACAAACCTCCATGGAAATAATCTAAACAGGGTTATCACCTAGATTTTTGTGCATCACATTTCCATGGAAGCAACCAAATCCAAAATTTCCCAATGAATCAACACTAATACATCAACCCCCAAAAATTGCATTAAACATAGCTTCTCTGGGGACATAATGTATCCACACTGACAGACTCCACACCCTGGAACCAAGCAAAGCATGACCTTTCCTTACACAAAGTACATTCATCCCACCATATCACAGAAACTTAAATCCTTTGAGTAACAATAGGTAAGTACAAGATCCCATTAAAATCAATCACAGGTGTTGTCATGTCCTAAAGCAAAATTCCCCTCTAGCTGTGGACCTGTGAACCTTAGAACAAGTTATCTGCTGCCAATATAAGAAGGAGGAACACCCATAGCATAAAGGTTTCTATTGCAATAGGAAGAAACTGAAAGGAGAATAGGGTCCACAGGACCCAACCAGTTTCTAAAACCCTCAGGAAAACATCATTAGAATTCAAAGTCTGTGAGTCACTTATATAATAATGTTGTATCCTTGGGGCTTCAGAGACCAGGAGCACAAACTTTTCCAAAGGTTTATGCAGAAGCCCCTTTTTCTCCAAATGCTAGGATGAGTGTTTAAACATATCCACACATTGGGAAGACCACCTTCTACTTGGCCCATCTTCCTCCAACATCAATCTGCAGCATGAAATCTGTCTCTCCAGGGCCAATGCTCTGCCATCTCCAAATAGTGGGGAGGTGACCAGGTTCTCCCCCAATCCAGGTGGAATGTGCTTCCCCAACTATGAAACTTAGGTGGCAGCCCAGTTCCTGAGCACCAAGGCAGAGGGCCTACTTCCTAATTCTTGGTCACACTGACCCTTTCCATATGCATTGTTTGCTCTACTCTCCTTGTCTGAGATTTCTTGATGCCAGACCACAATTTCCATGATTTTTTCTTCAAGAATATTTTCCTTCAATTTGTCCCAAATCCATTCCCTCCAGTACAGACTGCCAGTGATTACAATTATAGAGAGCCACAAAAATTGTTGGCTTGGCATGAAGCATGCAAGGGTCAAAAGCATTAGACAATATGACTTTCCACAAATCCTATCTGACAACCACAACTCCAATCCTGGTTTGTACTGAAATAGTGGTTGGGTTCCATGTTTGGTTAAATCCTCATGTAGGGCTGTAGCTTCTGAGATCTGTTTGGAAGCCAGAATTTTCCAAACTATGAGTTTCTGTTTTCTTTCTACCTAGGAGTACTTTCTCAGCTTACCCCCTCCTCTTGCATTTTAGTATATGCTGCAAAGATAAAGTGGGCTACATCTTCCTCATGTAGTTTGGAGATCTCTGGAGCTAAGTATTCCATGTTGTCACTTTCAAATTCTGTTTTCCTTTGGACACCAGGACCCAATCTTGCCAAATTCTCTGCCACTTTGGAACAAGATTCACCTTTCTGCCAGAATGCAACATCATAGTCAACATTTCTGTTCAAAGTCTCATCAGAGCTATCTCTAGAGTCCATACTCCTACCATCAGTTTCTTCAAAGCCTACTAGGCCTTTTCTATCAAGCTCCTCACAATTCTTCAAGTGTCTTCCCCTTATCCATGTAGAAAGTCATTCCAAAAGGTTTGGTATTTGCAAAGGCAGCAAAATTCCTCTCATCTGGTAAAAAAAAAAAAAAAAAAAAATCTATTTCAGTATGCTAAACCTGTTGTTTGGCAAAATGCCAGAAATAGATTGGCTTTTATAAAGGGGGTTTATTTGGCTATAAAGTTCCAATTCAAAAGCCAAAAATGTACCTATGCAATGGTATCAACAAGGTTGTACCTTCACTGAACAAAGGCTGTTAACATCCAAAAATCTGTTACTTCCAAAGACACATGGATGGCAACTGATCACTCCCAGGTTGCATTTTTAAATGACATTCTCCAAAATGTCTCTTCACTTAACTTCTCAAAGAAAACTCTGGGCTATTATCTCCAAAGCATTAGCAAAAGTCTACTTTTATCAGCTGTGCCTAAAATTCTCTCATCAGCAACACTGAGTTCCTTCTGCCTGAGCTCTTATAGGGAGGGCTCCAGGAAACTAATCAAGTGCAGTGCTATATGGATGAGCCCACACCCCCAAGAAAATATCTAAAGAGAATTATCAGCAAAGCTGGGTGGGTCACATTTCCATGGAAAAAACCAAAGCCAAATTTTCCCACTGAATCAACATTAATAGTTCAGCCCCAGCAAGATTGCATTGAACATGGCTTCTCTGGGGGACATAATGTATCCAAACTGGCACATTCCACACCCTGGAACCCAGAAATTCATCATCTATCCCTACACAAAATACATTCATCCCATCACATCACAGGAATTTAATCCTTTCTGTAATAATAGGCAAGTACAAGATCCCATCAAATTCAGTCACAGGTGTTGTCTTCTCCTAAAGCAAAATTCCCCTCTAGCTGTGAATCTGTGAAACTTCAAACAAGTTATCTGCTGCCAATATACAAAGGAGGAACAGTCATAGGAAAAAGGTTCACATTGCCATTGGAAGAAACTGAAGGGAAAACAGGGTTCACAGGAACAAAATAGTCTCTAAAACCCTCAGGGAAATCTTCATTAGATTGCAGTCTGCGGGTCATTTAAGTAATGATGTTGTACCTTTGGGGCTTGAGAGAACAGGAGTCCAACCTATTCCAAAGACTTATGCAGAAGTCTTATTTCTCCAAACACAAGGAAGAGTGCTCAAACATACCCATACTCTGGAAAGACCACCTTCTACATGTCCCCACCTTCCAAAAACATCAAGGTGCAGCATGGAGTTGGCCTCTCCAGGGCAAATATTCTGCCCTCTCCAGATAGTGTGGTGGTGGCCAGTTTCTCCAAAATCCCTGCAGAATATGGTCCCCCCTTTTTGAGACCTTAGGTGGCAGTGAATTTCCTGAGCACTGAGGTGGAAAACCTTCACACTAATTCTTGGGCACACTTACCCTTTCCATATGAATTGGTTACCCTACTCTCCACCTTGCATGTGATTTCTTGACTCCATACCTCAACTTCCATGATTTTCCTTAAGGAATATTTTCCCTCAATTTTTCCCAACTATATCCTCTCCAGGGAAGACTGGCAGTGATTCCAGTAACACAGTTCTCACAAAAAAAGTGTAGGCTGGGCATGAAGCATACAAGGGTAAAAACAATTCAACAATAGGATTTTCCACAAATCTTATCTGGATAACAACATCTCCAATCCTGGATTGTACTGAAATGGTGGTTGGGTTCCATGTTTGGTTAAATCCTTATGTAGGGCTGCTGTGGTTAAATACTTATGTAGGGCTGCTGATTCTATGATCTAACTTTTTGAAACCAGAATATTCCAAGCTATCAGTTTCTGCTTTCTATGTACCAAAGAGTTCAGTTTTTCAGTGTATTGTTCTCCTCCTGCATTTTACTATAAGCTGCAAGAAGAAATCAGTCTACATCTTAAAAAAGTAGTTTGAGATCTCTTGTGCATTGCATCCCAGGTTGCCACTTTCAAATTCTGCTTTCCATCTGACACCAGGCCTCAATCTTGCCAAATTCTCTGCCACTTTGAAACAAGGATCACCTTTCTGCCAGAATGCAACATAATAGTCAACATTTCTGTTCAAATTCTCATCAGAGCTATCTTCAGAGTCTATATTCCTATGATCAGTTTCTTTGAAGCCATCTAGGCCTTTTTTTATCAAGTTCCTCACAATTCTTCCAGAATCTTCCCCTTATGCATGTAAAAAGCCATTTCAAAAAGTTTGGTATTTGCAAAGTCAGCATAACCCCTCTTCTCTGGCAACAAATTCTGTTCCAGTTTGCTAATGCTGCTGTTACACAAAATATCAGAAATGGATTGGCTTTTTTAAAGGGGGCTTATTTGGCTGCAAATTACTAGTTCTAAGGCCATGACAGTGTCCTTGCAAATGTATCCACAAGGGTATACCTTCTCTGAAGAGAGGCTGCTGGCATCCATAAAACCTGTCTTTTTTTCAGAAGACATGTGGTTGGCATGTGTTTGATCCAATTTTCCACTTAAAAAGGGGTTCTCCAAAATGTCCCTGGTCTTAGGTTCTTGGTACAAACTTTGGGCTGCTATCTTCTAAGCATCAGCAAAATCTGCTGTCAGCAGTTGTCTCTAAAATGTCTCTCTCAGCTGCAGCACAGAGCTCCTTCTCTCTGAACTCTTATATGGCTCCAGGAAACTAATCAAGACTGGTGGTATATGGGTGGGACCACACATTCATGGAAATAATCTATTCAGAGTTATCACCTAGAGTTGGGTGGGTCACACCTCCATGGAAACAATCAAATCCATATTTTCCCACTTTATCAACATTAATAGATCAACCCCCACAATATTGCATTAAACATGGCTTCCTGGGGACATAATGTATCCAAACTCTGACATTCCACACTGTGGACCTCAGAAATATATGATCTTTCCAGACAACAAATGCATTCATCCCACCACATCACAGAAACTTACATATTTCAGTAAAAATATGCAAGTACAGGAGGGGCAAGATGGCAGAGTGGTAAGGTGTGTTTTAGTTCTTCTCCAGAACAGTGGGTAGAAAGCCAGGAACTACCTGGAACAGACACCACAGAGGAACTTGAGCTTGGGCATGCTTCATTCAACACTCACAGATGTGCAGAGTAGCTGTGATCAGCAAAATCTGTGAGTTCTTGTGGCCAGGATGCCTGCACCCCACCTGGGCAGGCACAGTCCCAAGGGAGGAGGGGCCTTTGATGCTGGGAACCAGGAGGGAGAAGTGTAATGGCAGCTCTAATTGAAAAGCTCAGGCTCCTGAAAAAATATCTCCAATCATAGAAAGACAGAGACCAGACCCTGGAGCAATCAGCCTGGTGGAGAATCAAGTATTTAAGAATAAACTTACCCAAGGACACAAAAGACCTGTTTAAAGAAAACTACAAGAAACTGCTAAAAGAAATTGAACAGGACCTAAAAAATGGAAGAACATACCATGTTTATGGATTGGAACTCTAAATTAATTAAAATGTCAACTCTACCTAAACTGATTTAAAGATTCAATGCAATACCAATTAAAATCTCAACAACTTACTTTGAAGAAATAGAAAAAAATAACCAAATTTATTTGGAAAGGCAAGGTTCCCTGAATAGCCAAAAATATCTTGAGAAAGAGGAATGAAGTGGGTGGTGTCACACTACCTGACTCTGAAGCATATTACAAAGCTACAGTGCTCAAAACAGCATGGTACTGGCATAAAGACAGAGATACTAACAAATGGAATCAAACTCAGTGTTCAGAAATAGAACCTGACATCTACAGACAATTGATCTTTGATGAGGCAGCCAAATCAAAGCAAATGGGACAGAGCTGTCTCTTCAATAAATAGTGTTTGGAGAATTGGATATCCATTTCCAAAAGAATGGAAATTATATGAAAATTAACTCCAATTGAATCAAAGACCTAAACATAAGTGCTATGAACATAAGACCCTTAGAAGGAAGTGTAGGAGAATAACTTAAAGATCATGTGAAAGAAGGTGGTTTACTAAACCTTACACCTAAAAGGCAAGCAACCAAAGAACAAATAGACAAATGGGATCTCCTCAAAATCAAACACTTTTGTACATCAAAGGACTTTGTTAGAAAAGTAAAAAGGCAGCGTACACAACAGTAGACAATATTTGGAAATCACATACCAGATAAGGGTTTAATATCCAGAATATCTAAAGCAGTCCTAGAACTCAACAACAGAAAGGCAAACAACCCAATTAAAAAATGGGCAAAAGATATGGACATTTTTCCAAAGAGAAAATACAAATGGCTCAAAAACATGAAAAAATGGTCAACTTCACCGGCTATTAGGGAAATGCAATTCAAAACCACAATGAAATATCATCTCATACTTACCAGAGTGGCCATTACCCAAACAACAGAGAATTACAAGTGCTGGAAAGGATGTGTAGAAAGAGGCACACTTATTCATTGGTGGTGGGAATGTAGAATGGTGCAACCACTCTGGAAGACAGTTTGGGGTTTCCTTAGGAAGCTAAGTATAGATCTGGCATATGACCCAGCTATTCCATTACTAGGTATATACTCAAAGGAACAGAAAGTTAAGCACAAATGGACATTTGTAAACTGGTGTTTATTGTGGCATTATTCATGATTGCCAAAGATGGAAACAGCCCAAATGTCTGTCAGCAGATGAGTGGATAAACACACTGTGGTATATACACATGATGGACTATTATGCAGCTGTAAGATAGAACAAAGACATGAAACATATAATAAGGTGGATGAACCTTTAGGACATTATGTTGAGTGAAGTTAGCCAGAAACAAAAGGACAAATACTGTATGGTGTCACTAATATGAACTAACATTAAGGAGAAAATTTTGAGAGTTAAAAGCTGATAACACAGGCTACCAGAAACTAGAAAGAGGGTAGAGATGGGGCATTTGATGATGAAGGACTACAGAATATTCAGCAAGATTGATTGTATAGGTCCAAAAATAGATATCATAATACTGTGTGAAGGTAGCACAATTTTTTAAGTACACTGAACAAAAATATCTGTGAGTGAAGTTGAAGGGGATAGGATAGGGAAGTGTATGACACCAGAGGTAATGTTGGATGATGGAGATGGACTGTGTAACTTGGCAAAAATTGGAGTGGCCAATGACTATTGCTAAATGTAGAAATATAAAAATGTATTTACCTGTGGTAGAACAAATGAAAGTCAACCTTGCAGAGTGTTGTAAAAGGTATGGTATTTGGGAAAAAAAACATAGCCAAAGCACACTGGAATCTGTGGTTGGCAGTGACATTGTAATGTGCTTCCACTGGATGTGGCAAAGGCAATGTATCAAAGTTGAGTGGATATGAGAGAGGGATGTGGGGGAGGTACATGGGATTCTTGGTCATGGTGTTGTTTTTTGTCCTTATTATATTTTATTGTATGATGTTATATTTTTTCTTTTTACTATCTTTTTAATATTCACCAAAAAAGAGCTTTTTCTTAGTAATCAATATGTTCAAGTACTGATTGTGGTGATAAATGTACAAATATATGATGATATCATGAACAACTGACTGTACACTGTGGATAACTGTATGGTATGTGAATATATCTCCATAAAATTATAGGAAAAATATAAATATGGGTAAAAGTGCTGGAGAAAACATGGAAGGAGGGATGTGTCTATTTACTCTTGATGGGGATGTGGAGTGGTGTAGCCTTTCTGGAGGTCAGTGTGTGGTTCCACAGGAAGCTGGGTGTGTGGGGGCCATGAGGTCCTAAAGCCTCATTATGAGGTGTGTACTTTTAGGAACTGAGAGCATGGATGGATGGAGATTTGCACACTGGTATTTTACCATTCTTTCATCAACAGTAACAAATGTACTGTACCAATAATATGAGTCAGTAATGGAGGGGGATATTTAGGGGTATGGGAGGATTTGAATTTTCATTTTTTGTGTCTTTATTTCTTTTCTGGAGTAATGAAAATTTACTAAAAATTGAAAAAAATATAATTGTGATGGATGCACAGCTATATGATGATATTATGGGCAATTGATTGTGCACTTTGGCTCTTTGGATAATTGTATGGTATGTGAACAATCTCACTAAAATTAAATTAAAAATGAAAAAGAAGAGTCACATAGGCCATGATGCTAGCTGCATCTGAGATATGCATTTTGAAGATGGCCACTGGGATCTTACACTGACATTTTGGGGAATGCCATATTGAAATGTAACTGGGAGCAAGCAGATGCCAGTCACATGCCTTCCCAGCTAACAGGTTTTCAGACACCATGGTCAATCTTCAGTGAAGTCACCCTGTTGTTGATGCCTTACTCTGGATAATTTATGGACTTTAGGCTGTAACTTTGTAACCAAATAAACCTCCTTTATAGAAGCCAAAATAAAAGAATATGACATTATGAAATGTTCTGAATTGTTTTAAATGGATATTGTAAAACTTAGACAATTCTTCATTTGCAGATTGGCAGGTAGCAGGAGGATCTCTGCACAGTAAAGTTTTCCTGGGGTAACTAGAATATTGCATAGGTGCTCTCATCCCACACAATATAAAATCAAATTTTATTCACTTTAATGCAAAAAACTGAAGATGGCAATTTTCAAACTGAAGAATTATTATGGTAATTTTTCATTTTGTATCCATACTTCCATATAATATTTAAAATAAAGTTAATCAATGTTTCAAAATATTCAGATGTGAAGTATATGGTGTGTGGATGAATCATGAACAAATGCTTATATACTCTTTCATTAATGCTATGAGAAATCACTGGAATTATACCCAAAGTTTAAGGGGATCATGTACATATTTTATTTTAATGACAAGGATTTGTTTACTCACTTTGTATCACTTGAATATATAGCACAGAAGTTAGCAAAGAGAAGATAATAGGTAGATATTTGTTCTGATTATTAATAAATATCAACAGATAATAAAATATCCAATTCTTAAGATAAACAGAATTGATCATAATTAGATTATTTAAATCATTTAAATTACTATTCAGTATATTGAAAATTTTTTCTGAAAGGAGAGCCCTCCAGTCCCTCCCTGTTTAGCTGGCACCAGTTTCACTAAATGCTGTCATCCAATCAGTCTGCAGTTTCATTAACAATTGTCCATTCTGCTTCTGGGAGTGAGTTTTTCAATTCAATTAATAATAAAGAATACATTGGTCTCATTTTTTGAATACCATCCCATCAGTGTTTTCTATTCCAATTTTATAAAAAAAAATAGAGCAGGAGAGAAGTGGGGTGATTCATGGAGGGGGATGAAGAGTAGGAAAAGAAGAAAAGAATGACATAAAACACTCACAAAACTTTTTTTTCTTACACTGGAAAGGCAAGGCAGGACTTCTGTTAAAAATCCAGTCATGTTTTAGGTGCAGACAAGGAGGAGGCACCTGGGTTGATGAAGACCATGGCAGGAATCATTCTGTCTTACAACCAGGCCATCTTTGTTCAGTTTTAGTTTAAAATGTATGGAAGCAATGACACTAGAGAAAACCCCTGGGTATACAACCCTTGGCATAAAAAAAATACACAAAAACAGGTCAAATTTCAAATAGACAATTGGCTCCAGATGGCTCCAGGAAATCAAAAGCTCTTCCACCATTCTTAGAAATGCCACTTAAATTTCTGTCATTGATTTCTAGATTTATTCAACTGTGCTAAGACAACAGTCATTATGAGTTTAAGGCAGATCAAAAATCATTATCTCAGGCAAAGGAAGGAAGGAAGGAAGGAAGGAAGGAAGGAAGCTGGAAATGGAGCCTGTTAATGCTTTCTTTGTAGCAACAGGATTCTGTTTTTCAGCAACTTCACTGTCAAGTCAATTGCAAAGAATAATAGAACTACAAATTTACAATGATATATTAAAAATTACACTTGGTGAGACTCCATATATCTAGAAATAATCAGATGTTTATAAATTAAATCTTATTTACTTATCACTTACAAAGTTGTCTTGAATATCACTATGCAACAAATGAACACAGAATGATATAGTTTAGAGATTACATAAAATGTTTTCTGTGATAGTGAATCACATCCTGAACCTAAGTACTTTCTGGAAAATAATATGTACTTACATGTCCCTTAAACAGAGAGAGGTATTTTTTTTTTTTTTTTTACAATTTTTATATATTTTATTTTATTTTATTTTATTTTTTTTAATCTTCATTTTATTGAGATATATTCACATACCACGCAGCCATACAAAACAAATCGTACTTTCGATTGTTTACAGTACCATTACATAGTTGTACATTCATCACCTAAATCAATCCCTGACACCTTCATTAGCACACACACAAAAATAACAAGAATAACAATTAGAGGGAAAAAGAGCAATTGAAGTAAAAAAGAACACTGGGTACCTTTGTCTGTTTGTTTCCTTCCCCTATTTTTCTACTTATCCATCCATAAACTAGACAAAGTGGAGTGTGGTCCTTATGGCTTTCCCAATCCCATTGTCACCCCTCATAAGCTACATTTTTATACAACTGTCTTCAAGATTCATGGGTTCTGGGTTGTAGTTTGATAGCTTCAGGTATCCACCACCAGCTACCCCAATTCTTTAGAACCTAAAAAGGGTTGTCTAAAGTGTGCATAAGAGTGCCCACCAGAGTGACCTCTAGGCTCCTTTTGGAATCTCTCTGCCACTGAAGCTTATTTCATTTCCTTTCACATCCCTCTTTTGGTCAAGAAGATGTTCTCCATCCCACGATGCCGGGTCTACATTCCTCCCCGGGAGTCATATTCCACGTTGCCAGGGAGATTCACTCCCCTGGGTGTCTGATCCCACGTAGGGGGGAGGGCAGTGATTTCACCTTTCAAGTTGGCTTAGCCAGAGAGAGAGGGCCACATCTGAGCAGCAAAGAGGCATTCGGGAGGAGGCTCTTAGGCACAACCATAGGGAGGCCTAGCCTCTCCTTTGCAGCAACTGTCTTCCCAAGGGTAAAACCTGTGGTAGAGGGCTCAACCCATCAAACCACCAGTCCCCTATGTCTGTGGTCATGTTAGCAACCATGGAGGTGGGGTAGGCGAATACCCCTGCATTCTCCACAGGCTCCGAGAGAGGTATTTTTGTATAAAGTGGACACAAACATTTAATGATTGCAATTGTAATTTTTCTTCTAAATGAAAATATGGTAAAACATATTTGAATCACTCTATCTTCCTCCCTAACATGACAACATATACAAAAATAACAAAAATAACCCCAAGAGGTCAACTTGTTCTTGAAGTTAATTTGTCTATAACAGCTAGAATAATCCAATGAAGATTACACAAAGGTGAACCAATAATTCATCTTTATATATTTACACAGTTGAAATGGTATAAAGTACTATAAAACACAGCTGTTTAACAATAAACTCAAAAAGTCAACTTACAGAGCTCTTAAACATAAATATTTTCATAAATTAAATATTTCAAACATTTTGTGTAACATGTTTACAAAACATATGCATATCTGCAATCTCTATAAACCAAGAAAGAATATAAAGGAAAAGCACTCGATATTAATAGACATAAAATCATAAAATACCCAATATGTCCATTTACCTCCTGAGAACCCAGTAAAAACAGAAGGAAACCAATGAAGATATATCAGTAATATCATATCTATACATCTAAAAAGAACTGATGTTTTAGGGAAATAATGCTTATATACACAGTCACCTAAAAATCTCACTCAGTCTAGAGTGGTCTACATTTCCACAAGAAAAAAAAAGAAAGAAAAAAACTTCCTACCTATAATTTTAAGTAAAAGATATTACAATATAAGACAGCAATTTCTACAAATCTACAATGACTCAAGGTATAAAAATCAGAAAATCTGACTACTACACACAAAATTATCTAATAACTCTCCCCACACAGACACCAAGTAAACACATGTAGGGATTTTTTCACCACAGTTTACAATTAAGATATTTACAATGTGTGTGTGGGGGGGAAGGGAGAGCAGTTATTTCTATACACTTAGAAAGTTCAGATGTGTACAAGAAACTTGCCTATAATAAGTAAAACAGTTAAATGCTTTCTGCTCAGTCCTATCCTCCAACAACCTACTGAATTCAGGGAGAGACAAACCAACAATTACATTAAGAAATATTTTACACATTATAGTTAGCTCATATTAGTGATACATTATAATGTTTGTCTTCTTGTTTCTGGAGAAATGAACTGATTGTACACTTTGAATAACTGTATGTTATGTGATCATGTCTCAATAAAAGTGTATTAAAAAGAAACATTTTACAAATCTACATATTTATAAATATGAATGGTTGTGATTTCTTTACATTGAAAAATATGTAATTTAAAAACCTCAAAACACCTAAAAGAAAAATCAAAATGCCTCAAAACCATCCAACTTACCAATATACTCCAGTAATACAATCCAGCAATCAAATAAATCCAAATATGTGTGGTCTACCAATTTGACTGGACACACTAAATGATACTATTTGATACATGAATACATATGTATGCATGTACATACACATACACATATGTTCAAATCTGAAATGCTTTTAATGTTTAAGAATGTAATTTAAAAGTTCATTGTCTTTAATTTCCTTAGATTTTTAACTTATGTTGTTTCCAATTTTTTAAACATCATTTAGATAACTCGAGCAAAGCAGAACAAAAGAAAACACAGAACAAAACTTAACCAAACCACAAATAAAACAAGTCTAAGATTTAAAGCTAAGTACTAGCAACCAAGTCTCAATGGCTATTCCTCAATGCCTGGGGCTGCATCCTCCAAAAATAGCTTTGGCATAAATTTATCTGCCACTGAGCACCCAAACAACTGAAACCTAGGCACCCAAAATCAGTGACTTCCCTTAATGCTAGGGACTGCTCCCTCCCTTTCAAACTAAGTCTTAATGTCTCTTTCTATGTGCCATTGAGTGCCCAACCAAGTGTAGTTTCCCACTTACAGCTTCAGCAGGAGTTTGTGAGTCACTGAAAAAGAAACCAAATGGAACCAATATATAAAAAGACAAGATCAAGAAAATAAAGCCAAGTCCTAGGTGACCAAGTCCCAAAGGTTATTCCTCTGTACCAGGGGCAGTACCCTCCAAAAACAGCTTTGACATAAATTTATATGCCACTTGAAATGGGCCCCCTCCCCTTAATCTGTAACAGGAGAGTCCCCTTCCCCCTCAACCGACAACAACTGCAAAGTAAGCATTAAGCCCTGAGAAGAAGGGAGTGAAACTGTACCGTTTTAGGGAGTGAGACTTGCGGTTGTACGCATTAACCAAGCATAACCATTTCAGCAATTAACCATTGTGCCGACCTTGAGAAAATTTCTCAAGCTTGCTAAAGATCTTAAGCAACCATTAATTAACCACCAACTCTGCTTCTGTCAAAATAGCTTGCTTGCATTTTCAGGATGAGGTTTCTGCCTATGTAAGTCTCAAGCACACTCAGGTGTGCAGAGTGACAGAGAGCAGTCGCTGGCCAGCTAATAAAGGCTCTTTAAATTCTGTTTGGCTGTCTCATACTTTAACTCGTGGGCACCGTAACACCACTGAGAACTCAAATAAACCTAGGCACCAAATTCAGTGACCTCCCTTAATGCCAGGGGCTCCTTCATTCCAAACCAAGTCTCAATGGCTATTACTTTATGTGTGGGGCTGCACACTCCAGAAACAGCTTTGGCATGAACTTAGGCCAACTGGTGCCCAATGAATTGGTTTCCCACTTACAGCTCCAGCAGGAGTTTGTTTCACTGAAGAAGAAACAAACAGGCCCACAAACAAAAGAAAACAAGCCCTGTGCATGCTCCCAACACATCCACACTCATTTGCCAACCACACTCACTCACCAAACATGTTTTCCTCCATGGCCAGCAACCATTGGGGTGCTGGATGCTGAAGCATGAAGCACTCTCATCCAGCTCTCAGGAAAAGTGTCTCTGTTGACAATAGAACTGAGGCTTATGAATGTCTTACCTCAGGAGTCCAGGAGCCCACTGGGCAGCATGTCATTCAGATGTTTTCATCCCTTCATGGCCACCAAACTGAAGAAGGAGCAGTTCCCAAATATGGTTCTGTTGCTCAATGCAGCTAATAGAAGTCACACTGAACCCAGCTGAAGAGGAAAGATAGTTTATTATGCTGGAAGAAAGCAGGGGAAATTTCCACAAATCTGCTTCCCTGAAGCATTTCTCCAATTTGGTTTTATACCCAGGTGCAGGGACAAAAAGATAATTATTCAGCTAACAGGCAACAAGAAAGACAAAAGGCCCATTTATCTGGGAGTTTTGGGGCAGTCTCCCAGTGATTCTTTAATTGGCTAAAACCATTAGGGACAAAGGGAGTCAACTATTTTAGTCAACATGTGACAGGTTTGGAGAACTTCAGTAATTTATCTCCTGTTTCCTAGGTGACACCTGGGAAACATGAAAATTTCACATTTACATATGCTTGCACACTTTACATTTACAAATTTCTCCTTGGTGAGAACAGGTGCTTCCACTGTTTCCTGTTTGCAGCTTAGAAGGTTACATTTTACAATTTTCTGTTTGCTTACAGTTTTAAAGTTATATTTAAAAAGTTACTATTGCACTGGGAATAATGCAAGTGTGTTTTGGGGCTGGGAATTCAACGGACAGGATTTAAGGCAGTGGAAGAAGAAAAACTCACCCTCACATTATAGGCAGCTCCCCTGCCAGACTTATGAGACCCCTGCTTCTCACTAAGCCATGATCTGGGAAACTGGGTGGGATCTGCCCTGATTTGAGATGGAAGTTTGATCCTGTATGAGTCACTGGCCCTGATCCTCAATAAATTCACTAATAAACTGGGCATCTCAGGCTGGACAGGGGCAGAGTGTGTGTGGCATGGAGGAGGGGAGGACCCTCAGTAGGCGGGCCTCTGCAGAGAGAGTAAGTCAACTTGTGTGTGTGGGTGGTCAGCAGGATGTCACAGACATCCCAGTGAGAGGCACCTGGAGCCTGGCTAATGGACAGGTTCCTGCTGTGGACAGAGGGGACTGGGGCAGGGATCAGTCTCCCTGGCTCCTGTTCTTTCTGCTGGTCCCTCCTTCCTGTTGTCTTTGATGTTAGCTCTGCTTAGGAGTCCCCTTCACCTGGGCTCATTCTCTTGGAATTGAATGATATGAACAAAATTACAGTGATTATTCCTCATGTCCAGGAGGGCCACAGACACCAATACTCAGTGAACATCAAGCTTCCCACATTGAGCTCTGCCACACAGGGGGGTGTTTTCTTTATAAAGAGGCCTCCAGTAATCTGGATAAAGTCCAAACCTCTGTGCATTGGGCCACCCCTTAGCAAAATCAAAGTTCCTATTTACAATTGGTTCTACACCCAGAGCAATGTAGATTAAGACTGACACATCTAAAACTGGGGTACATAATTTGATTTACCACACCAGTCAATCCCCACCTCTATTCCCACAAAGACACCAATGTCCAATTGTTTTTGTTCAACCTGTATAAGTTTTGCCTGTTCTAAAATTTCATATTAATGGAAGCAAACAACATGTGCTCTGTTAAGAAAGGCTTCTTTCATTCAGAATAAGGATGTTATTTCTGTAAGTAGCAAAGTGTATTTATTTCTTAGTAATCCTCTAATATATGAATTAGCATAAATTGTTTATCTAATTTCCTATTAATGGGATATTCGTTAATGGTGTATTAATCAGGGTTCTCCAGGGAAACAGATCCAACAAAACATATATCAGGATTGTAAGAAAGGGTTAAGTTTAGCTTTCACATAGAGGCAGCATGGAATAGGGAAATGGCAGCAGAACCAGCTTAAACAAGCCCTGTGGTAAAGGGAAGAGAGAGAGAGCCATGATGTAAGCCTAGAATCTACATGACTTCCTTATATGGAGAAGTAAACAGGGTTACTGGAATGTAAAGGGATATGGGGTATTATCAGAGGCAGGAAATCCCAGCAGGAAATTTAAAATGAATGAACCATCTCAGATAGGCTGTACAATTCAAAATCTCAAAGATGGGCTAGTTAGCTCTCTTGGATAGGCTGTAACCTCTGTAGAACCCAGCCAATGGAGAAATGGGAGGGACTTGCACATTAGGAATAGGAGTTTAAAAGATCACCATGTTCTTTCTCCTGTGCACAAGCCCACCATGTTTCTTCCTCTCTGCCCTATCTTGCAAGATTGTAAATAAATTCTTTTTTCCTCCAGAATTGAGTGAGCATTTATTCCCTTACAGGTACTGCTTTATTTCTGACAACTTGGGAGCTTATCTGGGATCCAGAGCTTCAGAGGGGGACCCCTGAGATGGACAAAAGGAAGGCATGCCCCACTGATTGAGCAGTCTCAGACTCCACCATTGGAGGTCCATCTCCAACAGCTGAAGGGCCCAAGACCAGATGCTTGGATCTGCCAATTGTGGATGAGAAAAAGGGGAAAAGGGAAAGCCTGCCTCTGGTTGAGCAGGCAACTCTGTGCATGGACCAAGGTAAGGAAAGAGGACTATTAAATATTATATTACCTTGGTGGTTGGGAATTCTTGATAAGTCTGAAGCTGATTGTGTGTGACTGAGATGTGCAACATGCTGTACAAAGCAAGTGCAGAGTCCAGATTTCCTGTTCCCTTCTCCTGAGAGGGAAAGGGCCAGAGACAGATGAAGTGAAAGGAACTGAAAGAAGCTCAGACAAGACTCAGATTGGGGAACAGAGGCCATTGGCTGGCCAGGGAGGAAGAAAAGGAGGCAACTATAGAGTCCCTCAGGGACATCCCTCCAGATAGTCCACTAGGTAGAATGTTAAAATTTTGGACCAATAGCAATCAGACCAAGGGAAAAGACAAAAAGAAAATGATTAAATATTGTTGTTACATTTGGACCAAAGAAAGCATTTCACCACCTGATGTATTCAGCCAAAGTATGAGACAGAGGAGGATTGGCTCTGTGCCAACCTTGTAATTTATGTTAATGAGAAGAAACCCTTTTCTAAGGAGGAGTCTGATTACACCATGTGCTGGCTAAAGAACAAAAAACTTCCCTCTATCCTGTGAAAGATAAAAATCCAAACTCAGAAGCTGAGTTGGTAGAATCTAAACCCTGGGACCACTTATTAAGCCTTCCTCCTCCCTACTATTCCCTTCCTCTCCTGGGGCAGAAATTGTTAGAGTCTGAGGACCTAATAAAATCCTCACAGGTTCCAGGGGAACCAGGAGGCCCATCAGTGCCAACTGCCCCACCAGATATGACCCATCAATTGTTGAGGAAAGAATTAGCACAGTGCAAAAAGGATATTTAGAATTTTCCATTTCTGAAAACTCTTGATGGAAAGAGAGTAAGGGAACATCACCCCATTGAATCAATTTACCCCTTGACAGAGGTGCCTATGGGGCTGAAAGAAGTCGGGTAAGTAGATGCGCCATTAACAAGTGCAGAAGTAAGGAATTTTAAGGAGATGAAATCACTAATAGAAGACCCAATGGGGCTGGCTGAGCAAATAGATCAATTCCTAGGCTCTAGCGTATAAACGTGGTCTGAACTTATGTCCATATTAAACATCTCTTTACAAAAGAGAGAGGAATGGTGAGAGGGGTGACTATGAAAGAATGGGAAAGGTAACACCCACCAGGGCAAAGGGTGATGGCAGCAGAGCAAAAATTTCCAAGTACTGAGCCCAATTGGGGTAATAACAAGGAGGATAGAGCACAAATGAAGGATCTCAGAGACCTCATTATAGAGGGGATAAAATTGGCCATACCCAAATCTCAAAATTTGGATAAGGCTTTTGAGGTGAATCAAGAGAAAGATGAGTCTCCCTCTGCTTATCTGCAAAGATTGAGAGATCAAGTGAGGAAATATTCAGGTATGGACCTTGATGACCCTGTAGCCCAGGGAATGTTAAAGTTCACCTATGTGAAGGGGTCTTGGCCTGATATTCAGAAAAAGATCCAGAAAATAGATGGATGGATGAATAAGCCATTTGGAGGAGTTATTAAGGGAAGCACAGAAAGTATTTGTAAGAAGGGATGATGAAAATCAAAAGCAACAGGCTAAAGTCATGATGACCACTGTCAACAACTTGGTCAAGAAAAGATTAGAAGCAGGGAATGGAAAAAGCAGACAGAGGTGAGATAAGGGAGTGGGCCAGTCTGACTCAAATAAAGGAGCAAGGAGAATGCAGAACTCCACAGGGTGTTATCACTGTGGAAAACCTGGTCATTTCAAAAGGGAGCACCCAGACTTACAGAAGGAGGGCTGAGTTATACACCTAATGAATTTTGAGGACTGGGAGAGTCAGAAGCTCCTCATCTCAGATGCCCACTGGGAGCTTTTAGTAAACTTAAAGGTGGGCCCATATCAAGAGGAAATTACATCCTTGGTAGACACTGGAGCAGCTCAATCATCTGTAAATCATCTGCAAAAGGGGGCCAAGCTCTCTGGCAGTTCTCTCACCACCTCAAGGGTAAAAGGGGAGGGGTTTAAAGTTCCCATTCTTGAGCCTACTAACATTTGTTGGGAAAACAATCAAATTATATCTCCCTTGTTGCACATCCCAGAAGCTGGGAGTAATTTATTAGGAAGAGATGTAATAATACCTATGGGGCTGGATTTAAAGGTGAGGAATGGATAAATTGAGGTTTTGGCCCTGCTCACTGAAGAAGATGAAAAGGACATTAAGGAGGAGGTATGGGTAAAAGAAGGAAACAGGGGAGGGTTGTGAATTCCCCCAATTAAAATCAAGTTAAAGAAGGAAGGGGAGGTTGTGTGCCAGAAACAGTATCCTATTACCCTTAAAGGAAGACAGAGACTCCAACCCATCACTGAGGGTCTCCTTCAAGATTGACTCTTAGAGACCTGTATGCCCCCTTTTAATACTCCCATTCTACCATCCAGAAACCAGATGGTAGCTGGAGAATGGTACAGGACCTAAGGGCCATTAATCAAATTGTCCAGATTTGACACCCTGTAGTTCCTAATCCTTACACTCTCCTGAGTAAAATCCCCTACCATCATAAGTGGTTTAATATAGTAGATTTCAAGGTTGCCTTCTGGGCCTATCCCCTTGATCCAGAAAGCAGAGACCCATTTGCCTTTGAGTGGGAAGATCCCTTCAATGGGTGAAAGTGGCAGTGCAGATGGACAGTCTTACTTCAGGGTTTTACAGAGTCCCCCAATCTCTTTGGGGAAGAGTTAGAAAGGGTACTGGAAAAATTTCCAATCTCACCTGAGATCACTCTTCTGCAACATGTAGATGACCTATTAATATCAGGTAAAGAAAGGCAAGTGGTGGCTCAAGCTATGAAGAATCTACTGAACTTTTTAGGGGATAAAGGATTAAGTGTATCTAAAAGTAAACTGCAATTTGTAGCAAGTGAAGTTAAGTACCTAGGCCACCTTATAAGTGAAGGAAAAAGAAAAATCCATCCAGAAAGGATCCAGGCCATAGTTGAGTTGCCTCTTCCTCAAAAAGGGAACTAAGGAAATTCCTGGGATTGGTAGGGTACTGTAGATTGTGGATGGATTCTTTTGCATCTCAAACTAAGGGGCTATACCAAAAATTACTAGAGGAAGAGCCTGACAATATACAATGGGAGGAAGTGGAAATGGAGGCTTTAAATGAGCTCAAGCAGGCACTGGTGCAAGCTCCTGTTCAAGCTCTTCCTTCCCTTGAGAAATGCTTTTACCTGTTTGTTACAGTAGATAAAGGAATGGCCTTATGGTCCTAACCCAAATCTGGGAGGCCACAGAAGGCCCATAGATTTCCTTTCAAAGGTTTTAGATCCAGGCTTTAGGAGGTGGCCAGGGTGTGTTCAGGCCATTGCAGCAACCATCCTTTTAGTAGAAGAAAGCAGGAAGTTGACCTTTGGAGGGGCATTAGCAGTTAGTACCCCTCATCAAGTGAGGACTATTCTGTCTCAAAGGGCAGGGAGATGGTTGACTGATTCCTGAATCCTGAAATATGAGGCAATCCTAATGGAAAAAGATGATTTGGTCTTGACAACAGATCACAGCCTAAACCCAGTCTCCTTCCTCTGGAAGGGGCCTGAACAAGTAGAGACCCCTGAGAATGACTGTTTAGACCTAATTGAATACCAAACCTGAGTGTTCTAGTTTGCTAATGCTGCTGGAATACAAAACACCAGAGATGGACTGACTTTTATAAAAAGTGGTCTATTTGGTTGCAGAGTTACAGTCTTAAGGCCATAAAGTGTCCAGTGTAAGACATCAGCAATCAGGTACCTTCACTGGAAGATGGGCAATGGTGTGCAGAAAATCTCTGTTAGCTGGGAAGGCATGTGGCTGGCATCTTCTCCAAAGTTCTGGTTTTGAAATGGCTTTCTCCCAGGATGTTCCTCTCTAGGCTTCAGTTCCTCAAAAATGTAACTTTTAGGTATACTTGGGGTATTTGTCCTCTCTTAGCTTCTCCAGAGCAAAAGTCTGCTTTCAACAGCTGTCTTCAAACTGTCTCTCATCTGCAGCTCCTGTGCTTTCTTCAAAGTGTCCCTCTTGGCTGTAGCTCCTCTTCAAAATGTCACTCACAGATGCACTGAGTTCCTTCTGTCTCAGCTTATATACTGCTCCAGCAATCAAGGCCCATACTGAATGGGCAGGGCCACACCTCCATGGAAATTATCTCATCAGAGTTATCACCTACAGTTGGGTGGAGCACAGCTCCATGGAAACACTCAAAGAATTCCAATCTAATCAGCACTAAAATGTCTGCTCCACAAGATTACATCAAAGAATATGGCTTTTTCTGCAGAATATAATACATTCAAACTGGCACACTGAGTCTGACCTGACTGAATGGATCTTCCCCTGCACTCAGGGGAAAGATTGTTCACAGATGGAGCCTCTAAAGACCTAGAAGGAGACAGGCACAATGGCTATGCATTTGTAGCTGGGGTAACTTGTGAAGTGAAAGAAGCTAGCCAATTGCCCAATAAGTGGTGAGCTCAAACTTGTGAGTTGTATGCACTAAATCAACCCCTCAAATTATTAGAGGGAAAGAATGGTACAATCTACACTGACTCTAAGTTTGCCTTTGGGGTAGTCCACACCTTTGGAAAGACCTGGGAAGAAAGGGGATTAATCAACAGCAAAGAAAAAGAACTAGTTCATGGGGAATTGGTGAAACAAGTATTAACCAATCTACCCTTAGCTAGAGAAATATCAGTGGTTCATATAAATGGACATCAGAAGGGCCCTACTTTTGAGGCAAAAGGCAATAGGTTAGCTGATGAGAAGGCTAAGGAGGCCTCTCTCTGACCCCTTTAAAACTAATGGTCCTGCTACCCTCTATCCCTGAAGAGTTTGGGGTCCCTACATTCTCTGCCAAAGAAGTAAAAGAGCTGGAACAGTTAGGAGCAATCTTTAATGATCAGGGGAAATGGTTTCTCCCAGATGGCAGACAATTGTTGAATAAACAAATAATGAGGGATGTATTAGCAGTCTTACATAAGGAGAGTCATTGGGGGGTACAAGCCATGTGTGATTTAGTACTTAGACAATTTGGATGTGTGGGCCTTTATACAGTTGCTAAACAAATGTGTGAACAGTGCACAGTTTGTCAGAAGATTAATAAAAAGGTCTTGAGAAAACAGGTAAAAGGGGAAAGAGAGCCAGACCTCGGACCATTCCAGAGCATTCAAGTTGATTACACTGAAGTGCCCCCAATAGGTCATTTAAAGTACATTTTTTGTAATTGTAGACCACCTCACCAGATGGGTGGAAGCCTACCCTCTATCCTCAGCTATGGCATTGGGAACTTCTAAAGTTATCCTTGAACAAATCATTCCCTGTTATGGGTTAGTGGAAAATACAGACTCTGACAATGGCAGTCACTTTACCTCCTGTGTGTTGCAGAATGTCATGAGAAGCCTGGGTGTCACTTGGGACTTCCACACTCCCTGGCATCTGCCATCCTCTGGGAGAGTGGAAAGAATGAATCAAACCATAAAGAAACATCTTTCTAAATTGGTTTTAGAAACAAAGTTACCCTGGATCAAGTGCTTACCTATAGCTCTACTAAGAATCAGGACTGCCCCTAGAAAAGAACTGGGAATTTTCCCATATGAAATGCTTTTTGGTTTGACTTTCCCCAGGAGGACTGGAGAGCTCCCCTCCCTAGAAACAAAGGATCTTTTCCTTAAGAATTATATACTGGCCTTGTCTTCTACTCTATCATGTCTCAGGCACTGTGGATTGCTGGCTCAGACACTGTCTCTTGAATTTGCTGCCCTGGCAGCTGGGTTCTGATCTAGTCATGGAGAGAATCCAAACTTCAACCAAACTGAGAGGGATCCTATCAAGTCTTGCTGATGACTGAGATGGCAGTCCAAACAGCAGAAAGAGGCTGGACTCATTACACATGAGTAAAGGGACCAGTGCCTGAACCAGACAATAAGTTTCCAGCAACTCATCCCAAATCCTGGAGAGTGACTCCCACCCCAGATCCCCTAAGGATCACTCTAAAAAGACAATGGTTGAAAGAACATACTAGGTGGGAGGAAGGGCTGGATTAGACCCTGTGTTTGCATTGTGCTCTGTGTATAGCTTAATCATGAAATTGCTTGTACTGATCATAATGTTCCATATTCAAGGAGTAACAGGTTCTGCTAAACTGGTTATAAGTATAGTCAAGGGCATAGAGTCCCAAACTGTACAATTTGACATTTTTCAAGTAATTAGCTGTAGAAATCTAAAACATCAGTGTCAACTGAGGGAGGAATATAAGTATTTATGTAAGCAGACTGTTCAAATAGAGAGCAAGATTGTTCAGGGGTCAAACATTTGAGAGTATAATTTATGAGTCACCTGACCCCTGTTATTCTTGGAACAATGTTTGGTGGACAAGACAGTATAAGGGATGGGTCTCATCCAGGTTGGAGGGAAAACCATTAAGGAAAACTTGGCTGGAGTCTAACTCTCCAGTTCAAATTGCCCCCAAGGTCATTAGAACACTTAAGGCCAGAGACTTAAAGCAGACCATAAAAATAGAGACAGGTTATGGAAATACAAATGTCTGGCTAGAATGGGTCAAATATACCAACCAGATTCTAAACAGAAGGAACAGTTATGCTTGTGCAACCAGCCAAGTGACTGCTCAGATTGTGCCCTTCCCCTTGGGGATGAAAAAGCATAAAAAGGAGTTTAAATGTATAACAGTCCTCTTTCAAAATGCTACTCCTGGTGAAAGTTATAGTACATTGTCCTCCCTTTTCCCTCCAGTCCAGAAGGAAAGTGTTAAGGCCACATCAGCTTCTCACCTTGGTCCCAGAAACCACTCTGCCTGTCTCTCCAGATGGGAAGAAGTGTTCCAGGATCTTAGTACTATGGCTTAGGCTTTGTGTACACAAGTGTGGAATGTGAGCAAGGATAGTACTGGCAACTTCTCCAGCCTAAATATACACTGAGCAAACCTCTGGTGGAACTGCAGGAAGGGTGTCCTCCAGCCAACACTACCTGAAAAGTGCTCTGGTTCAATTGGCTATCTCATTCACCCTGGCATATGAAAGTAAAGAAAAGTTACCAACCCAAGGCAAAGGAGAAAAGAGAAATGTACAAAATGTACCTGGTTCCTTCAATGGAAGAATCTATGTAGATAGTATAGGGGTTCCCCAGGAAGATCCTAGTGAGTTTAAAACTAGAAATCAAGTAGCTGCAGGATTTGAATCATTCTTATTCTGGTGGGTCACCAACAATGAAAATGTGGATCATCAGCTGAGATTTATCAACTATACCAGGGATATCATTAAGGGAATAGCAGAACAGTTAGATGCCACTAGCCACATGGCATGGGAGAATAGAATGGCCCTAGACATGATGTTAGCTGAAAAACGAGGTGTCTGTGCTATAGTTGGGGGAAGTTGTTGCATGTTCATCCCCAATAACATGGCACCCAATGAAACTATCACCAAAGCTCTACAAGGCTTAACAGCCTTATTTCAGGAACTAGCAAAAAATTCTGGCATTAACAACCCACTCATAGAATGGTTGAAAAATTGGTTCAGGAAATGGAAAGGAATTGGAGCGTCTATTTTAACTTTCCTTATCATTTCAGCTGGAATATTTGCAGCAGCCAGGTGCTACATCATCCTGTGTGCCCAAAGGCTAGTTCAGAGACCCATCAAAAACACTTTAATCAAGAATATCAGCAGAACAATCTGTACCTCCGTTAAGAAGAAAGATTATGATGAGGAATGTGAAAAAGCTCTTAGCAAATTTGAGAAACTAAAATGTGAAAAATAAAAAGGTTTAAAAAAAAAAGAAAGGAGGGAATCCATAAGAAAGGGTTAAGTTTAGTTTTTCACATAAAGGCAGCATGGAATAGGGGAAACGGCAGCAGAACTGGCTTAAACAGGCATTGTGGTAAAGGGAAGAGAGAGCAAGCCATAATGTAAGCCTAGAATCTGTGCCAGCTCCTTATATGGAAAAATAACCAGGGTAACTGAAATGTAAAGGGATATGGGGTACAATCAGAGGCAGGAACTCCCAGCAGGAGATTTAAAGTGAATGAACTCACTCAGATAAGCTGTACAATTCAAAATTTCAAAGATGGGCTAGTTAGCTCTCTCAGATAGGCTGTAACCTCTGTAGTACCCAGCCAATGGGGAAACAGGAGAGGGACTTGCACATTAGGAATAGGAGATTAAAAGACCACCAAGTTCTTTTTGCCATGCACCAGCTCACCACATTTCTGGCTGTGCACCCTACCTTGCAAGATCATAAATAAATTCTTTTCTCCTCCAGAACTGAGTGAACATTTATTCCCTTACAGGTACCACTTTATTTCCAACACTTCCTAAATACCACATATACTACTTATTCCTTATCGGAAGGAGATTGTGGACATTTTCAAAAGAATGCAAGAAGCATATATTACCTGAATGTGTTAACTTAATTAAAAATAAGAATATTCATCCTTATACATGTCAATTCTGGAGACAATTCCCTGACCCAAACAATATACAAGAACAAGTTGAATGTCAATATGAATCACAGTCTTCTCCAAGTGAATTCTGCCTTTATTATGCAAAATAGACTGCCTCTGAAATTAAAAGGGATTGGAGACAATTACCATACTCTAAAAAGTTCCCTGCACCAGTATGTAAACAGGAAAGGAAAATTGTAGTGCCCAAATATAAGGTAAAATCACTATACCAGAAATGCATAGCAAAAGCTAAAAAACATCATGTAGCAAGGGTGTAGCTAATTAAATGAAATTTTATAACTCAAATAGAGAGTAATACTATTAATATTAAAGAACTTCCAACTGAAGATAAGAGATGGGGGTTAGTTAATGAAGTCAATATGTCTAATATATAAATTAAGAGTAAACAAAAGGAAGTAAATCCTTGTCCCTTAAAATGAGGATGAAAAAGCCGAACACTCAAAGACTTGAGAAAGTAAGCCTTATGATGGCTATTTCAACAGCAACAGTATTAAACTTTCTGACTTAAATGAGTATCTGCTGATGGATTACATATATTAAAAGACCATGTGGTGACTCTCTTGGAAGCCAACATGAAGGACACTCAGCATATAGCTGAATTAACTAGAACCATGTTGATACTATCTTACACACAAAATTTCAGAATACCCTCCACAGAAGGGAGAATTGACTGAAGAATATTAAATGGAACATGGATTAATGAAGGTCCTGATATTCCTCATCATGGCATGCAAATAGTTAAGTGAATATCATGCAGCAATATATATGATATAAAGAAAACTTACACATCTCCAATTAACAGTATCTGGGAAATAGGGATTTATTATCAAATAATTCTATCTAACAAAGTGTTCTATACTAACTGGCAAGTATTAAACATTGGACATTTAGTAAAAACAGGAACTCAGCTCACTTTAACAAAGATACATCAACCTTATACACATATTAGTCAATAATGTTCTGAGTTATATTCTTTAGAGCCTAAAAGATGTGAACAAAGAGATTAGCTTATTTGTGAAGAAATTAATCTACATCAAACTTGTGGCAATAAAACTGAAAGTAAATGTCCAGTAACTGGAAAAGCAGTTTCATCTCCTTACTTAGAATTTATTCCTTTAAAGAATGACCATTATGTAGTTATGTCATATGCTATAGACTGTGATATACCTCCATATCAATCCTCAATTCTCACTATCAATGATACAGTAACATGCTTTGAAAAAATTAAAGAAACATTTGTCTAAAGAGCAAACTGTTGTTTTTGGTAACTTTCATATACCAAAAATACAACTGAGGTTACCACACCTGGTTGGAATCTTAGCTAAGGTGAAGAAGATTGAAGTCAAGGCCACTGATACATGGGCTAGCATTCAAGAGCAGATAGAAGATACAAAGTCTTACCTTCTCACACTGGAATTACATAAAGGGGACACTCTAGAGTGGATAAAGCAATGAGGAGAAGCATTGGAGGATGTCTGGCCTGCTGCTGCCTCAGCCACTAAAACAATTGCCAGCTTTGTGAGTTCTGCTACCAAAGGCATCTTTGGTGGAATAATTGATATATTAACTTATACTAAGCCCACAGTCACCCTAATAATTATTACCATACTTATAGTATTGATTTTCAGGATTCTGAAATGGCTTCCAAATAAATTCTGAGAAAAAGAAGGAACAGTAAGTGACAATGGAGAGAGAAAAGGCAATACTGCTGTTTTACAGCATCTTCATAAAATCTTACTACAAGGTGTTTGTAGTGAAGAATGTAAGTAGAAACTTCAATATGCTCTATTAACTCTGTACACTTTCATACTGTTAGGAATGTAATGCATAATTTTGACATTATCTTTTTGTAGCTAAGACTAACTAATTTAGCCTGAAATATATGTGTAAAATATGTGCAGAAAAGTTCCTGGATAGGAAATATTTGTTTTATGATACCAATCCAAATTGAGTGCTTCATTCCAATAAAAACAGAATATAGCACCCACATTACAATTCAAGAGTTAACATACACTTTGCCTTGCCATCACCTATTCCTTCTAGTAAGAAGTATAGGAAATACAAGAACAGCCAACCAGGCACAGAGCTTTGCAAATGAGCATGACTGGCACCTGATATGGAGCATGTATATTCCAGCAACAATTCTGTTTCCACTGCTGAGCAAGTTTCCATGTGTGCTGAGCATTCTGATCTGCCAGAAGACCCAAGCAGCAAGGAAGAAGATCCTGTACCCATCACCATGGAGGAGATCTTTCAGGATGGCAGCCTCAATAACCTTCAACTCACCAGAACTTGGGGATGTGGTTATGATTTTGAGTCCACATGGAACTCTGATTTATATTTGCTATAAAAACACCACTTGGTGTGGTGGAAAGTTTAAATGTAATCCTAAACAATGTTTTGCTGTATACTATAATTACTAGTTTTGGAACTTCCCCAAAGAGGGGAACAAAATAATTATATGGCATTTGGACTTTAATCACTGAATTAAATAAACCAGTAACAGAATACTGTAAATATCCTTTAGAATTTAATCCGGGTATAAGAATTGTACAGTCAGAATGTATGGATAATGAAAGCCTATATTTTGAATAAATGGGATACTGACCCTAATTGAATACATCCTACCCATGGGTATGGCCAATTTCTGAAAGGGCAAGAATTTTGGAGAGCAATGCTGATTGGCCCTTATGTAATGAACATTGGAGAACAAGGAGAGCCAGGTATTAATGAAAATAATGATGGTATGAGTTATATAGAATTTGGAGAGAGAAATCAGTGGGAGAGGGTATCACAGGATCTAAGAAATCTGATCATGAGAATGCTGATTCCTCCTATTCATGCTGCTCTCATATACCACCTGATGTTTTCTGTCCTGATAGTAAAGAACCAGTTATTACTCATGATGTAGAAGCATATTTAACAGAACTGTTACCTAAAAACACTCAAATACAATTTCCAAATGACAGAAAGTGGAAAGGCCTTCCTACATTAACTGGGACAGATGATTCATATCCTTCAAGTCCCATATTAGAACTTGAAGGAAAAGCTAAACAGTTAAAAAACCTGTGAATATTTTCAAGAAAGCAGAAAGGCCCTCTCAACCTTCTTACATATAGATACCATGTAATCACCTAGTCCTCTGCGAAAACAGGGTGGAGCTGCAGCTGTTACTTTAACCATAAATATGTCATAAATAATGTAGCAAGTTTAAGTACAGTCCTAATCAAATATATGTTTATCAGTATGATGAAATGGCTAATCATAGAATGAAATGAAAAAACTATATTAATAAGTTAGAAACAAGTAACAGTAATCTCTTTTCCAATTTTTAGTCTTTATGAAAGTAAAAGTATATTATATTGCTCTTACAGAAATCATAGCTTAATTAGTAAAAGTATTATCAGTAGAGTTTTACAGGTATTCAAGGCTAAGTCTCTGACAATGTGGATACCCCCCTTTGATCTTGACACTCATGGATCAAGATGCTTCAAATGAGATATTCATGTTCATGAAGCATCCTTTAATGTAAAAATAGACCATAACTTAAAGTTACTCTAAATCAAGATGCTATAAATTGTCTGTAACAAACAAAAAGGAGGTCTCTCTAGTCTCAAACCAGCTGTATCTGGAGGAGAGGGGGCTCCCTCTTAGTAATATATCAATTAATTTTTACATTGTAAACTTGTTTCTTTTAGCTTAAGTGCTCCTTTAGTAAAAATGTGTTAAAGGTGAATTCTTTTCTTAAGTGCTCTTTAATTTTAAACTATTGCCTGTCCCTATACTCTTAAATGAGGGGGAGATAACTTGAAGCCCAAACCTATTAAATCAGGACCTGATTAGGCTCAGGCCTTTTATAATGGAGATCATAGGCATGAGGGGTAAAGAAGTGAACCCCTGACACTAGACAGAGACACAGATGACTGAGCAGCAGAATTAGAAGCTGGAGGTAGAGACAGAGCAGGACAGACTGCCATGTGACATCGTTCAGGGGCTGGTTATGTCTGTGAGTCATCATCAGGACTCTACAGACATCAGAGAAGGCAGGGCCTGCCAATACCTTGCTTTTTGACTGCTAGCCTCCCAAACTGCCAACAATAAATTGTTGGTGAAGCCAACCAGTCTATGGTATTTATTATAGCAGCCTGGCAACCTAACACAACATTTATTACTCTGTATGGTAGCCTTTTTATATGAACTCAACTCCTTCAATGGATTAATGAGTTTAGCGACACTTGTATGTTGTTCAGTGAGGCACTGTCCTCAGAGTGTAAGGTATAAAGAAGAGCACTATGCAGTGAATAAAATAGGCAATGAAATACTTCTGAAGAAATGTCTGAAATTTAATCATAAGATGCTTTCTAAAACAGTGATAGGGAATCAGTGAGATTTTAGATGCATTAATATCCAAGTATCAAATTTTTACCTGAGCTTCTTCTCACACTAGAAATCTCTTCTTTACATGTCAGAAATTCCAAAGTTGTAGACATACATTTTGTAGAGTCCAGTATACTTATTATATGGTTTGATGCACATCAGTATCATACTTATGGGAATAACAACAGTCAAAGCTAGCTGAGCCTAAAACACAGAAGAAAGTGTGAGATATTACATCCTTATATTTTTTTCTCCTATCTCGTTATTCCCCAAACATTGAAACATTGAATCCACAACCTGTGCCTATTCTCCCATCTTTAGCCAATACTGGTTCAAATATGATTGCGTTGAATTCTTCCTTATCTTTAGGCAAATTTATGAACCTTCTTTAACATCAGTTTCCTCATCTATCTAATAAGATTATTAAAAAGATTAAATTATATTTTCTATGTAAACATAGCACAGTGACTGGAATATAAAAAGAATCCAAGGAACATAAGCTAAACCACAAAATAGGACCACTTAGCTGTGGATGCACAATTATTTATTTTAACCTATTTATTCTCTAAATCATCCCCTTAAATCTTTTTCCTTTTTATCTGAATCTTATTACTTTTTTTCTTTTGTTTTATTAGAGAAGTAGTAGATTTACAGAAAAGCTCATGCATAAAGTACAGTTGTTCCCACATACCACCCTATTATTTAAATTATACATTACTGAGGTGTATCTATTACAATTCAAGAAAGAACCTTTTATAATTGTGCTATTCACTATTGTCTATCATTTGTATTAAGGTTCACTGTGTTGTATTCTCCTCTTTCTATTTTTACATTTTTGTTCTAGTAACACATATAAACCTAAACATCCCCCTTTTAATCACATTCAACTGTAACATTCATTACTGTTGATTGCATTCACAATGTTGTGCTATCACAACCACCATCCATTACTAAACCTTTCCATCAACACAAATAGAGACTAGTTCCAATAAGTCACCTCCTCTCTCTTCCTCCCAATATCTATCTTTCTCTTGTCTCTCTCTAGTTTTCTCTCTCTACTTTTAATAAATACACCTGCCTGCTTTACTCTGAAGCTACATTTTCTTAAACTCTGGGAAAATGACTGGAGTTTGTGAGGAACCTGGGATTTACATCTACAAAAACAAAACTGGTGATGCTTTAGTACTTGGAGCTTCATAAAACTTAAATGCTATAAATATTCTAGTTTGTGTTATCTGTTAAATGAACAAATAAATGAAAATTAAAAAGCAATATTCATAATATTTATGACATTTAGAAACTACAAAATCAGTACCCTATTTCCCAAAATCTAACTTAAAAATCAAAAAATTACAATAACAAGGGGAAAAATCACAGTTTATGCCCACAAAGAAACTTATTTAAAGATTGCATTGAAGATATAATATTAAAAGAACTGGGTTAAGTGAGAGTTGCTACACATGTGGAGGAAAAGATAGTAAAATAACAAGAAAAAACTGAGAAAAAAACAGCAAGGAAATAATGAGACCATGATATTAGGATATTGTTTAGAAACTAGGTATATAATTGATAAATCTACATAAAATAAGATTCTTTAAATAGAACAAAGATGTAGATCCATTTAATTTCTTTAAATAATCAATTTGGGGTGGGGCAAGATGGCAGACTGGTGAGCTGTATGTTTTAGTTACTCCTCCAGGAAAGTAGGTAGAAAGCCAGGAACTGCGTGGACTGGACACCACAGAGCAATCTGACTTTGGGCATACTTCATACAACACTCATGAAAACGTGGAACTGCTGAGATCAGTGAAATCTGTAAGTTTTTGCGGCCAGGGGACCCACGCCCCTCCCTGCCAGGCTCAGTCCCTTGGGAGGAGGGGCTATCAGCTCCGGGAAGGAGAAGGGAGAACAGCAGTGGCAGCCCTTATCGTAAACTCATTCTACTGATCCAAACTCCAAACATAGATAGACTGAGACCAGACACCAGAGAATCTGAGAGCAGCCAGCCCAGCAGAGAGGAGACAGACATAGAAAAAAAACAACACGAAAAACTCCAAAATAAAAGCAGAGGATTTTTGGAGTTCTGGTGAACATAGAAAGGGGAAGGGCAGAGTTCAGGCCCTGAGGCGCATATGCAAATCCCGAAGAAAAGCTGATCTCTCTGCCCTGTGGACCTTTCCTTAATGGCTCTGGTTGCTTTATCTCTTAGAATTTCAATAACCCAGTAGATCTCTGAGGAGGGCTCTTTTTTTTTTTTTTTTTTAAATCCTTTTTTCTTTTTCTAAAACAATTACTCTAAGAAGCCCAATACAGAAAGCTTCAAAGACTTCCAATTTGGGCAGGTCAAGTCAAGAGCAGAACTAAGAGAGCTCTGAGACAAAAGGCAATAATCCAGTGGCTGAGAAAATTCACTAAACACCACAACTTCCCAAGAAAAGGGGGGTATCCGCTCACAGCCATCATCCTGGTGGACAGGAAACACTCCTGCCCATCACCAGCCACATAGCCCAGAGCTGCCTTAGAAAACCCAGTGTGACGGAAGTGCTTCAAATAACAGGCACACACCACAAAACTGGGCGTGGAAAATTAGCCTTCCCGGCAACCTCAGCTGATTGTCCCAGAGTTGGGAAGGTAGAGCAGTGTGAATTAACAAAGCCCCATTCAGCCATCATTTCAGCAGACTGGGAGCCTCCCTACACAGTCCAGCAGCCCAGAACTGCCCTGGGGGGACAGCACTCACCTGTGACATAGCACAGTCATCCCTCAACAGAGGACCCGGGGTGCACGGCCTGGAAGAGGGGCCCACTTGCAAGTCTCAGGAGCCATACGCCAATACCAAGGACTTGTGGGTCAGTGGCAGAGACAAACTGTGGCAGGACTGAACTGAAGGATTAGACTATTGCAGCAGCTTTAAAACTCTAGGATCACCAGGGAGATTTCATTGTTAGGGACACCTCCCCCTCCCTGACTGCCCAGAAACACACCCCATATATAGGGCAAGCAACACCAACTACACACGCAAGCTTGGTACACCAATTGGACCACACAAGACTCACTCCCCCACTCACCAAAAAGGCTAAGCAGGGGAGAACTGGCTTGTGGAGAACAGGTGGCTCGTGGACGCCACCTGCTGGTTAGTTAGAGAAACTGTACTCCACAAAGCTGTAGATCTGATAAATTAGAGATAAGGATTTCAATTGGTCTACAAATCCTAAAAGAACCCTATCAAGTTCAGCAAATGCCACGAGGCCAAAAACAACAGAAAATTATAAAGCATATGAAAAAAACAGACGATATGGATAACCCAAGCCCAAGCACCCAAATCAAAAGATCAGAAGAGACACAGCACCTAGAGCAGCTACTTAAAGAACTAAAGATGAACAATGAGACCATAGTATGGGATACAAAGGAAATCAAGAAGACCCTAGAAGAGCATAAAGAAGACATTGCAAGACTAAATAAAAAAACAGATGATCTTATGGAAATTAAACAAACTGTTGACTAAATTAAAAAGATTCTGGACACTCATAGTACAAGACTAGAGAAAGTTGAACAACGAATCAGTGACCTGGAAGATGACAGAATGGAAAATGAAAGCATAAAAGAAAGAATGTGGAAAAAAATTGAAAAAATTGAAATGGAACTCAGGGATATGAGAGATAATATGAAACGTCCGAATATAAGACTCATTGGTGTCCCAGAAGGGGAAGAAAAGGGTAAAGGTCTAGGAAGAGTATTCAAAGAAATTGTTGGGGAAAACTTCCCAAATCTTCTAAACAACATAAATACACAAATCATAAATGCTCAGCGAACTCCAAATAGAATAAATCCAAATAAACCCATTCCGAGACATATACTGATCACACTGTCAAACACAGAAGAGAAGGAGCAAGTTCTGAAAGCAGCAAGAGAAAAGCAATTCACCACATACAAAGGAAACAGCATAAGACTAAGTAGTGACTACTCAGCAGCCACCATGGAGGCGAGAAGGCAGTGGCACGATATATTTAAAATTCTGAGTGAGAAAAATTTCCAGCCAAGAATACTTTATCCAGCAAAGCTCTCCTTCAAATTAGAGGGAGAGCTTAAATTTTTCACAGACAAACAAATGCTGAGAGAATTTGCTAACAAGAGACCTGCCCTACTGGAGATACTAAAGGGAGCCCTACAGACAGAGAAACAAAGAAAGGACAGAGAGACTTGGAGAAAGGTTCAGTACTAAAGAGATTCGGTATGGGTACAATAAAGGATATTAATAGAGAGAGGGGAAAAATATGACAAACATAAACCAAAGGATAAGATGGCTGATTCAAGAAATGCCTTCACGGTTATAACGTTGAATGTAAATGGATTAAACTCCCCAATTAAAACATATAGATTTGCAGAATGGATCAAAAACAATGAACCATCAATATGTTGCATACAAGAGAATCATCTTAGACACTAGAGGATCTTATGGAAATTAAACAAACTGTTGACCAAATTAAAAAGATTCTGGACACTCATAGTACAAGACTAGAGGAAGTTGAACAACGAATCAGTGACCTGGAAGATGACAGAATGGAAAATGAAAGCATAAAAGAAAGAATGCGGAAAAAAATTGAAAAAAATGATTTTTTTACAGAGAAACTGAAAGTGAAAGGATGGAAAAAAATATTTCATGCAAGCTACAGCCAAAAGAAAGCAGGTGTAGCAATATTAATCTCAGATAAAATAAACTTCAAATGCAGGGATGTTTTGAGAGACAAAGAAGTCCCCTACATACTAATAAAAGGGGCAATTCAGCAAGAAGAAATAACAATCATAAATGTCTATGCACCCAATCAAGGTGCCACAAAATACATGAGAGAAACACTGGCAAAAATAAAGGAAGCAATTGATGTTTCCACAATAATTGTGGGAGACTTCAACACATCACTCTCTCCTATAGATAGATCAACCAGACAGAAGACCAATAAGGAAATTGAAAACCTAAACAATCTGATAAATGAATTAGATTTAACAGACATATACAGGACATTACATCCCAAATCACCAGGATACACATACTTTTCTAGTGCTCACAGAACTTCCTCCAGAATAGATCATATGCCGGGACATAAAATAAGCCTCAATAAATTTAAAAAGATTGAAATTATTCAAAGCACATTCTCTGACCACAATGGAATACAATTAGAAGTCAATAACCATCAGAGACTTAGAAAATTCACAAATACCTGGAGGTTAAACAACACACTCCTAAACAATCAGTGGGTTAAAGAAGAAATACCAAGAGAAATTGCTAAATATATAGAGACGAATGAAAATGAGAACACAACATACCAAAACCTATGGGATGCAGCAAAAGCTGTGCTAAGGGGGAAATGTATAGCACTAAACGCACATATTAAAAAGGAAGAAAGAGCCAAAATCAAAGAACTAATGGATCAACTGAAGAAGCTAGAAAATGAACAGCAAACCAATCCTAAACCAAGTAGAAGAAAAGAAATAACAAGGATTAAAGCAGAAACAAATAACATAGAGAACAAAAAAACAATAGAGAGGATAAATATCACCAAAAGTTGGTTCTTTGAGAAGATCAACAAGATTGACAAGCCCCTAGCTAGACTGACAAAATCAAAAAGAGAGAAGACCCATATAAACAAAATAATGAATGAAAAAGGTGACATAACTGCAGATCCTGAAGAAATTAAAAAAATTATAAGAGGATATTATGAACAACTGTATGGCATCAAACTGGACAATCTAGAAGAAATGGACAATTTCCTGGAAACATATGAACAACCTAGACTGACCACAGGAGAAATAGAAGACCTCAATCAACCCATCAGAAGCAGAGATCCAATCAGTCATCAAAAATCTTCCCACAAATAAATGCCCAGGGCCAGATGGCTTCACAGGGGAATTCTACCAAACTTTCCAGAAAGAACTGACACCAATCTTACTCAAACTCTTTCAAAACATTGAAGAAAATGGAACACTACCTAACTCATTTTATGAAGCTAACATCAATCTAATACCAAAACCAGGCAAAGATGCTACAAAAAAGGAAAACTACCGGCCAATCTCCCTAATGAATATAGATGCAAAAATCCTCAACAAAATACTTGCAAATCGAATCCAAAGACACATTAAAAAAATCATACACCATGACCAAGTGGAGTTCATTCCAGGCATGCAAGGATGGTTCAACATAAGAAAATCAATCAATGTATTACAACACATTAACAAGTCAAAAGGGAAAAATCAATTGATCATCTCAATAGATGCTGAAAAAGCATTTGACAAAATCCAACATCCGTTTTTGATAAAAACACTTCAAAAGGTAGGAATTGATGGAAACTTCCTCAACATGATAAAGAGCATATATGAACAACCCACAGCCAGCATAGTACTCAATGGTGAGAGACTGAAAGCCTTCCCTCTAAGATCAGGAACAAGACAAGGATGCCCGCTGTCACCACTGATGTTCAACATTTTGCTGAAAGTGCTAGCCAGGGCAATCCGGCAAGACAAAGAAATAAAAGACATCCAAATTGGAAAAGAAGAAGTAAAACTGTCATTGTTTCCAGATGATATGAACTTATATCTGGAAAACCCTGAGAAATCGACGATACAGCTACTAGAGCTAATAAACAAATTTAGCAAAGTAACGGGATACAAGATTAATGCACATAAGTCAGTAATGTTTCTATATGCTAGAAATGAACAAACTGAAGAGACACTCAAGAAAAAGATACCATTTTCAATAGCAACTAAAAAAATCAAGTACCTAGGAATAAACTTAACCAAAGATTTAAAAGACCTATACAAAGAATACTACATAACTCTACTAAAAGAAATAGAAGGGGACCTTAAAAGATGGAAAAATATTCCATGTTCATGGATAGGAAGGCTAAATGTCATTAAGACGTCAATTCTACCCAAACTCATCTACAGATTCAATGCAATCCCAATCAAAATTCCAACAACCTACTTTGGAGACTTGGAAAAGCTAGTTATCAAATTTATTTGGAAAGGGAAGATGCCTCGAATTGCTAAAGACACTCTAAAAAAGAAAAACGAAGTGGGAGGACTTACACTCCCTGACTTTGAAGCTTATTATAAAGCCACAGTTGCCAAAACAGCATGGTACTGGCAGAAAGATAGATATATAGATGAATGGAATCGAATTGAGAATTCAGAGATAGACCCTCAGATCTATGGCTGACTGATCTTTGATAAGGCCCTCAAAGTCACTGAACTGAGCCATAATGGTCTTTTCAACAAATGGGGCTGGGAGAGTTGGATATCCATATCCAAAAGAATGAAAGAGGACCCCTACCTCACCCCCTACACAAAAATTAACTCAAAATGGACCAAAGATCTCAATATAAAAGAAAGTACCATAAAACTCCTAGAAGATAATGTAAGAAAACATCTTCAAGACCTTATATTAGGCGGCCACTTCCTAGACTTTACACCCAAAGCACAAGCAACAAAAGAGAAAATAGATAAATGGGAACTCCTCAAGCTTAGAAGTTTCTGCACCTCAAAGGAATTTCTCAAAAAGGTAAAGAGGCAGCCAACTCAATGGGAAAAAATTTTTGGAAACCATGTATCTGACAAAACACTGATATCTTGCATATATAAAGAAATCCTACAACTCAGTGACAGTAGTACAGACAGCCCAATTATAAAATGGGCAAAAGACATGAAAAGACAGTTCTCTGAAGAGGAAATACAAATGGCCAAGAAACACATGAAAAAATGTTCAGCTTCACTAGCTATTAGAGAGATGCAAATTAAGACCACAATGAGATACCATCTAACACCGGTTAGAATGGCTGCCATTAAACAAACAGGAAACTACAAATGCTGGAGGGGATGTGGAGAAACTGGGACTCTTATTCATTGTTGGTGGGACTGTATAATGGTTCAGCCACTCTGGAAGTCAGTCTGGCAGTTCCTTAGAAAACTAGATATAGAGTTACCATTCGATCCAGCGATTGCACTTCTCAGTATATACCTGGAAGATCGGAAAGCAGTGACACGAACAGATATCTGCATGCCAATGTTCATAGCAGCATTATTCACAATTGCCAAGAGATGGAAACAACCCAAATGTCCTTCAACAGATGAGTGGATAAATAAAATGTGGTATATACACACGATGGAATACTACGCGGCAGTAAGAAGGAACGATCTCGTGAAACATATGACAACATTGAAGACATAATGCTGAGCGAAATAAGCCAGGCACAAAAGGAGAAATATTATGTGCTACCACTAATGTGAACTTTGAAAAATGTAAAACAAATGGTTTATAATGTAGAATGTAGGGGAACTAGCAGTAGAGAGCAATTAAGGAAGGGGGAACAATAATCCAAGGAGAACAGATAAGCTATTTAACGTTCTGGGGATGCCCAGGAATGACTATGGTCTGTTAATCTCTGATGGATATAGTAGGAACAAGTTCACAGAAATATTGCTATATTATGTAACTTTCTTGGGGTAAAGTAGGAACATGTTGGAAGTTAAGCAGTTATCTTAGGTTAGTTGTCTTTTTCTTACTCCCTTGTTATGGTCTCTTTGAAATGTTCTTTTATTGTATGTTTGTTTTCTTTTTAACTTTTTTTTTCATACAGTTGATTTAAAAAAGAAGGGAAAGTTAAAAAAAAAAAAAAAAGAAAAAAAAGGAAAAAAAAGATGTAGTGCCCCCTTGAGGAGCCTGTGGAGAATGCAGGGGTATTCGCCTACCCCACCTCGATGGTTGCTAACATGACCACAGACATAGGGGACTGGTGGTTTGATGGGTTGAGCCCTCTACCATAAGTTTTACCCTTGGGAAGACGGTTGCTGCAAAGGAGAGGCTAGGCCTCCCTATGGTTGTGCCTAAGCGCCTCCTCCCGAATGCCTCTTTGTTGCTCAGATGTGGCCCTCTCTCTCTGGCTAAGCCAACTTGAAAGGTGAAATCACTGCCCTCCCCCCTACGTGGGATCAGACACCCAGGGGAGTGAATCTCCCTGGCAACGTGGAATATGACTCCCGGGGAGGAATGTATACCTGGCATCATGGGATGGAGAACATCTTCTTGACCAAAAGGGGGATGTGAAAGGAAATGAAATAAGCTTCAGTGGCAGAGAGATTCCAAAAGGAGCCGAGAGGTCACTCTGGTGGGCACTCTTACGCATACTTTAGACAACCCTTTTCAGGTTCTAAAGAATTGGGGTAGCTGGTGGTGGATACCTGAAACTATCAAACTACAACCCAGAACCCATGAATCTCGAAGACAGTTGTATAAAAATGTAGCTTATGAGGGGTGACAATGGCATTGGGAAAGCCGTAAAAACCACACTCCACTTTGTCTAGTTTTTGGATGGATGAGTAGAAAAATAGGGGAAGGAAACAAACAGACAAAGGTACCCAGTGTTCTTTTTTACTTCAATTGCTCTTTTTCACTCTAGTTATTATTCTTGTTATTTTTGTGCGTGTGCTAATGAAGGTGTCAAGGATTGATTTAGGTGATGAATGTACAACTATGTAATGGTACTGTAAACAATCGAAAGTACGATTTATTTTGTATGACTGCGTGGTATGTGAATATATCTCAATAAAATGAAGATAAAAAAAATAATCAATTTATCCCAATGTACATCGAGAGAAAAAGAAGGAAGAAACACATATGTAGTACATTGTGAATGATGCATAACCTCAGATTCAGAAGAGATTTAAAAAGTACAGTGAATGTGAGACCAATAAACGAAATGGATGTTAGATCTAGAAGAAAACAATTTGTAAGCAAAACTTCTTGTGAGACAACAGGCTAATGCTGCTGCTTCTTTCTGGTTAACTTTTCTTTTTTTCTATTTGATTATTCTACAATGACTAAATTTTGATTGAACAACAAAAAGATAAGACAAAACATTCTAATTGAGTAGAAAACCTTGATATTATCAGTTTTGTAAATACATATCTTTGCAAATCTCATCCAAACATATATGAAGATAGTTATCTCCTCCTTGGAGGGAGTTTATGATATTTGCATGAATTCAAAAAAATTCATGTATTTTGGACTAGCCTATTTGGATTTAATAAAATTATACCATTGAATTGTTTGCATATTCAAGAATAAATTAGATTTTCTGTATGTGTGCATGAATGTGTATATATGTGTATAATATGTATATTTATAAATACTTAAACTATATACTTGCATATATACATTTCTATATATATCAATTATATATTTTTATATATACTAAATTATCCAGATACATATCTGAATTGATAAATCCCCAGGAAGATGAAACTTATGCATACATGAAATGATAAAAAATAAAGATAATTATCTTGCTTATACTCCATAGCCATCACTGCATTGTATGATGTTTACTTCCATTATAGTGTCTATGCTAGATAATCAGATGGAATAGGATACCTACAACAAATTTGAATGTTTGGAGCATGTTCAAGATTACATCCCTAAAATATGGAGCTCAAAGTTTAATTATATCATATTGTAGCCAATAAAGGATGTTAGAACACTTTAGAACAAAGTTAATTTTTTCTTAATTTTCCAACATAGATTCAAATACTCTATAAATATTTTGGAATGACTTAATATTATAAATCCAAGTCCTTTCTGCTTAAACAAGAAAGCTGCTTAAAATAGTTTTAACTGCATGGCTAATTAACTTTTTTCATTTCAGGAATATTTTTAAAGTGGTTTTCTTTTCAACAGTATGGTTTGTTGATATTTTGAGTGCTAATTAAAATATGGTGCATTCTGGAAAATTGCTGAAATGTGTTTTCTCAGCTCACTAGATCATAGCAGTATCAGTTTTTGCATCCAATGCTTCAAAGGGTCATTTCAGAGTAGAGTAGGGAGATCAGGGTTAAAGACTTCCAGAGTTGTTCTGGGGCTAGGCCTTCTCAAGTTGGAGAGCAGAATTGTAAAGTGGTCATCAGTATTCCAGGGACTAAGCCAAGGTGTAGGGCCCCATTCCCAGCAAAGAAATGAGAGTAAAGTAGGAAATTATGGGTATCATCTGCCAGGATCCTCAAGAGATGCCTTTTCAAAATCCCTTTTACATATGAAGCTTGATTTGCATCAGGTTTTTACTTTATCTTTTCTTTTCTTTGACAGAAAGCATGCTATTTTTGTTATGTTCTCAAATACATTGAATTTATGAAAGTTTCTAAACAGTTTCTAATAAGCACTTCAAGGATGCTTTTAAAAGAGCGTAATGTACCTCAAACAAATATTTTTAAATGGATAAGAATATATTTTGTGTCATCTTACTATTATTTTCCTCAATAAAATTCAATATTTCATAACTAAATTATAAGTAAGAGGATGCTTCCTAGTTAAAACATTTAAAAACTTCAAAATTTTGAGAATCAATTTTCAAATAAGGATATCAAAACCTTTTAAAATGCATATCTATCTTTGTATGCCTGATTGTCATTCAGAGTATGCTGATTACTGACCTCTAGAAAATTATTTTGAGTTTAGAATAAAGGTACCCTCCTGGAAAGAGGATTTCAATTGTTTCTGCTTTCAGGAAGGTACCAGTCCCTCTCTGAAAGGCTTTTACTTTATTAACTCTGGTTAACCCAATGCAATCCCACTTTTGAGTTAAACAAAATTACTGATCTGGGACCTTAATTCCATCTGCAAAATTACTTCACCTTTGCCATATTCTATGGGTTACAAGTAAGTCACCCACACTCTAGGGGAGGGAATAGAAAGGTCATGAAAAGCATCAGGAGGGAATCATTCCAGCCTCCTGCAGTCTGTCCACCATACTAATTCACCAGCCTCCTCATATCCACAGTGCAAATATGCAGAGAACACATATGCCTTGGTTCTCAATAGTAGCCTATTTTTCTTGTTCTCCCTTCTGCTATTCTCACAGCCAAAGCAGCTTTTACTCTAGTCTGCTGGTGTTTATGTGAGGGGAGATGGGTTTACTAAATGACTACTGAATCATTATACATATATTTCTTTTTTAGTTTCTAGTGTATTAGAACAGCCAGAAGAAACTACCTGAAATTGTGGAACTGTAACCCATACTATACTTTGAAATTTTCCATATAACTACCTGTTAACTACATTTTGAAATTTATCACTTTTCTTGTATATATATTCCTCAATTAAAAGTGTTTTAAAAAATATTTGAGGGAGGTATACAAGGCATTCACCATATAACCTGCACCACTGCAGCATCACCTGGGCCAGCAGCCCCTAGTCAACCCCACACTTATTTATGTCATGAATCATCAGATAAGTGGGTAAATAGAGACCATCAATAGCATCACACCAGCACAGGTCAAGTTTGCTGCCAAGTGAAGACAGGGCCTTGGGACCTGGGATGAGCTACATAGACACATTGTGGACCCTTTGGCCTGCACTCAGGGCACCCCTGCTCTCCTCTGCCCTCCTCCATCCAGCCCAGACCTACCTCTAGGAGCCTGCAAGCAGCCTGGGGCTGCTTCTGCCAAGCCAGCATGCATGTGCACACTGGCAAAATATCCACACTGTCCACCAGGTGCAGACAGGTTTGGCTCTCCAGCAGAGCCTCCACCAATGGCTCCACCTTGACCAGGTCATCCTGCAGGTCCAAGCACAACCTTCCCACAAGTGCCACCAGCTCCAGGGCTGGTGGACAGGCCTCTCTGCTCTCCCATAGCAGTGCCAGGAAGCTCTGCATCATGTCTCAGGCCAAGGTCCCATGCTGCCAACATGGTGAGTCTCAGCAGCACCAGTCAGATCACCACACCATGTACATGGCACCAGCCACACCCTCTGCATCCTCAGACCATTTCCACATGTTGCCTCAGAGTCACAGGAGTCCACCTGAGAAAAGATAGGGGTGAGGGGTACCAGATGCCCTGGAGAATTTCCTCCCAATCCTCTGAAGAATGCAGTCTTCTAGAAACTCAGCACCACACAGGTGACCAGGGCCACCTTCCATAGCTCACCTCTGTCTCTGAACCTCTCCTTTGCCCCTGTTGGCCATGCTGACCCTGATGTCCTAACCACACAGCTCCACTTGGACAATTTTTGCACTTCACATCCTCCACCCTCATCCTACAGTTTGCAATTGGGTTTCTCTCTGACTCCTTCTCTGGGCTCTCAGTTCAATGGGGGCTGCTGTCTGCCTCACCAGGATTTTCCTGGCATCTGCCACAGATGTCACATGCCTTCCCATATACTTAGGAGTCACCCTGGCTAGGGTTGGCAGATGCCATTTACAATTCAGCAAAGAAATAAGTAAAGCTGCAAGGCTACTGTCACCATCTGCATATAAGCATTTTGATTTTGAAAAAAGAAACAAAAAAATTTTACTTGACAAATACTGGAAAACATGAAGAAGTAAAGGCTGCCCTGGTCCAACCAATGAAAAATGCCAAGGAAAGCCCCAGTTAGTGGTGCTGCTTGTGGATCCTGGGAGGGACAGGTCCTGCATGGGAGCTTTGACCCAGTTTCCTTCACAGGAGCATGTGGGGTCACTCCTAGAGCTTCCCCACTTGGCAGGTGAGGACATCCAGCTCAGAGAGTTATGGAAACATCCAAAGGTTGCAAGGTGATGACCCTGGTAGGCTGGCCTCCATGCCCAAGCACACACCTCACCTAAACACAGAAGGCTATACTGCCACCTAGGGAGTTATGTGTTCTCCCCCACGGACCCTCTACTTGGCTTCTTCAGAGCTAAGCCCTGGTTGGTTGGATTCCCAGGATTTCTGAATCTTCCTAAGTTTACACAAATCTATGTGCACATACACCCATTTTAACCTCAGAGACAGGCCATTGCCTGTGCCACCCTCAGTCTGCCTGAACAATGGCAAATGAGTCTTTGCCCATAAACACAGTCCCACCATGTGTTTCTTCAATGGAGGACTAGAGGTGGTTGAAGCAAGTCCCCCCACCCCATGGACATGTAGGTGGCATCCTGGTGCCTGCCTTTTCAAACACAACACCTCTGTTTACAACTGAGCTATTTCCACAGAAGACCTGTAGAACCGAAATTAAAGTGGAAAATTAACAAAATTAATATGGACATCAACAGTTTTCACTGATAATGCCAAACTGCATTCCAAAAGGCAGCAAGAACCTACATGTCCAAAGAGGACAGGTGGTAGGCCCTGTCTGTCCTGCTGCCATGGGTGGTCTGCTCTTTCTCATTCTCTCCAAACTGGCTGTCCTTGAACACTGCCCTTGGAATTCCCAGGCTGGTTCTTTCCAGGCCCTGCTGTTGCTCCTCCTTATCTCTCCATGTCACCCCCACAAGGGAGACTTGCTAGTCTCCAGATCCCCTGCTTCCCAGATTTTACTGGCCCAACAGTTCCCGGACCCTGACTAGGGTTTTTAGAAGCCACTGTTGGGCAGCCATGCAGGCCCACACATTGTAAACAAGAAGTTAAGATTTAAGGACTGATGATGATTACTGAATCATTACATAGATATTGCTTTTTACTTTCTGGTATAGTGGAGTAGACAGAAGGAAATACCTGAAACCTGAATTGTAATCCAGCTCTCTTGATCTCTGATAATGAATGTATAGCCTTTATCTTGTGCCCTGATGATTGTAAAAACCTTGTGACTTTCACTTGCACCCGTTTATTTTTTTAACTCCAAAGTCTTATGACCACAAGAGACAGTCCCTAGTGTTTATTAATGAAGGGTCTTGGGTCAGCAAGAACCAACCCACCACAAGTTCAAAGTTATCTTGGTAATTGAAGTTGGATCTAACCAAAATGAGCCTGCCTGACATGCACAGTAGCTTAGACTTTAACCTACAAGTCACCTATACCTCATTATAATACTAAAAATCACACCCATCATCATATTAAGGGTGCCATGTTCTTACATTTGTTCTGTGACTAAGCATGTAATCAATTCTGTACAAGCTCAATAATTAGATCACCTCCAATTATATAATCTGGGGGCCACTGTACTCATTATCCTAAAACCTGCCCATCTTTTCATGCTTTAAAACTATTTGAATTACTGCAGTTTCAGGAGACAGATTTTGGATTGACAGGCCATCTGTTCTGCTTCCTGCCTAGCAATAAAAGTCTTTCTCTCTCTGAAACCCCAGTGTCTCAGGAATTGGTCATTGAGCGCATAGGATAAAAGAATCCATTGCCTTGGTCTGGTAACAGCATCCCACCGACTGCAGAAGGCTCTGGACTTCAGGTAAGGGGGCAAAGACCCCAGGTCCCCTCCTCAAAAGAGCAAAGTTTCCAGGGCCTCCCACTGCAGGGAGGGCTCCTCAGGACCCTGTTTCCTTCAGCACAGACTCCTCTCCACCAGACACTTGGGAGCCGCTAGAGGGAGGGATGACGACACAAAGCTGGAGGCCAGGCCTGCACTGCACATGGGCAGTCTGACCAGGAACCAGTAATTTAAGATCAAAAATGGATTAGTCCGGGGCCGCCCTGGTTTTGACTTGGGTATTTATGGGGGGGGGGAGGGGATAAAGTAGAGGAAACTTGCTGGGAGCGTTCACAGAGAGGACTCCACACGTCCGGTACCCAATAAGTTTCGGGGCTCGCCCGCGGCTCAGCAGGCCCGTGCACTCCCTGCTACACCCGGCCTGGGCGCTCCCACCTCTGGGTGCTACGTCGGCCGCCCCCTCAACACACACACACACGCACGCACACACACACGCACACACACAGCTGCCTGTGTCCATACTCACCCGGGTCTCCCGGGCTTGGCTACTCCCCACCATCATTTCCGCAGCCTAGGGGCCTTTATCTGCGCAGTCGGTGGAGGCCGGGGCGCCAAAGTGATGCCACCAGCGGGGTCGCGGGGTCGCAGGCGATACCGTGTGGGCCGCGCCTGCGCTCCCGTCCCGCGGGAGATGGCCGGCCCCGCCCCTCGGCTCGGGTCACAGGGCTTCCGGTGCTGGGAGGGGCTGGGGTGCCGCCGATTCACTTGGCAATTTGTCGAGCTGGTGGAGTTAGGTTTCGGTCTGGAAGGGGTCGGCTACTTCCCGCCGGAGCCCCTGGACACCGCGCCCTCTCTGCGTCCCCACCCTGCGAACCCCTGAGTCCTCCGAGGTCAGGATCCTGCGGGTGGAAGCTGCGTCCTTAGTGCCCTGAGTTGAACAGAAGTGCCCACATCCTAACCCGCGATAAGGGGAGCGGGGAGCGCCGGAACCCCCATCCCAGCAGCCGGTGCCTAGAGAAAGTGATGAGCCTTGGACAACCCCCACTCCCTTGGCCCCAAGTTACTCTGGGAGCCGAGGCTGGCTCTGTAGTCGCTAGTTGGAGAGGGGCCTGCGGTAGGTAATCCTCTGACCTTTGCCCCTGGCACCCACTGCTCTCTACCCCCGCCCCCACCTCTGGCTTCCAGGACCTGGATGGGCCGGGGACCGGGGGACACCTCGTAAACCCAGACCCCAAGGATGCGGCTGGATGGGTCTAAGCAGAGGCCCTTCTGGGGATGCTTGTTCTTCCACCTCAGTGATCCCTGATCAAAGAGTTGGAGGGCACCAGGTGGCAGCGACTTCCTAATCCGGGGAACTGCAGGGCAGTCCTTAGAGCTTTTGACCTTTGCCTTGACCCCCTGCAGGCCCGACCTCACCGTGACCCTGGGCCTGCAGGCAAAACTGCGCAGTAGAGAGGAAAGGAGTGAGGCTTGAGGATCCTGAGGGTGCATTGGCGGTTCTCCATTACCAGGGTTAAATAATGGTTGGGTAATTACCAAACTGCTCAAATCCTGGCTTGAGATATCTAGTGAATATGTGAATGGTGAGCCTTGTAGTGAATTCCACCCTCTCTTGTGGAGCTTGCAGTTTGGGGTTGCAAATCAAAGGCTGGTTGTTAGCCATAGGAAGCAGGGAAGAGGTTCTCAGGTTGAGAGATGGAGATTTTGCATTGGCTTCTGAAGTATGCAAGAAAGACTTCTGACTTCATGGCTTAATTTATTCCAAAGAATTAGGTAGGAAAATACACATTTCAACATTAGTTCAAGGAACATCTGGAAGCACTCCATGGGGCACGGCCCATGGAAGATTTGCCAAGTAAACCAGGACTGTGGGAGGGGTGGGTCGAATGCACAGTCACAGGCCTGAAGGAAGTCCCTGATACATTGTACAGGAGAATGCCATGCTGCAATACACTTTCCAAGATAGGAGCCATCCTGGAGTGCTAGAGGTAAGATGATAGTTGCCACATTACTCAACCCGGGTTGCTCCTGGAGTGATAGATAAAATAATAAGGCATGTTAATTTTCTTCTTTGTGTTTATCCATAGTTCCTAATTTTTATTAAATGATAATATAAAGGTTTTCTATTTTTAAAGAGTGGAAAGATAAAACAGAGGTGTTAATAGGGTGGGGTTAGTGCGATGGTGACCAAATCTACTGAGGCTGGAGTGATTGTGATGGGGGGGGAATGAATGAAAATTAGAGAATTGAAGTCTGCATTTGAGCATCTATTTGCTGCAGCAAATTTCCCATTTACAGTGAAACATTTCTGGGAATTCAGTCATGGGCCCTTTAGGACACACTGGATGCTCAGTGAATATATTCCTGATCACCCATAAAACACTAATAAATTATAACATACAACATAACATGTCAAAAATATCAAGTAAAATATGGTGTACTATTAAATTAAACCTTAAAGTAATTCAACAAATTCTGATTCTAAATTTTCATTGTTTTAAAATCAGTTACTTTTTGTGTTGCTTTGGACTCAGTAAGTCCCAGGTAAGATGTTTCATTTTACAAACAGTGCCTTAGTTGTCCCTTTGAGCTGGGCTTGCTGTTGTGTTTTTACTATCAGGGAACAGGTCCAGTGAATTCTAAAACACTTCCAAAAGCCCCCTGCCATTAAGTGGCAACTCAGATTTTGAACCCATGTCTGTCAGACTCTAAAGCCTACACTCTTAACCTTAGCACTTCACTGTTTAAATAGTATTTTTTATTGTAGAGTATAACATATTTACATAGTAGTGATTACATTCCAAGTGCAACTAAGAAAAAGAAAATTATATAGAGATTCAGTATTCCTGATCCTTTGTTAAATTCCATCTTGTCTGTTGCTACCCCTTCCTCTAGTTTAATCACTTTCCCAATCTTTACGGATGTCTAGGCAGACTAACTTGTTCATGTTGACAAGGGGTGTTGACATTATGGGAAAAGGGGACAAAACTGGTTGATGTTTTTGAAGAAACTGTTGTCTCTAGGTTTTGGGACTTAGCCAGAATAGGAGCTCTCTGGGTGATTTAAGTTTCTGAAGAATAAATTTAGTGAATGAAACTTTTATAGTCTCAGGTAGGGACCCAGGTATTCTATAGGGTTTGTGGGACAATTGTTGACTTGGGCTTATCATACTGTGGACATTTAGGATATTGAGTTGAAGCTTCCATAGGAGTAACCTCCAGAGCAGCCTCTTGACTATGTTTAAAATCTCTTAGCCACCAAAACCTTATTTTATTGTCTTTCTTTTCCTGCTTTTGGTCAGAAAGGCATTCTCAAGCCCTTAATGCCAGGGTCAGGCTCATTTCTGGATTCTGGGTTCCCCATCACCATGGAGACTCTTTCACCTGCGGGGGGGGGGTCCTGTCCCATGTCAGGGGCAGGGTGATGGATTTATTTGTAGAGTTGGGGCTTAGAGAGAGAAAGTCTGCATCTGAGCAAAACAGCAAAAGAGGTTCTCTGGGGGTGACTCATAGGCATAATTATAGGTGGACTTAACCTCCCCTTTACAACCGTAAGTTTCACAAGAGCAAGCCTAAAAATTGAGGGCTTGACTATATTATAAAGTAGGGGATTCCTATTTCACATGGGATATGTTTGGAGCACAATAATTAATCACTATCTCACATTATCATCCCTTAGTTGTACAATCCTCATCACTCACCATTTTAAATGATTCTCATGACTCAAAACATCCCATAGCTCTTTTTAGCCCTTAATTATTTGTCACTAGTATTTGTATGGTATTAGTAAGGTATTCCTATCAATTAGAGTTCCTAGTATGCAATAGGTAGATTTTTCCCATATACCACTCTGTTCTCAACTCTCTGTACCTGTGTCATACCTTAGAAGTATATCATGCAAGCATCTATCTAAGTTTATAGTCCTGATCTGCAGGATACATGTCTTCAAACAATCCCTTTCAATCCTGTTTGCCTTCAATGCAGCTCTGATACTTATAATCACATTAACTATCATCATTCCTATCCATTCCCATACTTTTAAATTCACCCTCACTAACATATCTGAACATATTCGGTTATTATTCCCCCTTTATTAATGTCTGTTCATGTCACTGCTTTCAGACCCTCTGGGAATATACCAGAAGTGGAATTGCTGGATCATAGGGTAATTCAATATCAGTTTTCTGAGAAACCACCAACTTGTCTTCACAGCAGCTATATCATTATACAGTCCCACCAGCAGTGAAAAAGAGTTCCAATTTCTCCACATCCTCTCTAGTACTTGTTTCCTATTTATTTAATGGCAACCATTCTTTTTGGTGTGAGATGGTATCTCATTGTGGTTTAGATTTGCATTTCCCTAATAGCTAGTGAAGATGAATTATTTTTCATGGTTTTTTTTTTTTAGCCATTTGTATTTCCTCTTTGGAAAAATGTTATTTCATGTTTTTTGCCCATTTTAAAATTGCACTGTCTGTACTATTGTTGTTGAGTTGTAGGATTTCTTTTATATGCAGGATATCAGTCTCTTATCAGATATATGTTTTTCAAACATTTTTTCCCAGTCAGTTGGTTGCCTCTTCAACCTTTTGATAAAGTCTTTTGAGACACAGGGCTTTAAATTTTGAGGAGTTCCCATTTATCTGTTTTTTTTCTTATGTTGCTTGTGCTTTGGGTGTAAGTAAGAAGCCACCTCTTATTACTATGCCTTGAAAATGTTTCCGTATATTATCTTTTAAGAGTTTGTTGTGCAAGGTAAATCATGGGAGGAGGGAAGAGACACAAACTGAATATTATAACTTTACTGAAGAAAATTTATTGAATTACAAGACTACAAGTATTTATCATTAAGGACACAATAGTTGAAGGTAAAGCAGTCTGTCCAGCAAAGGAAAAGAAAAGAAAAAATTCACTAAACTGATTGTTGAAAGTAAAGCAGTCTGTCCAGCAGACAAAGGAAAAGAAAAGAAAAACTCACCAAACCAGGGAAAGCCCCCACATCCAATACTACTGGCTGAGGAGGTCCCAATTTTCAGCCGATCAGAATCCTAGTTGGCACATGGTCCCAGGCACAGCATCCCCTCCTGGGTGAGACCTCCAACTTTTCCTGGGGCTCAGGCCAGTATTTATGGCAATTTATCCAGAAGTAGAAGTATTTTGCTGCACATCTCAAGAAAGGGCTAATTCCTTAGGATGATTACAAAGACTTCCTTATCTTAGTTTCATCAGCATGTCTGCAGTGGGGGAGCGTACCCCTTGGTGGAGGTACAGGTGATCTATTAACTATTATCAAACCTCCTGGGTAAACTCTATTAGGCTTCAGTGACTTCCTTTTTTATATGTATCTTTGGTCCTCACTCCCTTGTAGACAGAACAGCACCTGCTACTGTGCAGGGCAGTTATCTGCTTCATGTTGGTTTGATCCACACATTACATTTTTTTACAATTCCTAACACAGAGTTTTATTGTGCTGTCACTTGTATTGAGGTCTTTGTATAGGGTGTGAGGTAGGGGTCTTCTTTTATTTTTTTGAACAGCATCATTTGTTGACTGTTCTGTCCCAGCTCAAATATACTGCACTCCCTACCTGCCATGTGCCTACAAGTGCAGCTCTGATACTTATAATTCCATTAATAAACAGTCATCACCCCTATCCATTACCATACCTTTAAATTCACCCTCACTAACATATCTGAACATATTAGGTTATTATTTCCCCTTTACTAACTTCTGTCTTTCTCTAGGTTCCCAATATTCTATGTTATAAGGCATTGATTTTACATTTTTCAGGAAGTTCATAGTAGTGGTAACTTACAATATTTCTGCTTTTGTGCCTGACTTATTTCACTCAGCATTATATCTTCAAGGTTCATACATGTTGTCATCTGTTTCATGACCATTTTCCTTATTGCTGCATAGCTTTCCATCATATGTAGATACCACATTTTGTTTATCTCCTCAACTGTTCATGGACACTTGGACTGTTTCCATCTCTTGGCAATTGTGAACAATGCCACTATGAACATCACTGTGCAAATGTCTGTTCATGGCACTGCTTTCAAAACCTCTGGGTATATACCAAAAAGTGGAATTGCTGGATTGCAGGGTAATTCAATATACAGTTTTCTGAGAAACTGCCAAACTGTCTTCCATAGTAGCTGTACCATTATACATCCCCACCAACAATTAATAAGGGCTCCAATTTCTCAACACCCTCTCCAGCATTTGTTATTTCCTATTTGTTTAATGGCAGCCATTCTTATTGGTGTGAGATGGTATCTCATTATGGCTTTGATTTGCATTTCACTAATAGTGAAGATGAACATTTTTTCCATGTGTTTTTTAGCCATTTGTATTTCCTCTTTAGGAAAATGCCTTTTCATATCTTTTGCCCATTTAAAATTGGGCTGTTTGAACTCTTGTCATTGAGTTGTAAGAATTCTCTTTTTACCCCCACTTTTCTACTTATCCATCCACACACTGAACAAAGGGGAATGTGGTCCATATGGCTTTTCCAATTGCATTTTCACCCCCTCATAAGCTACATTTTTATACAATTGTCTTCAAGACTGGAGGGTTCTGGGTTGTAGTTTGACAGTTACAGACATTTATGGCTAGCTATTCCAATTCATTAGACCCTAAAATGGGTTGTCTAGATTGTGCATAAGGGTGCCCAACAGAGTGACCTCTCAGCTTCTCTTGGAATCTCTCTGCCAGTGAAGGGTAATCATTTCCTTTCATATCCCCCTTTTAGTCAAGATGTTCTCCATCCCATGATGTCAGGTCTAGATTCCTCCCCAAGAGTCATATTCCATGTTGCTAGGGAGATTCACTCCCCTGGGTGTCAGATCCCATGTAGTGGGTAGGGTAGTGATTTCATCTGCCAAGTTGGCTTAGCTAGAGAGAGAGGACCACATCTGAGCAACAAAGAGGCATTCAGGAAGAGACACTTAGGCACAATTATAGGCAGGCCTATCCTATCTTTTACAGCAACAGTCTTGCCCAGGTCAAGTCCCATGGTAGAGGGCTCAGCCCATCAAACCACCAGTCCCCAATGTCTGTGAGTACATCAGACCATTGAGGTAGGGAGGCCCAACACCCTTGCATTCTCCACCAACTCCTCAGGGGGGTTCTGCATATTTTTTATTTTTTTAATTAACTGTATAAAAAATAAAAAAAACATACAATAAAAAACATTTCAAGCAAACCATAACAAGGGAGTAAGAAAAAGGCAACTAACCTAAAATAACCACTTTACTTCCAACAAGTTCATACTGTACCCCAAGAAAACAACCTAATGCAGCAACATTTCTGTGAACTTGTTCCTACCATATCCACCAGAAATTAACAAACCATAATCATTCCTGGACATTCCCAGAATGTTAAATTTTCACACAATAGCTTATCTGTTCTTATTGGGTTATATTCCCCCTTCATTAATTGCTTTCTATTAGTAGTTCCCCTACATTCTACATTACTAATCATTTATTTTACATTTTTTCAATGTTCACATTAGTGGTAGCATATATTTCTCTTTTTGTAACTGGCATATTTTGTTCAGCATTATGTCTTCATGATTCATCCATGTTGTCATATGTTTCACATTTTTCCATCTTAGTGTCATGTAGTATTCCATAGTGTGTTTATACCACATTTTATTCATCCACTCATTTGTTGAAGGACATTTGGGTTGTTTCCAACTCTTGGCAATTGTGACTAATGCTACTATTAACATTGTTGTGCAGATATCTGTTTGTGTCACTGCTTTCAGATCTTCTGGGTATATGCCAAGAAGTGCAACTGCTGGATCAAAGGGTAAATCTATATCTAGTTTTCTAAGGAACTGCCCAACTGAATTCCAGAGTGGCTGAACCATTATACAGTCCCAACAGTGAATAAGAGTTCCAATTTCTCTACATCCTTTCTAGCACTTGTAGTTTTCTGTTTGTTTAATGGCAGCCATTCTAATTGGTGTGAGATGGGATCTCATTGTGGTCTTAATTTGCGTCCAATAGCTAGTGAAGCTGAACATTTTTTCATGTGTTTCTCAGCCATTTGTATTTCCTCTTCAGAGAACTGTCTTTCATATCTTTTGTCCATTTTATAATTGGGCTGTCTGTACTAGTCTCATTGAGTTGTAGGATTTCTTTATATATGAAAGATATCAGTGTTTTGTCAGATACATGGATTCCAAAATTTTTTTCCCATTAAGTTGGCTGCCTCTTTACTGTTTTGACAAATTCCTTTGAGGTACATAAACTTCTAAGCTTGAGGAGTTCCCATGTATCTATTTTTTATTTTGTTGTTTGTGCTTTGGGTGTAAGGTCTAGGAAGTGGCCACCTAATACAAGGTCTAGAATATGTTTCCCTACATTATCTTCTAGGAGTTTTATGGTACTGTCTTTTATATTGAAGTCTTTGATCCACTTTGAGTTAAATTTTGTGTAGGGTGTGAGGTAGGGGTCCTCTTTCATTCTTTTGAGTATGTATATCCAACTCTCCCCATCGCATTTGTTGAAAAGACTTATGTCCCAGTTCAGTGTCTTTGGGTGCCTTATCAAAGATCAGTCAGCTGTCGATCTGGTGGTCTATCTCCAAATTCTCAATTCAGTTCCATTGATCAATATGTCTATCTTTCTGCCAGTATCATGCTGTTTTTAATACTGTGGCTTTATCATGAGTTTCAAAGTCAAGAAGTATAAGTCCTCCCAATTCATTTTTCTTTTGTAGAGTGTTTTTAGCAATTTGAGGCATCTCCCCTTTCCAAATAATTTTGATAATCCATTTCCCAAGTCTGCAAAGTATGTTGTTGGAATTTTGATTGGGATTGCATTGAATCTGTAGGTTAGTTTGGGTAGAATTGATATCTTAATGACATTTAGCCTTCCTATCCATGAACATGGAACATTTTTTGATCTTTTAAGCTCCTTTTCTATTTCTTTTAGTATAGTTATGTAGTTTTCTTTGTATAGGTCATTTACATCTTTGGTTAAGCTTATTCCTAGGTACTTGATTTGTTTAGTTGTTTTTGAAAATGGTGTCTTTTTCTTGAGTGTCTCTTCACTTTGTTCGTTTCTAGCATATGGAAACATTACTAACTTATGTGGATTCATCTTGTATCCTGCTACTTTGCTAAATTTGTTTATTAATGCTAGTAGCCATATCACTGATTTCTCAGGGTTTTCCAGATATAAGATCATATCATCTGCAAATAATGACAGTTTTACTTCTGCCTTTCCAATTTGAATTCCTTTTATTTCTCTGTCTTTCCAGATTATCCTGGCTAGAACTTCTAGCACAATGTTGAATAACAGTGGTGAGAGCAGCCATCCTTGTCTTCTTCCTGATCTTAGAGTGAAGGCTTTCAGTCTCTCACCATTGAGTACTATGCCAGCTGTGGGTTTTTCATATATACTCTTTATCATATTGAGGAAGTTTCCTTTAATTCCTACCTTTTGAAGTGTTTTTATCAAAAAAGGATGTTGGATTTTGTTGAATGCTTTTTCAGCATCTATTGAGATGATCAGATGATTTTTCTCTTTTGATTTGTTAATGTGTTGTAATACATTGATTTTCTTATGTTGAAGCATCCTTGCATGCCTGGAATGAACCCCACTTTGTCATGGTGTATGATTTTTTTAATGTGTCTTTGGAATGAATTTGCAAGCATTTTCTTGAAGATTTTTGTCTCTATATTTATTAAGGAGATTGGCCTATAGTTTTCCTTTTCTGTAGCATCTTTGCCTGGTTTGGTATTAGATTGATGTTAGCTTCATAAAATATGTTAGGTAGTATGCCACTTTGAATGTATTATATGCCCCCAAACACCATTATCTCTGATGTAATCTTGTGTGGGTGGATGTATCAGTGTTGAATAGATTATAATTCTTTGAGAGTTTCCATGGAGATGCACCCCACCCAGCTGTGGGTTATGACTCTGATTGGCTAATTTCCATGGTGGTGTTACCCTACCCATTCAGGGTGAGTCTAAATTAAATCACTGGAGCCATATAAATGAGCTGAAAAACAGAAGGAACTCAGTGCATCTCAGAGTGACATTTCACAGAGGCACTACAGCCAAAAGGGACACTTTGTAGAATGCACTGGAACTGAGAGAGTAGCTTCAGCTTACAAAGACATTTTGGACATGGCCTTTGAAAGCAGACTTTGGCTCCAGAGAAGCTAAGAGAGGACAAATGCCCCAAGAGCAACTGAATGACATTTTTGAGGAGCTGAAGCCTAGAGAGGAACATCCTGGGAGAAAGCCATTTTGAGACCAGAACTTCAAACAGATGCTGGCCACATGCCTTCCCTGCTAACAGGTTTTCCAAACACCATTGGCCATTTTCCAGGGAAGGTACCAAATTTTTGATGCATTACCCTGGACACTTTATGGCCTTAAGACTGTAACTGTGAAATCAAATAGCCCTCCTTTTATAAAATCCAATCCATTTCTGGTGTTTTGCATTCTGGAAGCATTAGCAAACCAGAAGAGATAGTACTCCATTTTCTTCAATGTTTTGAAAAAGTTTAAGTAAATTGCTGTCAGTTCTTTTTGGAAAGTTTGGTAGGATTCCCCTGTGAAGCCATCTGGTCCTGGGCATTTATTTGTGGGAAGATTTTTGATGACAGATTAGCTCTCTTTGCTTGTGATTGGTTGGTTGAGGTCTTCTATTTCTTCTCTAGCCACTCTAAGTTTTTCATATGTTTCCAGAAAAATATCCATTTCTCCTACATTATCCAGTTTTTTGGCATACAGTTGTTCATGGTATCCACTTATAATTTTTTAAATATCTTTGGGATCTGCAGTAATGTCACCTTTCTCATTCATTATTTTGTTTATATGGCTCTTTTCTATTTTTGATTTTGTCAGTCTAGCTAGGGGCTTGTCAATCTTGTTGATCTTCTCAAAGAACCTACTTTTGGTGTTATTTATTCTCTCTGTATTTTTTTGTTGTTGTTGTTGTTGTTGTTCTTTATGTCATTTCTTTCTGCTTTAATCCTTGTTATTTCTTTTTTCCTACTTGGTTTTGGATTGGTTTGCTGTTCCTTTTTTAGCTTCTTCAGTTGCTCATTAGTTCTTTGATTTTAGCTCTTCCTTCCTTTTTGATGTATGCATTTAGTGCTATAAATTTCCCCCTCAGTACTTTTGCTGCATCCCCAGGTTTTGTTAGGTTGTGTTCTCATTTTCATTCATCTCTATATATTTAGAAATTTCTCTTGTTATTTCTTCTTTAACCCACTGATTGTTTAGGAGTGCATTGTTTAAGCTACAGATATTTGTGAATTTTCTATGTCTCTGATGCTTATTGAATTCTAATTTTATTCCATTGTGGTCAGAGAATGTGCTTTGAATAATTTCAATTTTTTAAAATTTGTTGAGGCTTGTTTTCTGTCCAAGCATATGATCTATTCTGGAGAAAGTTCCATGAGCACTAGAGAAGAATATGTATCCTCGTGATTTAGGATGTAATGTTCTATACATGTCTGTTAAATCCAATTCATTTATCAGATTGTTTAGGTTTCCAATTTCCTTATTAGTCTTCTGTCTGATTGATCTATGTATAGGAGAGAATGATGTGTTGAAGTCTCCCACAGAAACATCAATTATTTTCCTTTAGTTTTGCCAGTGTTTGTCTCATATATTTTGTGGCCCCTTGATTGGGTGCAAAAGCATTTATGATTGTTATTTCTTCTTGTTGAGTTGTCCATTTTATTAGTATGTAGTGGCCTTCTTTGTCTCTCATAATATTCTTGCATTTAAAGTCTATTTTATTTGTGATTCATACTGATACTCCTGCTCTGTTTTGGCTGTAGCTTGAATGAAATATTTTTTCCATCCTTTCACTTTCTATTCCTTTGTGTCTCTGTGTCTAAGATGAGTCTCTTGTATGCAACATATTGATGGTTCATATTTTTTGATAGATGCTGCCCATCTATATCTTTTAATTGGGGAGTCTAATTCATTTACATTCAGTGTTATTACTGTGAAGGCATTTTTTGAATTAGGCAAACTATCCTTTGGTTTATGTTTGTCAGATATAATTTTTCCCTCTATCTATTAATGTCATTTAATTTACATGTACTGCAACTGTTTAATACTGACCTTTCTCCATATCTCTCTCTCCTTTCATTGTTTCTCTGTCAGTAGGACTCCTGTTAGTATGTCAAGTAGAGCAGGTCTCTTGCAAGCAAATTCTCTCAGCATTTGTTTGTCTATGAAAAATTTAAGCTCTCCCTCAAGTTTGAAAGAGAGCTTTCCTGGATAAAGAATTCTTGGTTGGCAATTTTTCTCTCTCAGAATTTTAAATAGGTCACACCACTGCCTTCTCACCTCCATGGTGGCCACTGAGTAGTCACTACTTAGTTTTATGCTGTTTCCTTTGTAAGTGATGAATTGCTTTTCTCTTGCTGCTTTCAGAACTTGTTCCTTGTCTTCAGTATTTGACAATCTGATCAGAACATGTGTCAGAGTGGGTTTATTTGGATTTATTCAATTTGAAGTTCACTGGGCATTTATGATTTGTGTATTTATGTTGTTTAGAAGGTTGGGGGAGTTTTCCCCAACAATTTCTTTGAATACTCTTCTTAGACCTTTTACCTTCTCTTCCCCTTCTGGAACACCAATGAGTCTTATACTTGGACATTTTATATTAGTTATCATATCCCTGAGGTCCATTTCAATTTTTTCAATTTTTCCCCCTTTCTCTCTTTTGTTCCTTCATTTTTCACTTTGTCATCCTTGAGGTCACTGATTCACTGTTCAGCTTCCTCTAGTCTTGTTCTATGAGTATCCAGAACTTTTTTAATTTGTTCAACACTTTCTATTTCCATAGATCATCTATTTTTTAATTTACTCTTGCAATTTCTTCATGTTCTTCTAGGGTCTTCTTCATGTCATTTATATCCTGTGCCATGCTCTCATTGTTTGTCTTTAGTTCTTTGATTAATTGCTCCCAGTACTGTGTCTCCTCTCATCTTTTCATTTGAGTGTTTGGGTTTGAGTTATCCATATCATCTGGTTTTTTCATATGGTTTAAAATTTTCTGTTGCTTTCACCTCTTGGCATTTGCTTAACTTGATATACTTTTTTTATTGACATTGTTCACATATCATACAACTATCCAAAGATCCGAAGTGTACAATCAGTTGCCCACAGCACCACCATACAGCTGTGCATCCATCATCACAATTATTTCTTTCAATTTTTAGAACATTTTCACTACTCCAGGAAAGAAATAAAGACAAAAAATGAAACTCAGATCCTCCCATACCCCAAACCATGCCCCCCCTTCATTATTGATTCATAGTTTTGGTATAGTATGTTTGTTACTGTTGATGAAAGAATGTTAAGATACTACTAACTGTAGTATGTAGTTTGCAATAGGTTTATATTTTTCCCTATATACCTCTCTATTATTAGCTTCTAGTTATAGTAACATGCATTTGTTCTAGTTTGTGAGAGAGATTTCTAATATTTGTATAGTTAATCACAGACATTGTCCACCACAAGATTCACTATTTTATACATTTCCATCTTTTAACCTCCAGCTTTCCTTCTGGTGACATGCATGACTCTGAGCTTCACACACCTTTCAGCACTGTTAATTATTCTCACAACATGCTGCCATCACCACTGTCCATTTCAAAACATTTAAGTTCACTCTAGTTGAACATTCTGCTCATAATAAGCAAATGCTCCCCTTTAGCCTCATTTCTATATTCTGGTAACCTACACTTCATGTCTATGAGTTTAAATAGTATAATTAGTTCATATCATTGAGATCCTGCAATATTTGCCTGTATGTGTCTGTCTTATTTCACTCAATATACTGCCCTGAAGTTTTCTTCACCAACCCATTTCTTTTAAAATGGTTTTGTTCACATACCATACATTCTATCCTAAGTAAACAATTGTTGGTTCCCTGTGTAGTCATGTATTTATGTATTGAGCACCATCACAACTCATATATAAGGACATTTCCATTTCTTCCACAAAGACAGAGGAAGAGTCAAAGATGGTAGAGACACAAAAGAAAAAGTAAAGAGGAGAAAAAGAGAAAAGAAAGCATGACAGCTAGAAAGCAACAAAAGGAAAGATAGCATTAACCTAAAGTAGAATAAAAAGTCAGGCAACATCACCAAAGCCAGTAATACTATACCCTTCCCCTATTCCCCACCCCTCATATGCATTTAGCTTTGGTATATTGCCTTTGTTGTATTAATGGAAGCATAATACAATGTTTCTGTTAATTATAGTCTCTAGTTTGCATTGATTGTATTTTCTCCCAATCCCACCCTATTTTTAAAACCTTGCAATGTTGACATTCATGTGTTCTACCTCATGTAAAAACACATTTGTACCTTTTATTACAACCATTGAGCACCCTAGGTTTTCCTGAGTTATTCAGTCCCAGTCTTTATTATTTGTCTTTTGTTATGGTGTCCCACATGAACCAAGCCTTCTTCTTTCAACCATATTCTCAGTCATCTTTGTTCAGTGTACTTACGTTGCTATGCTACTATCTCCCAAAATTGTTTTCCAAACATCTCACTCTTTTCTTTTCTGTCTGCAGTGCTTCCTTTAGTGTTTCCTGTAGAACAGGCATCTTGTCCACAATCTTAGTCATTTTCTGTTTGTCAGAGAATATTTTAAGCTCTTCCTCATATCTGAAGGATAGCTTTGCCAGATATAGGATTCTTGGTTGGTGGTTTTTCTCTTTCAGTATCTTAAATATATCACCCCACTTCCTTCTTTCCTCCATGGTTTCTATTGAGAAATCCTCACGGTCTTCTCAAGCTTCCTTTGTAGGTGATAGATCATTTTTCCTTTGCTGTTTTCAAGATTCTCTCTTTATCTTTGATGTTTGGTAATCTGATTATTAAGTGTCTTGGCATAGGCCTATTCATATCTATTGTTTGAGGTATGCTGCACTTCTTGGATCCATAATTTTATGTCTTTTGTAAGAGATGGGAAATTTTCATTGATTATTTCCTCTATTATTGATTCTGTGCCACTTTTCCCTTCTCTTCTTCTGGGACACCAGTGAAACATACATTCTTGCTTTTTGTTTTGTTCTTAAGTTCCCAGACACATTGCTCATATATTTCCATTGTTTTCTCTTTCTCTATCTGTTCTTTTGTGTGTAGGCTTTCGGGTGCTTTGTTCTCCAGTTCCTGAGTGTTTTCTTCTGCCTCTTGAGATCTGCTGCTTTCTATTTCCATTGTGTCTTTCATCTCTTGTGTTGTGTCTTTCATTTCCATACATTTTGTCTGTTGATTTTTCAATCTTTCATTTTCTACCTTAAGTACATCCAGTGTTTTCATTATATGGTTCCTGTCTTTTGCCATATCTTCCCTAAACTTTTTGAATTGACTTATTATTAGTTGCTTCAATTCCTGTATCTCAGTTGAAGTGTAAGTTTGTTCCTTTGACTGGGACATAACTTCATTTTTCTTAGTGTATATTGCAGTTTTCTGTTGTCTAGACATGGTTTCCTTGGCTACCCCAATCAGATTTTCCCAGACCAGAATGGGCTCAGGCCCCAGAAGGAAGAAATATTCCATATCTGGTTTCCCTTAGGGTGTGTTGTGCCAGTTTGAATGTATTATGTCCCCCAAAATGTCATTATCTTTGATGTAATCTTGTGTGGGCAGATGTATAAGTTTTGATTAGATTGATTCTTTGAGTGTTTCCATGGAGATGTGCCCCACCCAACTGTGGGTGATGAATCTAATTGGATAATTTCCATGGGAGTGTTGCCCCACCCATTCAGGTTGGGTCTGAATTAATTTACTGGAGCACTATATAAGCTCAGACAGAAAGAGCAAGCTTGCTACAGCTAAGAGGGACACTTTGAAGAATGCAGTGGAACTGACAGAGGAGCTTCAGCTTACAGAGATGTTTTGGAGATGGCCTTTTGAAAGCAGACATTCATTCTGGAGAAGCTAAGAGAGAACAAACACCCCAAGAGCAACTGAGAGTGATATTTTGGAGAGAAGCTGAAGCATAGAGAGGAACATCCTGGGAGCAAGCCATTTTGAAACCAGAACTTGGAACAGACACCAGGCATGTGCCTTCCCATTTAATGGAGGTTTTCTGGATACCATTGGCCATCCTCCAGTGAACGTACCCAATTGTTGATGTGTTACCTTCGACACTTGGTGGTCTTAGGATTGTAACTGTGTAAGCAAATAAATCCCCTTTATAAAATCCAATCCATTTCTGGTGTTTTGCATTCCAGCAGCATTAGCAAACTAGAACAGCTTTTGGTACTAGAGAAGTGGGGTGCTGGTGCTGCTGAGTTTGCAAATACCAAACATGTTGGAATGACTTTTTAAATGGATAAGGGAAGATTCTGGAAGAATTGTGAGACGCTTGATAGAAAAGGCATAACTGATTTGAAGAGACCGTTTGTAGAAATATGGATTCTAAGGATACTTCTGATGAGGCCTCAAGCAAAAATGATGAATGTGTTCTTGCAAGCTGAAAAGAAGACAAAACTTGTTTTAAAGTGGCAGAGAATTTGGCAAAGTTGAGTCCTGGTGTTGGATGGAAAGCAGAATTTGAAAGCAATCACCTGGAGTATTTAGCTGATGAGCTCTCCAAGAAAGATACAGAAGTAGTAGCCTGGCTTCTACTTGCAGCTTATGGTAAAATGCAACAAGACAGAGATAAACTTAGAACTGAACTCTTGTGCTTAAAGAAACCAGAAACTGATGGTTTGGAAAATTCCAGGCTTCCAGTGATTGGAACTCCAGAAGCTACAACCCAATGTGAGGATGTAACCAAACATGGAACCCAGCTGCCATTTCAGGACAAGCCAAGATTGGAGAAGGAGTTAAGCAGAAAGGATCTGTGGAAAGTCCTGTTGTCTGATGGCTTTGATCCCTGTATGCTTCATGTGAAGCCAACAGAATTTCTGTGAGGTCTTTATAGATGGAGCCACTGCCAGTCTGGGCTGGAGGAGACAGACAAGGAAGAAATTGAAGAAAAGATTTCTTCAAAGACAGAGCCATGGATCTTGAGGTCTGCAGTCAAGAGGTCTTGGGCTGGGAAAGTGGAGTGGCCCACACACATGAATAGGCTGAGTTTGCCCCAGAGGTCAAGGGTGGGCCTTCTGCCTTGATGCTCAGGAAATGTTCTGCCACCTCAAGCCCCAAAGGGAGTGGAGCACATTTCCAGGGAATTGGGGAGAGCCTGGCTGCCACCCCACCATTCTGAAGGGGTTGAACATGTGCCCCAGAGATGGAAGGGAATCTGGGTGCTGCCCTGGTGTTTGAGGAGGGTGGGGCTGAGAAGGTGGTCTCCCCAGTGTTTGGCTATGTTGGAACATTCACTCCACCATTTGGAGAGGAAAGGGCTGCCAAAAAGGCCCTTAGGATGGGATAGACCCCTGGTCTCTCAAGCCCAAAGGATGCAACATCATTCTGTTAATGACTCTCAGATTTTGAAATCTAATGGAGTTTGTCCTGCAGGTTTTAGGAACTGTTTTGGTCCTGTTAAACCTGTTTTCCTTACTGTTTCTACTTATGGCAATGGGAATGTTTATTTTATCAATATCCCTTCTTTGTATATTGGAAGCACATAACTTGTTCTTAGTTCACAGATCCACACCTAAAGGACAATTATGCCTTAGGATTGACCACACCTATAATTGATTTTGAATGGGATCTTGTACTTAACTATAGTTACTGAAATGATGTAAGTTTCTGTGATACTGTTGTGGGATGAATGTGTTTTGCATATGGAAAGAAATGTCATTTTGGGGTCCAAAGAATGGAGTGTGCCATTTGAATGTATAATGTCCCCCAAAATGTCACTATCTTTGATGTAATCTTGTGTGGGCAGATGTATAAATTTTGATTAGACTTTGCTTATTTGAGTGTTTCCATGGAGATGCATCCCACACAAAAGTGGGTGATGACTCTAATTTGATAATTTCCATTGAGATGTTGCTCCACCCATTCAGGGTGGGTATGAATTAAATTACTGGAGCATTACATAAGCTCAGACAGAAGGAGGAAGCTTCCTACAGCCAAGAGGGAGACTTTGAAGAATGCACTGGAACTGAGAGAGGAACTTCAGCTTACAGAGACATTTTGAAGATGGCCTTTTGAAAGCAGACTTTTGTTCTGGAGAAGCTAAGAGAGGACAAACACCCCAAGAGCAACTGAGAGTGACATTTTAGAGAGACGCTGAAGCATGGAGAGGAACATCCTGGGAGCAAGCCATTTTGAAACCAGAACTTGGAACAGACAGCAGCCATGTGCCTTTCCAGCTAATGGAGGTTTTCTGGATACCATTGGCCATCCTCCAGTGAAGGTACTGAATTGTTGATGTGTTACCTTGGAGACTTTATGGCATTAGGACTGTAACTTTGTAACCAAATAAACCCCCTTTTATAAAAGCCAGTTCATTTCTGGTGTTTTGCATTCCAGCAGCATTAGCAAACTAGAACATGAATCTTAAAAAATTGGTTCACCCTGTGATACCTCAGATCACTGTGATTTTCTGCTGAAGAGGTGGTGCCTAACATCCTGTAATTCCAGACTGGTGTAAGGTGTGGTCTGTGGTCGTTTTCCCCAAGCTCTGGGTTCTGGTTCTGAATGGAAGGTGGGTAATAGAGCTGGGACACACCCCTTCCCTCTTAGAAAAGATAGACTACATAGGGTAAGATCATTAACATTTCAATGGTCCATCAGGAAGAACTGAAAAAAACACACCGAGGAATATACTTTAAAAGGATGGTTCAGAAGATATCTAATATGTCCGGAAGGAAATGATTGAGATATATTCAGATGAAAGAGAATAAATATACCTGAGAAAGAAATACCATGTTTGATATGAGACTGGACACTATATTTGTTTTGTGACTTTCTACATTTCTATCATTATTAATATTAACATTTTGCTTGGCCACTAGGACATGATTGGGTAATTCTTGAGGTGGGAACCAGGACCCTAGATGAGATATTGGTAGTACAACCAGGTTAACTTAATGATTGTGGCAATGTTCCTATGAATACTTAAGGGAATATCTCTGTTCTTATGCAAAATACTACAAGAATAATTAAAGAAACTGACATTTTTTTTAACAAATTTCCTATTGTTAAAGAAAACTTTATTATAGAAGGAATATGAAACATTGTTAACTTGGTGAAAAAACAAATTAAATAAATGCACTTCACATGTGTGGGTTTCCCTCCTCATGAAGGCACAAGGTCAGATCAGGGTGAGATTACACTGACCAGATTTCATGGGATATGAGAAGAATGGTCACAGTCAGTTCCACTTGGGCCTACTCCCTTGTGCTTCAGCAAATTTGGAAATGGAGAGGTTGGGGAAGCCTTCTTCTTTTGCTAATAAACTTGCTTTCAGATATGGAAAAACATATGTGCCACATTTGTGATTAATCTACCCCAAGTCCAGCACCATGTTAAAGGAGGACATGGGGTGGGCATTCACAATTACCTGTGGATCATTCTCACTGATAGAGCCAGGGTATATTGGCTCCCAGAACATGGATTTCCCTCAGGGCAATGATAATTCCTGCACAAAGGAACAAACAATATTCTGTGTGCACCATCAAGCCAGCCCTTTGAGAGTCTCCATCTCTGTCCCCAGCCATGCCTCCAACACACTCAAAACAAAAAATATCAGCCTTTCCACATATCATGTGGTCTCTGCATCACAGGACCACCCTGACTGTCACTTAGCATTTAGGCCCAGAATGACACTTCTGGCAAGCACAAATAGAGCAAGAATTCCCACCACTAAGACAGCCATGAGCCAATCCTGTCAGCTATAAACAGTGGACAGGGCAGACACATCAAAGTTGTCCAAATTTCCCTGACTTCTAGTTGGTTCATTGAATGCACATGGACATGCCCCATGGCAGGCTCTGCTAAGTGAGCACCCAGGATGGTTAGCTGTGTGTCTTAGAGCCAGTAGTAATTTCTGTTCCATTGGAAAAGCACAGCAGGCCCAAGGTTGGCCAGGGGCACTTCATTAAAACCCTGGCTATCCCACACCCAATTGGAATTTGCCCTTGGGCATTCCAGTATAGAATGATCCAGGGAGAGTCAAACCCTCACCATCCATCAGGGCTGCAGGTGATCCTCAGGGCTACAGAATCATCATCATATAGCTAAAACAATGCACAGGCCACAACACCTCCACCATACCTTCACAGTTGGGGATCCCCTTACATTTTCAGACCACATGGCATCCATGGGGATAGAGGCCTGTGGCTTTCCATCCTGATGTCTACTTTGTGGCAGGTGAGGGTGAGCATAAATTGCATTCCAAACACCCACCAGAATTCAAGGCTGCTTTGGGACCTTGGCTCACTCTGTCTCCTCCACAGTTTCAAGCCCCAGTGAGACTTCTTCCCTGAGGTTTCTTAACTTAGGATTTCCTGCTGTATATTTGGCACACCTGGATACAGTTATTCCTTTCTGGAGTAATGGGAAAGATTCAGAAACACTATGTGTTGTGCAGCTGATTCTGCACAAAAGGCTCAGCAGAGAAGCCTCTCTTTGAAAGTGGAAGTGAGGAATGTGAAGTCATGTAACTGCAACTAGGTGACAAGCAGTGAAAAAGGTAACCTAGGACTGTGCAGTAATAAAAAATACCTCAAGAAAAATACATGGACTGTATGAAGAGTACTGTTTATATTTGAAATCTTTAATCAAATGCCTGGTAGATAACCAATTAATGCAAACTTGTGCAATGTGGGAAACAAAGTAGTTATTTTAGGTTACTTGCTTTCCTGAAACTTTGTTTTTTTATAAACTGGTGATTTTTTGATATTTTTCTGTTGTAGCTTATAGATAATATTTAAAATGAATTCAATACGATGAAAGAAACAAAAATTAAACTTCTCATTTAAAACATAATCACCATGGGGTTACAATAATTTTCTGCCAACCCAGCCTAAAATTCATACACTCAAATTCATCAGGAAGAACTTTTAAAAAGTAACACAATTTGAGGCATATTCTTTATACTGATGGTTCAGCAGTTTTCTAATGTGTCCAGATGAAGGAAATAATTGAGATATATTCAGATGAAAGAGAAAAAAATATACCTGGAAAAGAAATGCCAGGTTTGGTATGAGACTGGACACTGATTTTGTTTTGTGCCTTTCTACAATTCTATCATTATTATTACTATTAACAATTTCCTTGATGTCTAGGACAAGATTGGGTAGTTTTGAGGTGGGGACCTGGCCTCTAGATGAGATATTTGTACTACAACCAGGTTAATTTAATGATTGTGGCAATGTCCCTGTTATTATATCAGAGAATGTCTCTGTTCTTAAATGAAAAACTACAAGGATAATTAAAGAAACTGACTTTTTTTAAACATAAATTTCCTATTGTAAAAGAAAACCTTATTATACAAGGAATAGGAAACAATGTTAACTCAGTGAAAAATTAAATTACATAAATGCCCTTCACATATGTTGGTTTCCCTCCTCATGAAGACACATGGTCAGATCAGGGTGAGATTACACTGGCCTGCTTTCATGGGATATGAGAAGAATGGTCACAGTCAGTGCCACTTGGGTCTATTCCCTTGGGCTTCAGCAAATTTGGGAAAAAGAGTTCAGGGAAGCCTTCTTCCTTTGCTAATAAACATTCTTTCGGATCTGGAATAAATTATGTGCCACATTTTTGGTTAATCTCTTTTGGTTAATTTCTTCCAAGTCCAGCACCATGTATAAGTGCTGTGGTGTCATTCACACTTACCTGTGGATAATTTCCACTGACAGAGCCAGGATGTGTTTCCCAGAACAGGGATTTTCCTCAGGGCACTGATAAACCCTGGACCAAAGAACAAATGATATTCAGTGTACACCATCATGCCTGTCCTCTGGGAGTCTCAATCCCTGTTCCCAATCATGCCTCCAACTCACTCAACACAAAAAATATCAGCCTGTCCACATATTATGTGGCCTCTGCATCACAGGACAACCTTGACTGTCACTCAGCATTTAGGCCACAAATTAGACATCTCACAAGCACAAATAGAGCAAGAATTCCCACCACTAAGAGAGCCATGAGCCAGTCCTCATGACAGCTATAAATAGTGGAAAGGGCAGACACATCAAAATTGTCCAAATTTCCCTGTCTTCAATTGAGTTCATTGAATGCACATGGGCATGCCTCATGGTGAGCTGTGCTAAGTGAACATCCAGGATGCTGAGCTGCATGTATTAGATCCAGCAGTAATTTCTGTGCCATTGGAAAAGAAAGGTAGCCCCAAGCTTGGCCAGGGGCACTTCATTAAAGCCCTGCCTACCACACACTCAATTGGAATTTGCTCTTGGGCTTTCACTTCTAACATCCTCCAGGGAGAGTCAAAACCTCACCATCCACTGGGATTGCAGGTGATCCTTGGGGCTCCAAAATCATCCCCACATTCCCAATACAAACTGCACAGGCCACAACACCTCCACCATCCCCTGCACAATTGGGGAGCCCCTTATTTTTCAAGAACAAAGGGCAGCCTTGTGGATAGTGGCCTGTTGCTTAGCATCCTGATGCCAACTGCGAAGCAGGTGAGGGTCAGCATAATTTGTGCATGCACATTCAAGAACCAGCCAGAATTCTAGGCTGCTTTGGAACCTCAGCTGACTCAATCTCCTTCACAAGTTTCACCCCAGTGGGATTTTTTCCATGAGGATTCTTAACTTGGGATTTCCTGCTGTATAATTGACACTCCTGGGGAAGGAGATTCCTATTTGGAGTTATGGGAAAGACTCAGAAACACATTGTGTGGTTTGTAGCTCATTATGCATGGAAGACTCAGCAGGGAAGCCTCTATTTAAAAGTGTATATGAGGGATGTGTACTCATGTAACTGGAAATAGATGACAAGAGGGAAAACAGGAAAACTAGGACTGTGCAGCAATAAACAATACCCTAAGAAAGATACATGGACTGTATAAAGAGTACTGTGTAGAATATTAGAAATTTTAATCAATTACCTTGAAGATAACCCATTAATGCAGACTTGTGCAATGTCAGAAGCAAAGAAGTAATTTCAGGTTACTAGCTTTCCTGAGACTTTGTTTTGCTTTATTATAAAGTGGTGATTTGTTACTTGTGGGTTGTTGTAGCTTATAGATAATGTTTAAAATGTATTCAATACAATGAAAGAAACAAAAAATTTAACTTAACATTAAAAAAAAAAAAAGATCACCATGAGGGCACAATAATTTTCTGCCAATACAGCCTAAATTTCATAAACTCAATTTCATCAGGAAGAACCTCTGCAAAAAAAAAACACAATTTGAGTAACATTCTTTAAAAGGGTGGTTCAGCAGTTTTCTAATATGTCCAGATGAAGGAAATAATTGAGATATGTACAGTTGAAAGAGAATAAGTGTACCTGCAAAAGAAATGCCATGTTTGATATGAGACTGGACCCTATTTTTCTTTTGTGCCTTTCTGCATTTCTATCATTATTATCAGTATTAATGTTTTGCTTGTTTGATAGGACATGATTGGGTAATTTTTGAGGTTGGGTCCAGGCCCCTTGATGAGATATTTTTACTACAACCAGGTTAATTTAATGATTGTGATAATGTTCCTGTGCATACATAAGGGACTGTGTCTGTTCTTAAGGGAAATACTACAAGAATAATTAAAGAAACTGACAGTTTTTTAAAACATAAATTTAAAATTGTTAAAGAAAACCTTATTATACAAGGAATATGAAACAATGTTAAATCGGTGATTAAAGAAATTAAGTGAAGAAAATTCACTTGTCTTGGTTTCCCTCATGAAAGTGCAAGGTCAGATTAGGGTGAGATTACACAGACCTCCTTTCAAGGGATATGAGAAGTATGATCACAGTCAGTGCCACTTGGGCCTACACCCTTGGGCATCACGTATTTGGGAATGGAGATGTTGGGGAAGTCTTCTTCCTTTGCTAATATACTTGCTTTCAGAACTGGAACAAAATATTTGCCACATTTGTGGTTATTCTCTCCCAAGCCCAGAACCATTAACAGGGGTCATGGGATGGGCATTCACAGTTACATGTGTATCATTTTAACTGATAGAGCCAGGGTATGTTGGCTCCCAGGATAGGAATATCACTCAGGGCAATTATAATTCATGGACCAAGGAACAAACAATATTCAGGGTACACCATCATGCCTGACCAGGAATCTCTATCCCTGACCCTAATCATACCTCCAAATGACTCAACACAAAAAATATCAGCCTCTCCACATATCATGTGTTCTCTTCATCACAGGACCACCTTGACTGTCACTCAGCATTTAGGCGCAGAATGAGACTTAGGGAAAGCATAAATAGAGCATGAAATCCCACCACTAAGACAGCCATTAGCCAATCCTCATGTCAGCTATAAACAGTGGACAGGGCAGACACATCAAAGTTGTTCAAATTTCCCAGACTTAAAGTGGGTTCATTGATGGCATATTGGCATGCCTCATGATAGTCTCTGCTAAGTGAGTACCCAAGATGGTAAGCTGTATGTCTTAGATCCAGTGGTAATTTCTGTACCATTGAAAAGAAAAGGCAGGCCCAACCTTGGCCATGGACACTTCATTAAACTTCCACCTTCCCCACACCGAATTGGAATTTGCCCTCTGGCATTTGTGTATAGCAGCCTCCAGGGAGACACAAGTCCTCATCATACATTGGGACTGCAGTTGATCCTTGGGGCTGCAGGATCATCCTCATATACCTATAACATTCTGCACAGGCCCCAAAACCTCCATCACCTGCACACTTGGGGAGCCCAATATATTTTCAGACCACAGGGCCGACATTGGGATAGTGCTTTGTGGCTTAGCAACCTGATACCTATTGTGAGGCATGAAAGAGCCAGTGTAATTTGTGCATGCACATTCTATGCATCCTCCAGAATTCTAGGCCTACTTGGAACCTGGGCTGACTCTGTCTCCTCAACAGGTTTGAGCCCCAGTGAGATTTCTTCCCTGAGGTTTTTTAACTTTGGGTTTCCTGCTGTATATTAGGCACACCTGGGTACAGGGATTCCTATTTTGAAAAATGGGAAAGATTCAGAAAAACTTGGTGTGGTGTATAGCTGATTCTGTACACAAGGCTCAGCAGAGAAGCCCCTATTTGAAAGTAGATATGAGTGATGTGAAGTTGTGTAACTGGAACTAGAAGACAGGAGTGGGAAACAGGAATCCTAGGACTGTGCAGCAATAAAAAGTACCCCAAGAAACTCACATGGACTGTATGAAGATTACTGATTATAATATTAGAAATTTTAATCAAATGACTTGAAGATAACCCATTAATGCAAACTTCTGCGATGCAGGAAGCAAAGAAGTTATTTCAGGTTACTAGCTTTCCTGAGACTATTTTGCTTTATTATCGAGTGGTTTTTGATACTTGTGTGTTGTTGTAGCTTATAGATAATGTTTAAAATGTATTCAGGCTGCTGCAGCGTAAGGAGACATTTTGAAGACTGCTGTTGAAAGCTGATGCTGACATTTTGGGGAATGCCATTTTGAAACACGACGTGGAATCAGCAGATGCCAGCTACGTGCCTTCCCAGCTAACAGAAGTTTTCTGGATGCCATTGGCCTTTCTCCAGTGAAGTGACTAAAAGATGTTTGGAGAGAGGCAGGGCAAGATGGTGGACTGGTGAGCTGTATGTTTTAGTTACTCCTCCAGGAAAGTAGGTACAAAGCCAGGAACTGTGTGGACTGGACACCACAGAGCAATCTGACTTTGGGCATACTTCATACAACAATCATGAAAACGTGGAACTGCTGAGATCAGCGAAATCTGTAAGTTTTTGTGGCCAGGGGACCTGCACCCCTCCCTGCCAGGCTCAGTCCTGTGGTAGGAGGGGCTGTCAGCTCCGGGAAGGAGAAGGGAGAACTGCAGTGGCAGCCCTTATCAGAAACTCATTCTACTGATCCAAACTCCAACCATAGATAGACTGAGACCAGACACCAGAGAATCTGAGAGCAGCCAGCCCAGCAGAGAGGAGACAGGCATAGAAAAAAACAACATGAAAAACTCCAAAATAAAAGCAGAGGATTTTTAGAGTTCTGGTGAACATAGAAAGGGGAAGGGCAGAGCTCAGGCCCTGAGGCTCATATGCAAATGCTGAAGAAAAGCTGATCTCTCTGCCCTGTGGACCTTTCCTTAACGGCTCTAACTGCTTTGTCTCTTAGCATTTCAATAGCCTGTTAGATCTGTGAGGAAGGCCTTTTTTTTTTTTAATCCTTTTTTCTTTTTCTAAAACAATTACTCTAAGAAGCCCAATACAGAAAGCTTCAAAGACTTGTAATTTGGGCAGGTCAAGACAAGAGCAGAACTAAGAGAGCTCTGAGACAAAAGGCAATAACCCAATGGCTGAGAAAATTCACTAAACACCACAACTTCCCAAGAAAAGGGAGGTGTCTGCTCACAGCCAGCATCCTGGTGGACAGGAAACACTCCTGCCCATCACCAGCCCCATAGCCCAGAGCTTCCCCAGACAACCCAGTGTGAGGGAAGTGCTTCAAATAACAAGCACACACCACAAATCTGGGTGTGGACATTAGCCTTCCCTGCAACCTCAGCTGATTGTCCCAGAGTTGGGAAGGTGGAGCAGTGTAAATTAACAAAGCCCCATTCAGCCATCATTTCAGCAGACTGGGAGCCTCCCTACACAGCCCAGCAGCCCAGAACTGCCCTGGGGGGATGGCACTCACCTGTGACATAGCACAGTCATCCCTCAACAGAGGACCAGGAGGTGCACAGCCTGGAAGAGGGGCCCACTTGCAAGTCTCAGGAGCCATACACCAATACCAAGGACTTGTGGGTCAGTGGCAGAGACAAACTGTGGCAGGACTGAACTGAAGGGTTAGACTATTGCAGCAGCTTTAAAACTCTAGGATCACCAGGGAGATTTTATTGTTAGAGCCACCCCCCCTCCCTGACTGTCCAGAAACACGCCCCATATACAGGGCGGGCAACACCAACTACACACGCAAGCTTGGTACACCAGTTGGACCCCACAAGGCTCACTCACCCACTCACCACAAAGGCTAAGCAGGAGAAAACTGGCTTGTGGAGAATAGGTGGCTTGTGGATGCCACCTGCTGGTTAGTTAGAGAAAGTGTACTCCATGAAGCTGTAGATCTGATAAATTAGAAATAAGGACTTCAATTGGTCTACAAATCCTAAAAGAACCCTATTAAGTTCAGCAAATGCCAAGAGGCCAAAAACAATAGAAAATTCTAAAGCATATGAAAAAACCAGACGATATGGATAAACCAAGCCCAAGCACCCAAATCAAAAGATCTGAAGAGACACAACACCTAGAGCAGCTACTCAAAGAACTAAAGATGAACAATGAGACCATAGTACGGGATACAAAGGATATCAAGAAGACACTAGAAGAGCATAAAGAAGACATTGCAAGACTAAATAAAAAAATAGATGATCTTATGGAAATTAAAGAAACTGTTGACCAAATTAAAAAGATTCTGGACACTCATAGTACAAGACTAGAGGAAGCTGAACAATGAATCATTGACCTGGAAGATGACAGAATGGAAAATGAAAGCATAAAAGAAAGAATGGGGAAAAAATAGAAAAAATCAAAATGGACCTCAGGGATATGATAGATAATATAAAACGTCCAAATATAAGACTCATTGGTGTTCCAGAAGGGGAAGAAAAGGGTAAAGGTCTAGGAAGAGTATTCAAAGAAATTGTTGGGGAAAACTTCCCAAATCTTCTAAACAACATAAATACACAAATCATAAATGCTCAGCGATCTCCAAATAGAATAAATCCAAATAAACCCACTCCGAGACATATTCTGATCACACTGTCAAACATGGATGAGAAGGAGCAAGTTCTGAAAGCAGCAAGAGAAAATGTATTCAATACAATGAAAGAAACAAAAATTAAACTTATCATTAAAAAAATCAACATGAGAGCAGAATAATTTTGTGCCAATACAGCCTAAAATTCATAAACTCAATTTCATCAGGAAGAACCTCTGGGGAAAAAAAAACAATTTGAGGAATATTCTTTAAAAGGATGGTTCAGCAGTTTTCTAATATGTCCAGATGAAGGAAATAACTGAGATATATTCAGATGAAAGATAATAAATATACCTGAAACAAAATGCCATGTTTGATATGGGACTGGACACTATTTTTTTTGTGTGCCTATCTACATTACTATCATTATTATTACTATTAGCATTTTGCTTGTTTGATAGGACATGGTTGGGTAACTGATGAGGTGGGGTCCAGGCCTTAGATGATATATTTTCACTACAACCAGGTTAACTTAATGATTGTGGCAATGTTCCTGTGAATACATAAGAAACTGTCTCTGTTCTTAAGTGAAATACTACAAGAATAGTTAAAGAAACTGACATTTTTTATAACATAAATTTAAAATTGTTAAATAAAACCGTATTATACAAGGAATATGAAACAATGTTAAATTGGTGATAAAAGAAATCAAAGAAAGACACTTCACATGTGTTGGTTATTTCTTGGGCTATTGGTTTGAGTGTGTGCTTCATCTCTCCCATGAGCCAGTGAGTATATCAAGAGGAGTTCCTGGGTCTCCAAATTGTTGAGTGCCCTGTAGAACTCAAGAGTTTTCTAGTGATTAAATGATCTCCAGGATGGAAGTTAAATTAACTTCAGAAAGATCAAGAATCATATGTTGTCCATTTAATAGAGGGGATTTTTTCTGAGACTGCTTTCACTGTTCATGGAGTTTATTGTTTGGCTCCATATACTTGTATAATAGCTCAGGTTTCCCTCTGTGCTCACTCCTGATAGGGCTTAGGTTTGGATGTGCACACAGTCTTCAACAATGTCAAGAATAAGTGTGACTCTATATAATCCTGGCTTTCTGAAGCTACCTTTGGGTGAAGAAGGCCTGTTATTAGCATTTCACTGGAAGCAGTTCTTATGTCCCTTACACAAGTGACACTTCTGCCCTTTTTTTTGGTGGATCTGTAGATGTGGGGATTTTTTTTTGTATGTGTATTTTTTTATTATGGTAACATATATACAATTCAAACTTTCTCCTATTCACCATATTTTAGCAAAAAAAATCTGTGGTAATAATTACATTCACAATGTTATACTGCCATCACACTATCCATTTCTGTATATATAATCTGTGAAATTAAGAATTTACAATATTAGATCCAAGGGCTGTTGTAATATATTATTACCTTACTTGTGGCTTAAAGCACAAATTTATTCTCTTACATATCTGGAGGTCAGAATTGCAAAATTAATCTTAAGGGACAAAAGTTAAGTTGTCAGTAAAACTGGTTCTTTCTGGCTGTTCTGAGTGAAGAATATATTTATTTGCTTTTCCAGCTTAGCATGGTTGTCATATTCCTTTGTTTGTAACCTTGTCCTCAATTGTCAAAGCACATGACACCAATCTCTGCTTCTGTTCTCATATTGCCTCCCCCTACCTGACTCTGGTACCCCTACCTCCCTTTTGTAAGGACCCTTATAATTACACAGGACCCAACTTGATAACCCAGGGTAATCTCCCCACCTCGAGATCTTTAACCATGTCATACCTGCAACATCCCTCTTCCCATGTAAGATAATATAGTCACAAGTTCTCAGAATTAGGACATATGTGGGGCTGGGGAGAGAGCCTCTCACCTAGATGCAGGGACAGGGCTGGTGCCAGAGAGGGTTCAGGGAAGAGAAAGCCTCCCATCTAGACATGGGGTGCTGCTGGGAGTTAGTGCAAGTAACCAGGAAGGGATCCATGGAGACAAGCAGGGCTACACAGGAGATAAGAGTTCAGCATAAACAAACCTTTTAAGTTTGGAAATTTTCAAACATACACAAAATTAGAGAAAATAGCATGATGAACCCCTATGTACTCATTATACATCAATAAATTATTAATATATGTTCTATATCTTTGTGTCTATACCTCTTCTCTTTCCACTCCCCTGCTGGTTTATCTTAAAGAAAATTCAATACATACTATGATTTTATCCATAGAGCACTTAAGAGACAGAGATACTTTAAAAAACATAACCCCAAGGTTATTATACATAAAAATAGCTGCCCTCAGTTTTGATAAAATTTTATAGGAGAAAACCTGGGAATCCCTCAGAGCCAAACTAAATGAAGCCCTTTTGAGCTTCCTCTTCATCTTTTGGAATTTGAAATCCCCTCCAAGGCAAGTCAAACCCAGATAGCCAAACAAGCCCCTAGTTTATTACCTCTGACACAATGAAAAACAAAGTCCACCCTAAACACACCTGTGTAAGTTAGCCAAACCCTCATCCAATCAATAGGAGTAAAGCTAACTTTCTTTTTATGTCTATAAAAACACTTTGCCATCCCTAGAACCCTGGCACTAGTTGTGTCCAGCTTCCTTTGCTGCCGAAAAAGATTTTGGTGTCCTGAATAAAATGCTGTGGTATGCAAACTTGACTCTGATTGATTTTTCTTTCACAGTCTGATCACACATCATTAGTGTTCATGTTTCCACAATCTCAGGATTGTCTTTGTGGTTGGATGATTTTATTAAAGTTCAAAGATGATCCACATGCACAGAACAGGGTGGCCCCGCATTTATCATGTAGTTTTCAGCCATGAATATGAATGTTGGAGGAGCTGGTGGGAGACTGGCAGGTGAATGGGGTGGGGGGCTGTGGGAATGTGCCCAGTGAGATCAGGGTTCCTGGCAGGGACCTCACAGAGCAGTAAATGAAGTGGGTGTGTGGGTACTGTCCTCACTTAAAAATTGTGGTCTTCTTGCTTGGGGTTTCTGAGCTTCCCAAGTTGCCTCAAAGCAGCTGGAAGGACAGAGAGGCTGCCCACCTGCAGGCTGCATGCCCCCTATTTCCTCTGAAGCAGATGCTTCCTCCCTGGAAAGGAGGGCTCTGGGTGCACCTTGGGCTTCCCTTGGCTGGTTTTCATGCCTTAGAACCTCAGCCTTCCCTATCCAATTTGGCCTGCATTCTTGGCAGTGACTTGGATAATTTTCATCTGAAAGAAGCTGAGGTTGAAGGTCATGACCTGTGATTGCCAAAGCCACATCTGTTTCCTTTGGACTGCTCCTTGACACATCCCAGATGCTCATGCAGCAACAGCTGGCATCCTCTTCTCTTGCATCTTCTGTGACCTGCCCCTTTTAAGAAGTGGCCAGTGTGGCATAAAGAATGACTTGCTGAGCCCTGTTTCTGAGAAAATGTTTGCTTCCGCACACAACTGGGGAATAGTTCACAAACCTCTTGATTCCAAACAAATTTCCATTTTACAAATATTTAAGTCAAATTTGATGGGAAAAGATTTTGGTGCTGGAAGACCTATGTGCTGCTTTCACCAGGATGTCATTAGAAAGAGAGTGGAGTGGTCTGACAGAGGCTGAGCAGCAGAGCCTTGGGAGGTTCCTGGACAGGCTCCTCATCCATTAAAAATTTGGGTGGTTACGTCTCAGCCAGCAGTGAGACACAGGGCAGGGAGGGGGTCCAGAAACCTGGAGGCTTACCTTGAATGCCCAGGCCCTGGTCTACTGTAGAACCTTGTGTAGTCAGTTAATAACCCATGAAATTCACCAAGGACTCAGCTGGAGAAGTCAATTTCAAACAAGCAATTAGGTCTGAGGGCTGGGACATCTGCAGCTGAGACAAGAAGCAAGGAGACAGTGACAATTGTGCATCTTGAGCTGGGCTTCCTCATTTTAAAATTAGACTCAGGGGAGGGGGATGAGGCATTTTGAGCCTTTCGCTGCCTCAGCAGACACCTGAAATTTTGGTATCTGTGAAGTTTTCCTGCAAAGAGCTGGCTGCCCCTACTCGGTCCTGGCAGTGTCTGCAGTTTCACCAGAGCACACTTCAAAGTCTGCTTATTCTTGTCACATAACAAAAACCTGTAAATACCCCAGATACAGCCAGGATATCAGTATTTCCTCTGCCTAGAGGGCCACACCTACAACCTGGACACATTTAAGTCTCTGGAAGTCTTGACTGGATCTTGTCTGTCTTTGACCTTTTATTTCTTAATGCAATTTTATTGATATATATTCATACACCATATAATGCATACAAAATACACAATCAAAGGCTCACAGTATCATCATATAATTGTGCATTCATCACCACAATCAATTTTACATTTTCATTACTCCAAAAAATTAATTATACTAATAATAATAAATAAGAACACCAAAAACATCCCATACTTCTTATCACCCCCATAATTTATTTTTATTTGTTGTCTTTATTTTATTCCTCATCTGCTCATATGCTGGATAAAGGGAGTGTCTGTCACAAGGTTTCCACAATCACATGGTCACATGATAAAAGTTATATGGTTATACAATTATTATCAAGGATCAAGTCTACTAGATTACAGTCTGTGGTTTCAGGTATTTCCTTCTAGCTATTCTAATACACAAGAAACTAAAAAGGAATATCTACATAATGTGTAAAAAAAACCTCCAGGATGACCTCACAACTCTACTTGAAATGTCTTAGCCACTGAATCTCTACTTTGCTTCATTTCTTTTCCCCCTTTTGGTCAAAAGGGCATTCTCAATCCCATGATGCCAGGGCCATGCTTATCCCTGGGAGTCATGTTTCACATTGCCAGAGAGAATTATACCCCTGGGAAATACGTCCCACATAGAGGGGAGAGTAGTGAGATTATTTGCAGAGTTGCCTACCTTTAATCTTAACCCTACCTTTGTGATGCATTAATTTTCAGCCCTTTCAGCATTCTCCCACTCTCCACTTTAAAGGGAGTAGACATTTTTATGTCTGTAAATTTTATTGAAGTGTAGAAAATGTCCAAAGAATTAAGTATGCAATTTGATGAATTTTCAGGAACACACCCTTCATCAAGAAGCAGATACCACCAGAATACCAGAAGCCCCCAATGCTCCATTAACCCACCACCCCAGACCCTGACCACAATCTCCACCACCTAACTCCAGAGGGTAGTTTGGCCTGTTTCATTTACCTCCATATAAATGGAACCAAATAGCATGTGCCATTTCATGTTCTCCTTTGGTTCACTCAATATTATGTTTGGAAAAGGGAATATGCTTCCAAAGACAATGAGTGATAATATATGACAAAGATTAAATTGTCACAGCTACTAAATGACAGAGCAGTGTTTGAACATAGACTATCTGGTTCCTGAACTCTAAACCACTCTTTTATATTGTCTCTTTTTGACACAGAAGTTCCAAGGGTTTCACAGGTTAAAAATAGCACAAAGCTGCACAGCACTTTGTAGTTTGCAAAGTGTTCTTCATGTCCATATCATTTTGGCCCAGGGATGTAGATGCTATTATTGTTATTCCCATTTTATATATCAGGCAAACTGTGGTTCACTGGAATTTAATGATCTTCATAGTTATGAAGTTATGGACAGTAATAAAATGACAAGGGTAGACAATGAACATTGTCAAATCCTTCCACATGCCAGACACTTCCAAATATACAGAATTTAATCCTCACAGCTGCCTGCACATCTCCAAATACTGCATCAAGAAGAGTGAGGGGAAAGTGCTGTCTCCATCACTGGGGACTCTGGTGGATATTGCCTGGGGTGACAGTTGGAGCTGAGTAGTCAGTGCTGCTTCCAGCTAGCAGGGTGGCCTTGGTGCTGTCCAAGGTTCTGATACACGGATGGCCCATTCCTCTGTTCCCTCCTCACCAGGGGTCTGTATCTTAGCGCTTTCATTTCAACATTAAAAACAGAATTTCAAATAAATGTTAAAAACACATAAAGGGATACCCTGGGCTTCTGCTTTGAGCGAATCACTCAGATTAAGCCTGCATCTGAGAAAACCAAAAGAACTGAATAACAACAAAACCCCATTTGTTTGAAGGCACTGAGAGCTGGCAAGACAGTAAGTACTGAAAGGCCAACATCCAAGACACAGGGAAGCCCAGAAAGGTAATCATGATATTTGGGGCTCTTTAGAGCCAGAGGTTTCTGCTGTTTCTGGTGGAGGCAGCTGAAAATGTAAACACTGAATTGGAAAATTATTTAAAGGAATGACTGGAGCATACTCTGGTGGTATCTTTCTTTAGAAGGAATTTTTTTCTTTTCATTTCTCTCTGTCTTGTGGCTTAACATGAATCAAAGTCCAAAGCCTGCATTTTTTGTTATAGTTTGATGATTCAGTCTTCCTGGTCCATGGGTGGACTGGATCTTCTGGTTCAGGCTCATTCCTAGGGTGCAGCCCTTTGGCATCCTATGCCAGGCAAGTTGTGTGTTTTCAGGGTCACTATATTGGCAGGCTTTGGAGGCTGATGATGACCCTGCCCTTTGTGAGGCCTCAGCCAGCTCAAGGGCCCCAAGTGCTGGGCTCACCCCACAGGATACCAGAACTTTCCTGTCCCTCCATGGAGGGAGGGTGTCCAGTCAGTAGGAATTGTGAGCTTCCTGGAGGGATGGGGTGCAGGCAGAGGGAATTGTGAAACCCCTGGACGGAGGGGTTCTGGTTAGAGGGATATCTGAGCTCCCAGGAGGAATAAGGTCTGGACAGAGATATGTGAGCCACTGGAGAGACAGAGTCAGGGCAGAGGGACCTGTGATCTCCCAGGTAGTCTGACCCTGCTTAGGGTGATTTCATAGGCTCTTCTGTGTCCTTTTGACTGTTTCCTTGAAGGTTTTTCTCGGGGCTGGCTCCCTTGAGGATCTCTTATCTTTCTGCCCTTTCCACTCTAGGCCTCCTGACTTGTGTTCCTGCTTTTGATTATCTTGGGTATTTATTTCTAGACCAGCTTTCTCTCTAGATTTCTAGGTCCAATTATGTTCTGGACATTTCCAAGTCTTCCTCACATACCTTCCCCTGGTTCCCATCTGGGTGGATGGTCCCCATCCACATGAAATGTGGTCCTTATCCTCAATGCTTCTCTTTTCCTTTCTTAATGAGCCAGCAATAAAGTGGCTATAATGCCTGGACATCCCTTTAAATTTTTTGGTTATTGTTTCCCTACTCTCCTGAACAAGTTTGAGGCATCAGAATCCTTGTCAGGTCTTCTCTATCAGCTTCCTAATTGGATCTTTTGCTTTTGCTGATAGGCCCCAACATACAGTGTCCACTCTGAGGTTAGAACAATCTTATAAAAACACAAATATGTTTTTATGACCTGCATGCTCAAGTTCTTTCATGTCTTTCCAGTGACACTGTGATAAACTCCAAGAGCCTCACCAGGGCCTGCCAGTCCTCTCCATTAGGCCCCTGGTGGCCTCCCCACCAACCACCTCTGTTCCAGAGACCTTGGTCTTTCTCCTGTCTTCAGATGGGGCTGCCTGCCCAGGAACCCCAGTCAGAATTCAGTGCTACCTATTGAAGCTAATGTTCACCTTCTCCCACCATCCCCCAGTGGTCTGATCTGCTTCTTTCAACTGACCACTCTCTTCCCATTAGTTCTTGAGCCTATTCCCTCTGGACTCTTCAGTAACTTGTCCACAGTCCCCTGACTTTCCTCAGGCACACTGTGGTTACACCAGTCAAGCATTCAGAGGTGAGATGGTTAAATCCCCAACACTGACACTGACTCTCTGACCTAACCTTATTTGACCAAACACCCTCCTCTTACCTGAACCCCTGAATCCTCTTATCTGACACCCTGCCCTTCCCTTATCTGACCCCCTAAATTTCTATTACCTGACTCTCTTCCTTCCCCTTATCTGACCCTGCCCATCTCTTACCTGACCATCTGCTGTCCCCATCAGACCATCTGCTTTCTCCCTACCTGACCCTCTGCTGTCCCTTTGCCTGACACACTGCTTTCCTCTCCATCCCTCAGCTGAAACCCCTGGACTTATGGGAACTTGGCAGGAGAAGACAGAGCTAAGGCCTGGTGAGCAATAGACCTGCATGATGCCATGTACACTCAGTGCTGGGCTGCTGATACCTCCCAGTACTAAGGGTTGTCCTGGGGGGGGTGGTGGAGAGAGAAAGTCCTGGCAGGAGTCAGATATCTGGTTATCCATTCTATCATCTGTGTCATGCTGCTCATGGCCAGCCCTGCAAAGGAGCCTCAATGGACTCAAGGCACTGGCTAACTGGTTGGTCTATATTCAGGACTTGGAGAAAACCAGCCAGACAGCTGGAGGCTGGAAGGATCTGTGAGGTTGTTGGCAGAGGGTCCAGATCAAGATCAAATGGAGCAAAAGCATCTGACCCAGACTTCTCTCTTTTCCTGCCTTTCAGCACATACCTCTGTCCTATTTCCGGCTGCAAGCCTTTGGTCTTGCTGTCCCTTGCCCCCAACCTCCTTTCCCAAGCTGTCTCTTCCCCTCTGTCTGAGTATCCAAAACCCCCACAGCACAATGGCCACCAGCTCCCTTCTGTGCAGCTGTTTGGGATGTTTTGCTAAGAGCCTTAAAATACCATCAGTGTGGTTTGAACAAATTCATTTGCCATCTTGTGGGAGGACTTATTCTGGGACCCCAGGAGAGGAGTCCTTATGGGCCATTCCTGAGGTGGGGTATGGGAGTGCTGTGGACTGACAAGCATCTCCTACTGTGTTGGGGGTCCATCTTTGTCTCTTGAGAGCCTCTGGGCCTTCCTTTCTGACTTGTACAGCCTCAACATGCCTGCATGTAGGGCTGACAGCCCAGGTGCTTCTCCCTATAACATTTCATCTGGCACATCCAGAGCCAGCATCATCATCCACCTGCTCAGAAGGACCCACACTCCACAGTTGCCATCTCAAAATTCTTAATCTTTGTCAAGAGCTTGGCATTTCCATTTGCATTGAGCCCTGTAAATTAGGTACCCAGCCCTGGGTGCATTTTGATACATTGCAATTATTCTCTTTAGAAGAGTATTCCATGTTCATTTTAGATTATGTAGAAAGTAAGATAATGCACACAAGGAAACTGAAAAAGCATCTAACATTCTGGGTCCCAGAAATGAACTGTTCTGATGATATGGTGTATGTCCAATGAGCACTTTCCTTTGCAGAGATACACAAGTGAGAGTATCCTTCACATATGGCATGCTTTCTACTGGTTTGCTGTGTTTTTCTCTTAGCCAATTGTTCATATTGGCTTGCCTACACTCAACTCAATTATACCATCTTTTTAAATGACCTCCTCATGTTCCAATGTGTGCATGTTCCATGATTTATTTAAGCCACTCTCCTTGAATACTGGCTGATTTCCTGAGGATGTAATCCCCCCAGAAAGAGGAGAGTGAGTCCTTTTTGGTGACCATAGAACCCATTCCTAGAGAAAAATTAGGAGTCTGAATTAGATTGCTACATTCAGCTATTCATGACACACATGAGCTTGGAGCAATCCCAGGTCTTCAGTCAAATCTTCCACATGAGTGTAGACTAGAGCCCTCCTTCTGCAACCAGAGAGCTCATGCCTCACTGAGAACATGCCCACAGCATCTCACACAAGCCTACAAAAAGGTTATGGCCCTTGCTACCCTCCTGATGATGTCCGGGGAAGAGATTTCACCCATGTGGCAGATGAGGTCTCAGACTGCATGCCCCTTTCCCTGAGTTTGCTTGTTGGGTGACTCCAGAAGAGTTACCAGAGATGGCACTGTCCTCTCCATGGTGTGGCCCCCTTCTTTTCTGCTGGACCCTCCCTCCAGGTGAGTGTCTGCTACACCCCACAGGTCTCCAGACTCCAGGGACAGCACAAGCATTAGTTGCCAACTGCCTCTCCAACAGCTGATTGCTTTGAGGGGGAGATGCTCACATACTGCTAACTTCATTTCATTAAAGCAACTGAGTTCACCAAAATGAGGTGTAATAATGATAGGGACATTTGATATAAAGTTGGGGATTTGCATTAAAGTGAGGCTTAACATCTTTTAATCCTCAAAAATTTTTAAGGGAAGTTTTCTACATGTTTGCCTTCTTTGTTTTGTTCTTGCTCTGAAGGCCTGGCCAGAGAGGAGTCCCTGAGTCTACTTGGGGGTATGCAGGTCAGGCACTTTTGGGGCAGGGGCCCATGTATGGGGACTGCTGTGGCCTGGCAGAAGCTTCTGTGATCTGCAGACAGCTCCAATGAGGCACTGTCCTGGGACCCTACCTACATGCTGAGACAGCAGGAGATGGGAACTCCCTGGATACAGGTGCTGAGCTGCCGGGGTATGGAGGACTTACTGTGGGAATGCTCCCTGGGGACCTGAGAGCCACTGAGCTGCTGTGCATTCAGGTGAATGGCAGCAATGACCTGCTCACATAGCCCAGCCAGAAACCTAGCAGCCTCTTCCCTGCAAGGTCCTGTGTCTGTGATGCCAGGTGTGCTGAGGCAGCCCCCCAGAGAGGAGGGAGGGCTCAGGCCCAGGAGTCAGGGCCAGGTAACTTTGGGGTGCATGTGTTACCCAGGACCCTCTTAAGGCCTGTCACTTTTTGGGCCTTAGAGTTTCCATCCGTCTGTGAGAGAAGCAGAAGAGCATTCCTCCCCATCCTGCTGGAGCATGTACCTCACCCATCAACCCATTTCTCAGCCTGAATCCTCGTTTATTTTAATTTGGCATTTGGATTTTTCAGCTCAGTTCCAAAGCTGTCCTTTTCTTGTTGCAGCCCCACCAGGTCCTGAGGGACACCTCAGGGCACTCTCTGGGTGTCTCCATCACACCCCAGCTGTATAAAACCTGGATAATGTCATTGTGAGAATTACCCACCTGGCTCAGGCATGAAAGCTGGCCCTGAGAAGGTCACAATCCCAGCAGCGGGATTCCGCAGCCACTGGTGCTGAGTGGCTGAGCCAGTGTCTTTGTGCCAGTACCATGCTGTTTTGACAACTGTGGCTTTATAATAAGCTTCAAAGTCAGGGAGTGTAAGTCCTCCCACTTCGTTTTTCTTTTTTAGAGTGTCTTTAGCAATTCGAGGCATCTTCCCTTTCCAAATAAATTTGATAACTAGCTTCTCCAAGTCTGCAAAGAAGGTTGTTGTAATTTTGATTGGGTTTGCATTGAATCTGTAGATAAGTTTGGGTAGAATTGACATGTTGATGACATTGAGCCTTCCTATCCATGAACATGGAATATTTTTTCATCTTTTAATGTTCCCATCTGTTTCTTTTAGTAGAGTTATGTAGTTTTCTTTGTATAGGTCTTTTACATCTTTGGTTAAGTTTATTCCTAGGTACTTGATTTTTTTTTAGATGCTATTGAAAATGGTATCTTTTTCTTGAGTGTCTGTTCAGTTTGTTCATTTCTAGCATATAGAAACATTAGTGACTTATGTGCATTTATCTTGTATCCCGCTACTTTGCTAAATTTGTTTATTAGCTCTAGTAGCTGTATTGATTTCTCAGGGTTTTCCAGGTATAAGATCATATCATCTGCAAACAGTGACAGTTTTATTCCTTCCTTTCCAATTTGGATGTCTTTTGTTTCTTTGCCTTGCCATATTGCCCTGGCTAGCACTTACAGCACAATGCTGAATAACAGTGGTGATAGCAGGCATCCTCGTCTTGTTCCTGATCTTACAGGGAAGGCTTTCAGTCTCTCACCATTGAGTACTATGCTGGCTGTGGGTTTTTCACATATGCTTTTTATCATATTGAGGAAGTTTCCTTCAATTCCTACCTTTTGAAGTGTTTTTATCAAAAAGGGGATGTTGGATTTTGTCAAATACTTTTTCAGCATCTATTGAGATGATCATTTGCTTTTTCCCTTTTGATTTGTTAATGTGTTGTAATACATTAATTGATTTTCTTATGTTGAACCATCCTTCCATGCCTGGAATGAACCCCACTTGGTCATGGTGCATGATTATTTTTTTTTTTTCTTAGTGGGTATCTTTTTTTTTGAATCTTCATTTTATTGAGATATATTCACATAACAAACAGTCATACAAAACAAATCGTACATTTGATTGTTCACAGTACCATTACATAGTTGTACATTCATCACCTAAATCAATCCCTGACACCTTCATTAGCACACACACAAAAATAACAAGAATAATAATTAAAGTGAAAAGAGCAATTGAAGCAAAAAAGAACACTGGGTACCTTTGTCTGTTTGTTTGTTTGTTTCCTTCCCCTATTTTTCTACTCATCCATCCATAAACTAGACAAAGTGGAGTGTGGTCCTTATGGCTTTCCCAATCCCATTGTCACCCCTCATAAGCTACATTTTTTATACAATTGTCTTTGAGATTCATGGGTTCTGGGTTGTAGTTTCATAGTTTCAGGTATCCACCACCAGCTACCCCAATTCTTTAGAACCTAAAAAGGGTTGTCTAAGTTGTACATAAGAGTGCCCACCAAAGTGACCTCTCGGCTCCTTTTGGAATCTCTCTGCCACTGAAGCTTATTTCATTTCCTTTCACATCCCCCTTTTGGTCAGGAAGATGGTCTCCATCCCACGATGCTGGGTCTACATTCCTCCCCGGGAGTCATATTCCACGTTGCCAGGGAGATTCACTCCCCTGGGTGTCTGATCTCACATAGGGGGGAGGGCAGGGATTTCACCTTTCAAGTTGGTTTAGCTAGAGAGAGAGGACCACATCTGAGCAACAAAGAGGCATTCCAGAGGAGCTCTTAGGCACAATTATAGGGAGGCATAGACTCTCCTTTACAGCAACCATTTTCCCAAGGGTAAATCCTGTGGTAGAGGGCTCAGCCCATCAAACCACCAGTCCCCTAAGTCTGTGGTCATGTTAACAACCATCAAGGTGGGGTAGGCCAATACCCCTGCATTCTCCACAGGCTCCTCAAGAGGGCAGTACATATTTTTTTCCTTGGTTTTCTTTTTTTAACTTTTCTTTCTTTTTTAAATCAACTGTATGAAAAAAAAATTAAAAAAAAAAACATACGATAAAAGAACATTTCAAAGAGACCATAACAAGGGATTAAGAAAAAGACAATTAACCTAAGATAACTGCTTTACTCCCAACCTGTTCCTAGTTTACCCCAAGAAAGTTACCTAATATAGCAACATTTCTGTGAACTTGTTCCTACTATATCCATCAGAAATTAACAGACCATAGTCATTCCTGGGCATCACCAGAATGTTAAATAGCTTATCTATTCTTCTTGGATTATTGTTCCCCTTCTTTAATTGCTCTCTATTGCTAGTTCCCCTACATTCCACATTATAAACCATTTGTTTTACATTTTTCAAAGTTCACATTAGTGGTAGCATATAATATTTCTCTTTTTGTGCCTGGCTTATTTCGCTCAGCATTATGTCTTCAAGGTTCATCCACGTTGACATATGTTTCATGAGATCGTTCCTTCTTACTGCCGTGTAGTATTCCATCGTGTGTATATACCACATTTTATTTATCCACTCATCTGTTGAAGGACATTTGGGTTGTTTCCATCTCTTGGCAATTGTGAATAATGCTGCTATGAACATTGGCATGCAGATATCTGTTCCTGTCACTGCTTTCTGATCTTCCGGGTATAAACTGAGAAGTGCAATCGCTGGATTGAATGGTAATTCTATATCTAGTTTTCTAAGGAATGGCCAGAACAACTTCCAGAGTGGCTGAACCATTATACAGTCCCACCAACAATGAATAAGAGTTCCAATTTCTCCACATCCCCTCCAGCATTTGTAGTTTCCTGTTTGTTTAATGGCAGCCACTCTAATCGGTGTTAGATGGTATCTCATTGTGGTCTTAACTTGCATCTCTCTAATAGCTAGTGAAGCTGAAAATTTTTTGTGTGTGTTTCTTGGCCATTTGTATTTCCTCTTCAGAGAACTGTCTTTTCATATCTTTTGCCCATTTTATAATTGGGCTGTCTGTACTATTGTCATTGAGTTGTAGGATTTCTTTATATATGCAAGATATCAGTATTTTGTCAGATACATGGTTTCCAAAAAATTTTCGCATTGATTTGGCTGCCTCTTTACCATTTTGAGAAATTCCTTTGAGGTGCAGAAACTTCTGAGCTTGAGGAGTTCCCATTTATCTATTTTTTCTTCTGTTGCTTGTGCTTTGGGTGTAAAGTCTAGGAAGTGGCCGCCTAATACAAGGTCTTGAAGATGTTTTCCTACATTACCTTCTAGGAGTTTTATGGTACTTTCTTTATATTGAGATCTTTCATCCATTTTGAGTTAATTTTTGTGTAGGGGGTGAGGTAGGGGTCCTCTTTCATTCTTTTGGATATGAATATCCAACTCTCCCAGCCCCATTTGTTGAAAGGACCATTATGACTCATTTCAGTGACTTTGGGGGCCTCATCAAAGATCAGTCGGCCATAGATCTGAGGGTCTATCTCTGAATTCTCAATTCGATTCCGTTGATCTATATGTCTATCTTTGTGCCAGTGCCATGCTGTTTTGACAACTGTGGCTTTATATTAAGCTTCAAAGTCAGGGAGTGTAAGTCCTCCCACTTCATTTTTCTTTTTTAGAGTGTCTTTAGCAATTCGAGGCATCTTCCCTTTCCAAATAAATTTGATAACTAGCTTTTCCAAGTCTGCAAAGTAGGTTGTTGGAATTTTGATTGGGTTTGCATTGAATCTGTAGATAAGTTTGGGTAGAATTGACATGTTAATGACATTTAGCCTTCCTATCCATGAACATGAAATATTTTTCCATCTTTTAAGGTCCCCTTCTATTTCTTTTAGTAGAATTATGTAGTTTTTTTTTGTATAGATCCTTTACATCTTTGGTTAAGTTTATTCCTAGGTACTTGATTTTTTTAGTTGCTATTGAAAATGGTATCTTTTTCTTGAGTGTCACTTCAGTTTGTTCATTTCTAGCATATAGAAACATTGCTGACTTATGTGCATTAATCTTGTATTGCACTACTTTGCTAGATTTGTTTATTAGCTCTAGTAGCTGTATCGTCAATTTCTCAGGGTTTTCCAGATATAAGATCATATCATCTACAAACAATGACAGTTTTATTTCTTCCTTTCCAATTTGGATGCTTTTTATTTCTTTGTCTTGCTGGATTGTCCTGACTAGCACTTACAGCACAATGTTGAATAACAGTGGTGACAGCGGGCATCCTTGTCTTGTTCCTAATCTTAGAGGGAAGGCTTTCAGTCTCTCACCATTGAGTACTATGCTGGCTGTGGGTTTTTCATATATGGTCTTTATCATATTGAGGAAGTTTCCTTCAATTCCTACCTTTTGAAATGTTTTTATCAAAAAGGGATGTTGTATTTTGTCAAATGCTTTTTCAGCATCTATTGAGATGATCATTTGATTTTTCCATTTCAAATTTTTAATGTGTTGTAATACATTGATTGATTTTCTTATGTTGAACCATCCTTGCATGCCTGGAATGAAACCCACTTGGTAATGGTGTATGATTTTTTTAATGTGTCTTTGGATTTGATTTGCAAGGATTTTATTGAGGATTTTTGCATCTATATTTATTAGGAAGATTGACTTGGTAGATTTCCTTTTTTGTAACCTCTTTGCCTGGTTTTGGTATTAGTTCGATGTTAGCTTCATAAAATGAGTTAAGTAGTGTTCCATTTTCTTCAATGTTTTGAAAGAGTTTAAGTAAGATTTCTGTCAGTTCTTTTTAGACAGTTTGGGAGAATTCCCCTGTGAAGCCATCTAGCCCTGGGCATTTATTTGTGGGAAGCTCTTTGATGACTGATTGGATCCCTTTGCATGTGATTGGTTGGTTGAGGTCTTCTGTTTCTTCCATGGTCAGTCTAGGTTGTTCATATGTTTCCAGGAAATTGTCCATTTCCTCTACATTATCTAGTTTGTTGGCATACAGTTGTTCATAGTATCCTCTTATAATTTTTTTAATTTCTTCAGGATCTGCAGTAATGTCACCTCTCTCATTCATTATTTTGTTTATATGGGTCTTCTCTCTTTTTGATTTTTTCAGTCTAGCTAGGGGCTTGTCAATCTTGTTGATCATCTCAAAGAACCAAATTTTGGTGTTATTTATCCTCCATATTGTTTTTTGTCTCTATGTCATTTATTTCTGCTTTAATCCTTGTTATTTCTTTTCTTCTCCTTGGTTTAGGATTGGTTTGCTATTCATTTTCTTGCTTCTTCATTTAATCCATCAGTTCTTTGATTTTGACTCTTTCTTCCTTTTTAATATATGCATTTAGTGCTATAAATTTCCCCCTCAGTACCACTTTTCCTGCATCCTGTATGTTATTTTATGTTGTGTTCTCATTTTCATTCATCTCTATATATTTAGCAATTGTTCTTGCTATTTCTTCTTTAACCCACTGATTGTTTAGGAGTGTGTGGTTTAACCTCCAGGTATTTGTGAATTTTCTAAGTCTCTGGTGGTTATTGTATTCCATTGTGGTCAGAGAATGTGCTTTGAATAATTTCAATCTTTTTAAATTTTTTGAGCCTTGTTTTATGACCCAGCATATGATCTATTCTGGAGAAAGTTCCATGAGCACTAGAGAAGAATGTGTATCCTGGTATTTTGGGATGTAATGTTCTATATATGTCTGTTAAATCCAATTCATTTATCTGACTGTTTATGTTTTCAGTTTCCTTATTGGTCTTCTCTCTGGTTGATCTATCTATAGCAGAGAGTGATGCATTGAAGTCTCCCACAATTATTGTCAAAACATCAATTGCTTCCTTTACTTTTGCAGTGTTTCTCTCATGTATTTTGTGGCACTGTGATTGGGTGCATAAACATTTATACTTTTTATTTCATCTTATTGAGTTGCCCCTTTTATTAGTATGTATTGGCCTTCTTTGTCTCTCATAACATCCATGCCTTTAAAGTCTATTTCATCTGAGATTAATATTGCTGCACCTGCTTTCTTTTGGCTGTAGCTTGCATGAAATATTTTTTTCTATCCTTTCACTTTCAATTTCCTTGTGTTCCTGTGTCTAAGATGAGTCTTTTATATGCAACGTATTGATGGTTCTTTTTTTGGATCCATTCTGCAAATCTGTATCTTTAAATTGGGGAGTTTAATCCATTTACATTCAATGTTATAACCATGAAGGCATTTCTTGAATCAACCTTCTTATCCTTTTGTTTATGTTTGTCATATATATTTTTCCCTCTCTCCATTAATATCCTTTAATGTACCCATACTGAATCTCTTTAGTACTGAACCTTTCTCCATATCTCTCTCTCCTTTCTTTGTTTCTCTGTTGGTAGGGCTCCCTTTAGTATCTGAAGTAGCCCAGGTCTCTCATTAGCAAATTCTCTCAGCATTTGTTTGTCTGTGAAAAATTTAAGCTCTCCCTCAAATTTGAAGGAGAGCATTGCTGGATAAAGTATTGTTGGTTGGAAATTTTTCTCTCTCAGAATTTTAAATATGTCATGCCACTGCCTTCTCGCCTCCATGGTGGCTGCTGAGTAGTCACTACTTAGTCTTATGCTGTTTCCTTTGTACGTGGGGAATTTTTTTTTCTCTTGCTGCTTTCAGAACTTGTTCCTTCTCTTCTGTATTTGACATTGTGATCAGATTATGTCTCACAGTGGTTTATTTTGATTTATTCTATTTGGAGTTTGCTGGGCATTTATGATTTGTGTATTTATGATGTTTAGAAGATTTGGGAAGTTTTCCCCAACAATGTCTTTGAACACTCTTCCTAGACCTTTATCCTTCTCTTCCCCTTCTTGAACACCAATAAGTCTTATATTTGGACATTTTATATTATCTATCATATCCCTGAAGTACATTTCAATTTTTTTTTATTTTTTCCCCATTCTTTCTTTTATTCTTTCATTTTCTGTTCTTCCATCTTCCATGTCACTGCTTTGTTGTTCACTTTCCTCTAGTCTTGTACTATGAGTACCCAGAATCTTTTAAATTTGGTCAACAGTTTCTTTAATTTCCATAAGATCTTCTTTTTTTTATTTAGTCTTGCAATGTCTTCTTTGTGCTCTTCTAGGGTCTTCTTTATGTCCTTTATATCCTGTGCCATGCTCTTCTTCATGTCCTTTCTATCTTGTGCCATGTTCTCATCATTCATCTTTAGTTATTTGATTAATTGCTCCATGTGCTGTGTCTCCTCTGATCTTTTGATTTGGGTGCTTGGGCTTGGGTTATCCATATTATCTGGTTTTCTCATATGCTTTAAAATTTTCTGTTGTTTTTGGCCTCTTGGCATTTGCTTAAGTTGTTACAGTTTTTTTAGGATTTGTAGACCAATTGAACTCATTATCTCTAATTTGTCAGATCTACAGCTTCATGGAGTACACTCTAACCAGCAGGTGGTGTCCATGAGCCACCTGTTCCCTTAAAGCCAGTTCTCTCTTGCTTTGTCTTTGTGGTGAGTGGGGGAGTGAGTCTTGTGGGGTCCAGTTGGTGTACCAAGCTTGCATGTGTAGTTGGTGTTGCCCACCCTGTATATGAGGCATGTGTCTTGGTGGTCAGGGAGGGGGGCAGCTCTAACAATCAAATCTCCCTGGTATTCCTGGAGTTTTAATGCTGTTGCAATAGTCTAATCCTTCAATTTAGTCCTGACACAGTTTTTCTCTGCCACTGAGACACAAGTCCTTGGTATTGGTGTATGGCCCCTGAGACTTGCAAGTGGGTCACTCTTCCAGGCTTTGCACCCCCTTGTCCTCTGTTGAGAGATGACTGTGCTATGTCACAGGTGAATGTGATCCCCCAGGGTGGTTCTGGGCTGCAGCACTGTGTAGGGCGGCTCCCAGACTGCTGAAAATATGGCTGAATGGGGCATGATAATTCACACTGCTCTGCCATCCTAGCTGTGGGACAACCAGCTCAGGGTGCAGGAAAGGCTAATGTCCATGCCCAATTTTGTGATGTGTGCATGTTATTGGAAGCACTTCTGTCACACTGGGTTGTCTGGGGCATCTCTGGGCTATGGGGCCATCAATGGGCAGTAGTGTTCCCTGTCCACCAGGATGATGGTGTTGCGGTGCCCGTGAGTTAAAGTTTAAGACAGCCAAATAGAATTTGAAGAGCCTTTATTAGCCAGCTGGTGACTGCTCAGCATCACTCCCTCCACACAGGGAATTCAGCGAGCAGCCCTGACCTGAGGGTGCTGGGGACTTATATAGGCAGAAACTAAATCCTGGAAATGGAAGCAAGCTATTTTGACAGAAGCAGAGTTGGCGGTTAGTTATTGGTTGCTTAGGACATTTTAGCAAGTTTGGCCCAGAGGTTGGTACAGAAAAATTTCACAAAGTTTCACTTGGAATTGGTACAATTGTTGATTGTGAAAAGGGTTACAATTGGCTAATGCGTACAACTGCAGTTTCACTTCCTTCAAATGGTAGTTTTACTTCCTTCTTCTCATGGCTTAATGCTGCTTACACAACATTTTTTACTTTGCAGTCATTGCTGGTTGAGGGGAAGGGGACCCTCCTGTTACAGATTAAGGGGAGGGGGCCCACTTCAATGGCTGTGAGAGGATACCCCCCTTTTCTTTGAAAGTTGTGATGTTTAGTGAATTTTCTCTGCCACTGGATTATTGCCTTTTGCCTCAGGGCTCTCTTAGTTCTGCTCTTGCATTGACTTCCCCAAATTGCAAGACTTTGAGGCTCTCTGTATTGTGCTTCTTATAGTAATTGTTTTAGAAAAAGAAAAAAAAAAGATAAGAAAAGGGCCCTCCTCACAGATCTAATGGGTTATTGAAATGCTAAGAGACAAAACAATTAGGGCCATTAAGGAAAGGTCCAGGGGGCAGAGGGATGTTTTTCTTTTCTGGATTTGCATATGAGCTTCAGGGCCTGAGCTGTGCCCTTACCCTTTCTATATTCACGAGAACTCCAAAAAGCCTCTGCTTTTACTTTGGGTTTTTGCTACTGTTTTTTCTATCCCTATCTCTTCTTCACAGGGCTGGCTGCTCCCAGATTTTCGGGTGTCTGGTCTCAGTCTATCTATGATTGGAGTTTGGATCAGTAGGATGAGTTTCCAATAAGAGCCACCACTGAAGTTCTCCCTCCTCATTACCAGTGCTGATAACCTCTCCTCCCATGGGACTGAGCCTGGCAGGGAGGGGCATGGTTCCCCTTGCTGCAAAAACTTACAGATTTTGCTGATCTCAGCAGTTCCACATGTTCATGAATGTTGTATGAAGTATGCCTAAAGTCAAATTGCTCTATGATGTACAGCCTGTGCAGTTCCTGGCTTTCTACCTACTTCCCTGGAGGAGTAACTAAAACATACACCTCACCACTCCACCCCACTGTTTTATTTTTAAGCTCCTCCCTGTCTTTTGATTTTATTATTTCATCTCTCTTCTCTCTTGGGGTATCCAATAAGAGGAAAATAAATAGAGGCTAAAAATGACAAGATAGGTAGGAGATGGATAACATACAGATAGATGCCTTAGCAGCATGGGGCCTGATTTTGGTTTATTGAATATGCTAAACCTACTTTGCCTTGGGGTCTTTGCATAAGCATTTTCTCCACCTACAATACTCTTTCCCCATATTCTCACAGCTGGTTGCTTCTGTGCTATTTTGTGCTTCATCAAAATAGCACAATTTTATAAATGCCTTTCATGAAGATCAATTTTAAAGTTGTCTTCCAGGTCCTGTTTAATACATTGCATCATATTACTTATCTTCATAGTTTTTTCCCCTTGTTTATGTATAAATTTTTTGTTGAAGTATGACATGAATAAAAGTATAAAGTCACAATTATAGAAATTACTTGGAAACTTTTTGCCTCTTTTTTTGCATAACAAGTTCTATAAAAGCAAGGACTTTTTCTTCCTGTGCCTATATTGGCACCTGTGTGATTTGTTATTTTCTAGTTTGAGAAGGAAACAATGCCTAGCATGCTTTTTTTGTAAAGAAAGTTTTCTCCTAAACCAGCTACACCCACTTGTTTACATAATGCCTATAGCTGCTTTCTCCCTAGAACAGCAGATTTAAGTAGTTGCAACTGAGATAATATCCTGCAAATCTAAATGACCATCTGGCCATTTAAGAAAAAGTTCCCAACCTGTTTTAGGTGATCAAGAAGCATTTGTTGAATTCAAAAGACATACTAGAGAAAAACAATATATTAGTAATTTTAGCTTTTTATTTGCTTGCTCCTGAGAACCATCAAGCAATTAGGACATAGCTTTAAGAAATAAGCTTACTGTTAAATTCCAACAATAATATCAACTATTATATGGGTAGTATAGTACATGAAAGTATGACAATGCCAAATCTTACAATGCTTTCATTTTGTAGTCAGATTTTAAAAAATGCTTAGAAGAATATGATTTTGATTCTAATTCAACAAATTCATCAAATATTAAAAAGGCAGTGCAGTTGGCAAGAAAACTGTCAATCTGAGGTCTTAAATTATCAGATTGTTCAGTCAGTGTCAGTGTTCAGTATTGAATCATCAAGGTGACATGGAAACAGTTCAGATAAAACCTGTTGGTATAGGATCTCTCACACCATCCCACAGGTAAATGATTCAAAAGTAAAAGAAAAAATAGTACTTGAAATATTAGTCCTTAATTATTTCCTCAGTTTTAAGAGCAATAAAACTGGCAATCTTGTAGAAACCATGAGGCAAAATTAATGAGCATAACAAAGGTGGAAATATCCCATTTGATTCTGAATTCTATCTTAAAAAGTCAAGCTTTGGTTTAGGAACTTTTGTCTTTCCATTAAGTGTGCTTCTATTTGTAAAGATCCAGAAGTGTTTTATTGATTTGTTAGAGAATCATGGAGAAACAGGGAGTTAGGTGTTATATTTTGTTACATGGAAACATATAAGCTGCAGACTGATGATGGAGAGAGAGAATCAGTCAAATGCAATGGAAATTTAAATGCAAGATTCTTGATCACATATTAAGTCATTGAAAAATAGCTTAAGACAGAAAATTGCTTGTTATTTGGACATTGTTGGGGATGTGTTTTTCTATGTCAAATATATCCTTTCATAGAGTACTAATTTTCTTTAGCAGAATTGTCATTTTTTCACTGAAAGATGCCCTCAGTTATACACTGCAAAAATCTGCATATACCTTATTTTGCGATCCTGTGTCTCTCAAGTTTTCAGTTCTCCTATTTTGTCTTTCTGACACTCTATGTCCTCTCAATCTAATCAACTAACTATAAATTCCAGGGCCCATGCTGAAAGCCTGACAGTGCTAACCTGCCACTTGTTCACTCCATAAATGTGAGATTCCATGAGTAATAGCCCTTTACCAGAAGTATTATGTTTCCAATGATTCCTTTTAAATGAAATAATATACTTGATTGGTATTGGAAAATGCATATTTAGCAATAGTTCTTAAGCTGAAAAACTAGAGGAAAACCTCAATTTACCAGTCTAACTGCCCAAAGCAGAACCTACTTTGCAATAAAGTCAGTGTGTATCTATCTAAGTTGTTCCTTGAAATTAAACACTATTAATCAGTTAGAGTTTCTGAGAGTTTGAATTTGTAAGCCTTAGTACCCTAAACACAGACTTAAAAAGGTTCTCAAAATTATAATGTAAAAGAGTAAAGCAGTGTTTTAATTTCTTGACAATCTCTATAACACTGCTGGGTAAGAAACTTCATCTCAAATGCTCCAGAACAAGTTGTGCATACCTTAATATTATATTTATTGCTTCTAATATTTACTCTATGTTAGGTTGTAATCATTCAAGAATCCACACAATGCAGTAAGTCAAAGTTTTAAGTAGAAAGTTTAAGATTTATTAAAGGAAGAAAGCAGGTGGGAGCCAGCAAAAAGAAAATGGCTCCAGCTCCCCATCTGAGAGCAGCATTTTTTAAAGGAAAAAACACATTTGGAGGGAAGAGTGTTGGGAGGGAAGGGTGTCTGCTGAGTGGTGACCTGTGTCCTGATTGGGTGTGGGCTTATCAACTCTTGGGCTAATTGGTTGCTAGGGTTCTAACTCACTATTCTTCTTTGAAGTGCAGATGTACTATCTATGTGGAGGGAGCAGGCCTTTTCTGAATGCTTATGGTCTTTTATCTTATGGACATATCCGATCTTGTTTTATCTGCCTTTTGAGGGTTGAGGCACCACCATGACTGGAATTTCTAAAACAGCCTTCAACCCATATATTATGGTGCATCTGGTTTCTAGGAGATAAGCTGTGGGGCCCCTGGGTCAGAAATTCCTTCTATATGTTAGAATTTTTCTGGGATCTGACATTTCTTACTTTTACTTTTAATAAAATTGGCAGAAGTGTCGGTTGAATTTGGGTTAATGCTTTAATGAGCTCAAGGCAAACTTTAGAGGGAGCAGGGGCATTGTGTTCTTTCTTTAGCTACTTCTGGCTGTGTAAGGATGCAATTGGGGGAAAGTTGCCTTGAACTAAGCTTTAGCATTATTAAATTGATGTTTGGGCATCTTCTGCTAGAACAGGCTGATAGTGATGCTTTTGCTGTGAAAGGAGCAAATTTTTGAATTTTTGTTGCAACAGGAGTATGTTTTCAGAATTTTGCTGGTTAGTTATGGCTGCTGTTGACCTATTGATAAATTTAATTAGACATTGTAAGAGGCAAGGAACAAAAAGGAAAATTAATGTAAGGATAATTAATGGCCTAATAAGGGGGAGAAGAATAGCTCATATAGGCATAGAAAAGAATGAAAGAAAATTTGAGAGAAAGTTTTTAACTAAGATCCATCTACATTTGCTAGACTATCTTTTATTATGTTTATATTTTGTTATAGTACTTATAAGTTTTGTTTGACTTGTCCTGTATTATTGATGCAAAAACAACAGGTTTCATTTATTATTGCACAAGTTCTTCTTGCTGTTGTGGTTAGAATGTCTAGTGCTCTTTTATTTTGTATAACTACTTTAGCTAAACTATTTAAAGACTGTTTTTGTTTTTCTAATGCCTTGATAGGGCTTTTATAACCCCAAACAGACAAAGAAATGGCCAGAAGCCAGAAGAAAGCAGAAAGAAAAAAAATAGAAGAGAGAAAGCTGTTTGGTTAGCATCTTCTTGTTATTTTCAGGTCCTCCCCTCATGTAGGCTTGCTTTTCAAGGTCTTGATTATGAGATCATATGGTTAAACCCCTCATCTCTTACCACAGGCAATGCTGGGAAAGTTTCTGGGAATACAGAATAAGTTTTTGTTGTTCAAAGTAGAGCAACAGCAAGTTATTTTAACAAGGGATTTTCATGGTCAGAATAACTTTAAGCTGCTTGAGTGAAGTGATCTTAATAAATTTTTTCCCTCTATTGGCTATTGAGGACTATATTAATTTTCTAGCTAAAGAATTATATTGAATATTTTGTACTGATCCAGCTATCAAATCCCCACTTTTTATGAGACTTTTTTGGAATTTTTAAGAAAGAGTATCTAGTGAACATCTATAAAAGGGAAAATGGGTGGAGGTCTTTCTTCTTGTAAGTGCTTCTTGCTGAGCAATAGTGAAGAGGTTCTTATATTAATCTGGAAGATGCTCTGGACATAAACTCACAGAAACAATACAGGCAACAACAAGACAAATAAATGACAAACAGAATAAAAACCATTGTAATAAAGGCTATTTTCTATTTCATAGTAAATTCATTAACCACTTAAAAATGCATCTAGTTTACTATAATTTTAGCATGATGATTATTATCTTGCATATGATTTAATATTGAAGAGACATTGTTATATTCATTTGATAGATATTTGTAGCAGTTAGTGCTAATGAATGCTCAAGTTTTTTTCTTGAGCTGCATTGGGCATTAAGTTTACAATACCATACATGCTGCCTCCTCATAGGAGCAGGCCATAATGTTAATTATGTTTTTAGGTTTCAACCACATCACACTGGCAATTATAGCTTTGGGAGGTATCTTCTATGTACAGTCATTGTAGTGCAGCATCATTGGTCCTCTGGGAAACAGGATGGTGGACTTTAGGGTTTCATTGGACTGTTTCACAGCACCCTCTGGCACCATGCAGCAGAGCCAGTTTGGAGGCAATGTTCACTGAAAAGCTAAAGTGATTGAGACCTTTCTGGCAGGCAGAGGCAAAGGTGTTTGTAGTAAAAGGTGTTTTTAGTAACAGCATGTTCTCATCTACTTTTGGAGCATGTCTATGAGATGTGTTTGATCCTTTATAGTTCTAGGGACCACAGAAATGGGTCTCACCAATAACTCTTATGGGGAGAGAGCCTGCAGGCACAGTACTAGGAGCTTGATGTAAGCATACATTCCAACTTTCATCATTACATCATCAGATTTTTCATAAATGCCCTTAATTGTGTTGAGTAAGTTCTCTCCTTTTCCTCATTTTCTTTGTGTGTTTATCTTGAAAGAGTTGAGTATTTCTTCAAATGCTTTGTATTGTCAACTGAGATACCCATATGTTTTGTCCTTCATTCTGTTAATATGGTACATACATTAATGTATTTTATTTTTTGAAACTTGCTTGCATTACTGGGATAAATCCTACTTGGTCATGTTGATTAATACTTTTAATTGGTTTGGTGGATTCTATTGCCAGTATTTTTTTGAGTATTTTTGCATCTATGTTCACTTGGAAAATTGGGCTGTAATTTTCATTTCTTGTGCTATCTTTATCTGGCTTTAGTAACAGGGTAACTTTGGCCTCAGAAATTGAGTTGCAAAGTGTTTCTTCTTCCATTTTTTTTGAATGGTTTGAGGATTGGTGAAAATGCTTCCCAGAGTTGTGGGTACACATCCTCAGTAAAACCATTTTGTCCTAGACTTTTCATTTATGATAGTTTTGATTACTGACTCAAACTTGTTACTTGTTTACATACGTTGAGATTTTCTCTTTCTTCTTGAGTCAGTTTAGGTAATTTGTGTTCTTCTAGAAATTTGTCCATTTCATCTGTGTTATCTAATTATTTGTTCTTTAATAGATAATAGAATTCTTTTATAATCCTCTTTATTTCTTTATAATCAGCATGTCCCCACTTTCATTTCTGAATTTCATTATTTATGTCTTCTCTTTTTTTTTTCTTCACCAGTATATTTTGGTTTTGGCTATTTTATTACACTTTTCAAAGATCCAATCTTTGGTTTTGTTAGCTCTCTATTATTTTTCTCTTTTATAATTCATTTATATCCATATTATTATTTTCTTCTTTCTGCTAACTTTAGGTTTTGTTTGTACTTCTTTTTTTTTTCTCAAAATATCGAGTTAGGTAATTCATTTGAGATTTTTCTTTTGTAATATAAGCTTTTTTTGCTATTGACTATCTTATCAAAACTCAAAAGGTGGAAACAGCATAAATTTACATTAACCCATGGTTTGAGTGACAAAATGTGATATATAAATACATGCAAAAGTTTTTCAGTCATATAAAGAAGAAAGTTTTGATACATGCTACATCACAGATGAGACTTGAAAACATCTTGAGTGCAATGAGACAGACATAAAAGGAAAAATATAATATTCCATTTATATGATGAATTCTGTCTCTGTTTTCACAGGGTCTTTTCCCCTTTGTCTGTGTCTCTTTTCAAGGTGGAGGTATACTCACCCTACCAGATATTAACTCTTATTATTAAACAGCATGACTTTGAATCAGGAAAAGACAAAGAACACATTGAAACAGAATACAGAGCCCATCAACAACCCCTGCATAAATTAAACTTGGTATATGTCTTAAGTTTTATTACTATCAACAGAAATCATGGAGTATCAAATAAATGGTCTTGAGAATGTTGGCTATTTTTATTGAAAAAAGAATCATGTTATTACTTTATACCATACCCCACCAAAAACTATTTCAGGGGATTAAAGTCTTACAAATGAAAAGTGAGGCTTAAACATATTTAAAAGGAAAATAGAAAAATATCTATTGCCTTGAGATATGAATGCCTACACAAAATGTAAAAAATATAGCTAATTTCAAATCTTTTCCAAACTACATACCTTATACAAAATAAAAATATAAACTACAGATTTGGAGTATGTTTTTTCCTTCAGATGTAACAGTTTAAAATTTAGTTTCCAAAATACATAAAGTATTTCTACAAACCAATTAGTTAAAGAACACTGACTCCACCTGGGCAAGCATTATATACAGGCAATTATAGAATTAGAAACTCAAATAACCAACTAGAATTGGAAAAGTTCCAAAATGTCACTTTTAATCAGCAAAACAAAACAAAAAACAAATTAAAACAATTATTGTGTACTATCAAACTGTCAAAAAAATCTCCAAAGTCTGACAAAACTAAGTGGTACTGAGGTTGTAAAAGAAGGGCAACTCTCAAACCCTGATCTATATAGTCTTTGAGTGATCAAGGCTGATGGAGTTTCTAGTATCTTCTAATACAACCATTTCAATACATGGCACCCAGGGTCTCTGCAACATGAGAAGAGACCACAGACAGCTTCCTTGTGCTTATATGATAGACCCAGGAAGTGTGATGCACCACTTCTGCTTATAACCCATTAACAGATCTGGTCTCATAGTACCAACAGAGCTGTAAATTAAAACATTTAAATTATACAATGCATATTCTTCAACCACAATGTAATACAGCTAGAAATCAGTGACAAAAGGATAAGTGGAAAATTCACAAACATGTGGAAATTAAAATCTCCCTTAAACAACCAATGGGCCAAATAAGAAATCTTACAGAGGATAAGAAAATTCTTAGAGCTGAATGCAAATGAAAATATAACATATCAAAATCTTTGAGATGCAGCAAATCCAGTACTCAGAAGGAATTTGCATTTATGAATGCCTACATTATAAATGAATGAAAAATATCAAATCAATAATCTAACTTTACACCTCAGGAACTAAAAATGAAAGAGACAAATTAAATCCAGAGCTAGAAGAAGGAGGAAATAATAGCTACTAGTGCAGAGATACACAAAACAGAAACAGGAAAACAATAGACATACACAAGAAAATCCAATGTTGTTTTTTGAAAACATCAATAAAATTGACAAAACTAAACTAAACTGTCTAACAAAAATGCAGGATTATGAATGTTACTAAATTCAGTTTTGAATGTGGGGATATTATTATGCACCTTACAGAAATGAAAGATCAGAATGGAGCACTATAAACAATTTTAGGCTAAAACATTGGATAATGTAGATGTGATGGAATATTACTGGAAACATAATCTACAAAAACTGACTCACAAAGAAGCAGAAAATATGAAAAGACCCATTATAAGTAAAGTGATTGAAAAATTACTTGACAAAATACTGCATCCCTTTAGGGTAAAAATACTCAGAGAGTAAGAATAAAAGGGAACTACCACAATCTGAATTTATGGAAGACTCATAAATAACCATATTCAATGGCAAAAGATTTAACATTTTCCTCCTGTATCAGGAAAAAGTCAAGGATGGTATTTTATGACTTCTATTCAACACTGTCTTGAAAATTCTGTGCAGGGAAATAGACAAGAAAATGCAAACAGAATATCCATATTGGAAAAGAATGAATAAAACTGTCTCAAGTCCCAAATGGCATAATTTTATTTAAAAAAACTACTGTCACATCCACAGAAGTAAACTAAAAGACCAATGCAGAATTGATGAAGAACCCAAGATAAATGCACCAAAAAAGACACCTATAATTCTATACATTATCAATAAACAATGTATATATTAAGTAAAATCGATCTTATGTACAACAGCATCAGAAAGAATTGAATATGTAGGAAAAACAACAGTGGAGGCACATTGAAAAATAAAATATATTGTTGAAAGACATTAAAGAAGATCTAAATAAATTTACAAAAGATATCTCATTCATGGAATAATATTGCTATAATGGCTATATTCCCCAAAAGACACACACACACACACACACACACACACACACACACACACACACACAAGAAAATACACTCATATATCTATATATACATATATAATATAGCTCTGTTTCTTTAGTGAACTCTGATTAATACAGATTTGGGTATCAGAAGTTGTAGTAAAGGAGCAGAACCATAATTATGGGATTTCTCAGTTGATTCTGTGGGTTTTGTAGCTGATTTTTCAATCTGATTAGATCTAATTCATAAAGGAATCTATTTCCAGTGGTAAAGGGTCCTTTGATAGTCCATGGTATAATGTGACAGTGGAGACATGCAAAATATCACCATTGGCTAATCTTAATCAAAGACATGTAAGATGTGAGGTTTCTGTGACCAGGTATTTGATAAGTTAGAATGTTATTATCAAATTTACTGATAGAATGAGATTGGTCTGTTGTCCTTAAATGAGCCAGAGAAAGTGTATGAAGAAAAGGATCAGCTCAGGGCTTCAAATTCCCAGCTAGATTGCTGCATAAATGACCTAAGAGTTTCCATTATGCTCCTTGAAATAAAATCTTATCTCCTATAACCACAGAATTGAAATGTATAACATGCAAATTCTACAGTTTCATACTGAAAGTGACTGAATTACAATGAAAATTAAATTCTTAAACTTGCAGAGTTTCTGTTACTAAAGTGAGGACATTGATTATGAAAGAATGGAATTATGAAATTGGAATGGGGGCATATGATCAGAAAATTATGACTTTTGGGACAATGACCCCCTAATTTTTGCTGAATTTGCTTTGTCAGTGGAGGCAGCCCTTGAAACCTGCATCTGAGCAGGTTAATCCTCTTTGCCAAATGAAACTGCATTGGCCTCCTCTGAGATAGTTGAATTGCAAGACACTGCTTATTATCCTCAGTATCTACCCCATCAACTCTATTTGCTTTCAGACATGTAGCCAGATTCAAGAAGACATGGTAACAGGTAAGTTTCATGAAGAAGTGGCACAAATGCCATGGCATCCACTCCTGCCATGTTCCCTCCTATCTCATGGGTTCTCATAAGTTCTCTGTGAGGACTGGACAAAGGAGGAGAAATCTTGGAAATGTTTTATAAATGTATCTTCATGATATCCACACAACTTGCAAGTGAAAAATCAGGACATTATAGCCCAATTCTGGGACATAACTGGAAGAAAATGGTGAAGGAAAATACTCCCAGTGGCAGAACATCAAGTTGTGTGCCTGTTTGCCATGTTGCTTGGAAGAAGAAATGGCCAGACTTGCAATGAATGCTGATTCATGTGCTGTTGCAAATAGTTTGGCTTGATCTCAGGGATTTTGAAGGAAAATGATTAGAAAAATTAGGGACAAGGAAGTCTGGGGGAAAGGTATGTGGATAGAAATTTTTGAATGTGTGAAAATGAAGATATTTGCATATCATATGAATGAACACTCAAGTAGAAAATTTTAATTATCAGAGTTTCTGATGGCCTGGTCTATGGATACCAGTAAATTTCTTTCCTCTGCAATTCCAGTCATTGCTCTAAGGTCCATGGGAAAAAGTCACCATGGTGCAAAAGTAAGTAATGCCTGGACTCAGCAATATGATCTTCCACTTGTGCCTTTAGTTTCTTAGGCTGCTCAAGCAAATGTCATGGAATGGGAAAACTTAAACAAAGGGAATTTATTAGCTTATGGTTTTGAAGCCTGAAGAAATTCCAAATCAATGCATCATCAAGGCAATGCTTTCTTCCCAAAACTGTGGTTTCTGGGGCTGGATGCTGGCAATTCTTGGTCCTTATATTGTCACATAGCAAGGCACATAGTGGTGTCTTCTTGTCTTTTCCTTCTCTTCTGGGTTCCATTGATGTTCAGCTTCTTGCTTCCTGTGGTTTTTCTCTCTATCAGAATTTTACTCTGCTAATAAAGGACTCCAGTAAGAGAATTAAGACCCATCCTGATTGAAGTGGCTGACACCTTAACTGAGGAAATTTCTTTGAAACTCCTATGTACAATGGGTTCACACCCACAGGAATGGAATAGGTTGAATAACAACTTTCTCTGAGGTACATAAAGATCCAAACCACCACAGTCACCAAAGTCAACATGGCTACATCCACTGGTCAGTGCCCAATACATCAACACAAAGGACCAACTCTGATTCTCTCATATGACACAATTACTTGGGATTATGATCTCATGACCTGGGAGCAAGTTGTTTCCTCTGGACAACTTCTAAAATGGAAGGGGCAGCATTTTCTTCTTACCTGAGTAGACATTTATAATGTCTTCACTGCATTCAATGCTTCTGTCAAAATTACCATCCATTGACTTACAGACTGCCTTATACACCTTCCTAATATTTCACATAGCATTGCTTCTAATCAAGGAACTCAACAGCAAATGGAGTCATGCTCATGGAATTCACTGGTCTTACCATGTTCTCATCTTGAATTAGCTGGATAGATAGAATAATGGAATTACCTTTTGAAAACTCAGTTATGGTGCCATCTATGAGGTAATATCTAGCAGGAGTAGGGCAGTGCTTCCCAGGATGCTGTATATGCTCTAAATCTACTTCCAATATATATTATGATTTATTCCAGAGCCAGAATTAATGGGTCCATGAGTCAAGGGGTGGAAAGGAAAGTGGCACCATCACTGTTACCTATAATGATCCATTTAGCAAAATTTTATTTCCTGTCCCCATGAGTTTATGCTCTGCTGTTCTGGTATTCTTAGATTTATAGGGTGGGTTATTTACACCTGGAGATACACCAATATTTTCTCTGAACTGGAAGATAAGACTGGCAACCAGCCATGATATGAATATATCCTGTTGATGCTGTCTATCTGTAGAACCCTGACTAATACATGACACATGTGCAGGACTCTCTCTTCAATTCACACTACAGAAAAACACAAGACAATATGTGGCATTAGATTTCCAGGTTGAATTTTCTCCTGTGTAGCTCAGAAATAAAGATGTAGGTGCACATTAAGAAAATTTTCTATAGTAAACCATTGAAAATGTATGCAGACATAAAGCCTTTTGGGGTGACTTGAAAGAAATGGTTCTCAGTGTTACCAGAAAAACATCTGAATTATTTTCCTTGCAGCTCCCTTCCCTGCTCACCTCTTCAAGATCAAATCACCACTCTCCATTCAGTTTACAATGAATAGATTAGACATGGTTTTGTAGATGGCCATATAGTTGTTACAAGCAGGGTGACCATAGGTCATAGTTTCACAGTCTGTTATAGTTTTACTTTTTGTAATGTCTCATCTAGATGTATCCTCGCTCAATTCCAACCTCATTGTCTCCTCCAAGTTTCTGGAATATACCTGGATTTTTCTGTCCTTGGACATTTGTGCATGCTACTTGTGCCTGCAGTGCCCCTTATCTACCTGCTCTGTTCCAACCCACACACACCTGTCACTGCATGCTGCTGCTTCTCTTCAAGACTCATTTCCTGTCACTCTTCAGTCAGGTCTCCCTCTTCCTTTTGTAGATGATTTCTTCCATCTTTATTCTGTTGCAGCCCCTTATTTATTTCCTTTAGAGTCTGCCTCTAGAAACTTTCTTTGTAGGGTTGTTGACTGACCTTTATTCCATCTGCCTCTAGAAACTTTCTTTGTAGGGTTGTTGACTGACCTTTATTCCATCTCTGTCAAGTATAAGGAATGCTCTGGAACAGCAAAGGATGGACACATGGGTCATTTTCTGCACTATGACCCTAGCCACTTGCATTTGTCTCAGTTTCAATATTTATTGAAGTTTAGAAATAAGAAACTTCTCTCTCCTGCACAAACTTGTTCTAAATGTCATCCTCCATCCTGTGAAAATGCTGTTATTTTTAAACTACATGAATCTTGTAATACTGACAATAATGTAGTCACTGAGCTGGAAAGCACTTAAGAAGAGATCTTTACTCTCCTCTTGTGACAGATGGAGAATGTGGTACCAAGAACATTGAAACAACTTGTGCAGTGAATCACTAAGTGTCCTAGAATAAGAACAGCTCTTATTCCCATGGATCTGTGACTGATAGGCTTCCTCATATTTTAAATGTTCTAATCATTAGCTCATGCAGAAACATCCCAGCTCTATGGATGCCTCAGGTAGGTTGTTTCCTGCCTCTTCTATATAATCCATCACAGATTTTGTTCCTTAGCTGACAGTAATTGCAGCCCTTAGCTTGGACAGCAACTATCTCAGTAGTAGCCTCATAGAGTATACTTCTTCTCACAGCTTTTCTTCCCTTTCTCCCCTAAAGCTCAATGTCTAAGAGAAGTCATCTTCATTCCCATTGGCTGAATTCCAGGTGCTGAGATGATTGACCCACAAGATGTGTGGAGCCTCAGTTTTGTGACTGATACAAACATCTGAAATTCCTTAGCACTTACTGTGGGAAAGGATGCCTAGAATTGTAGATTGAGTTTCTCTCCTTGTTTTCCCCACCCTGCAGTGCAGCATTGCAGTGATAGGATAAGACCCAGACACACCCCATCTTGCAGGAGGAGCACACCCCTCTTGCAGAAACTGATGAAGCCTATTCTATTCTTCCATCTGCTTGTTATTAAGGCAAACTGCCTTCTTCACTGCTTCAGACATAGACCCTTTGTTCTGAACCTCTCAAAATGCAGAGGGAGATATTTTTTAGAGGTCCTGGTTCATTTTATCCTAAGTTTTCTCTCTATCTCTCTGTCCACCTCTCTCTCTCTCTCTCCCCCATTATGAATCAATAGAAAGTAAGTTGCAGATAGCAAGGCACTTAATGTCAGTTTATATGTCAATTAGGGAAAATTGACATCTGAGACATCAGGAACAAGGGATGTCTTTCCATTTTTTTAAATAATTCTTTCTCTTTCAAGAAAAGTTTTACATATGTAGTGCTAAGCTTATTCCTTAAATTTTATTTCATTATCTTAAATGATATTTCTCTTATATCATAACTTCCAACTAATTATAGATTGCTTATATAAAGTCTTTTTATATGTTACAATTAATTGAATATCTTGGTGTCTTACTGAATTCTTTTGTAGTTACTACTTTTAAAGGTACAACATATAAATAGAAATCCCATATACAGTAGCATATTTGATGAAACTTTAGGGAGAATATTTATTAGGAACTGGAAATAAGAATGCTTTCAATTTTCAAAATTATAAAATATAGTTTGGGGATCAGGGCACAGTTTAATACATGAAACAAAAGTAAATATATATTTTTTTATAAGTATTGTGTAACAAAATTATCATTATGTCTTTATGCAAGCATTTCATCTGCAACAAAATAAAATAATTTAAAATATAGACTGAAAAAGGCAAATATAAAAAAGCAATAGCTCTCAAATCTCTATCAATAATTACTACAAACTTACAGATGAGGGGATGTTTTTGAAAATACTAATGGAACATATAATTGGGAATGATCCTAGCCATTATTTTGAAAGACTTTTATGAACACTACAATGAGTATTACCTCTACATAAATCAACATTTCAATAAACTGAGTCATAAGCTATTCTTAGACATAATATTTCTTTGGTATTTTAATAAAAATTCTAATTAGATTTTAAGAACCCCAAAATTTGATTTTAAATGTTAACTACAAGGAAAAACTAATAGGTAATAGCTTGGATATTTTGAATGTAAATATTTTGAAACAACAACCAAGATGAACTGATCCACTATATATTAATTGCCTTAGAGTCATTAATATTAAAGCAATGTTGTATAGTTTAAATTTATCTTAAAATTTATGCACAGGAAAGTATGATATTTTTGTTATACTGTCCTGCAAGTTTTTCATTCATGTTTTTTTCTGTGTGTTTTTCATTAAGTTCCTTCTTTTATCAGCTAAGAATTAAGTATTCCATAATATGGATGTACCATGGATTATTTATTTAATTATCAATATATAAAATATTGTGATTATATAAAATATTGTGATTATAAAATATAAAATATGGTCATTATATAAAATAATATTTTATATGAAAATATAAAACATGGTGATGAAATACCATGATTATATAAAATATGATTATGAATAAAACTTCTGTGAACATTCACATTTAAATTTTTGTGTGAAAATGTGTTTTCTGTTAGTTAAACAACTATGAGGAGGGTTGCTGTATCCTATGGGAAATGTATGTTGAACTTTGTAAGAAACTGTTTTCCATTTTGACTCTGCCATTTAGCTTTTCCACCAGCAATGTATGACATTTACATTTGTTCCATATCCTCACTGGCATTTGAGGTTGTCAGTTTCTTTCTTTCATTCTCCCTTTCTTTTCTTCTCTCCTCCTCCTCCTCTTCATCCTTCTCCTCCTCCTTCTCCTTTCACCCTCCCACCTCTCCACCCTTTCTTCTTTTCATCACCTTTTCTTCTTTTCATCTTCCTCTCACTCTCTCTCTGTTTCTCTCTCTCTCCCTCTGTTTAACATTCTAACGTATGTGTATTCTTGTCTTACCATGTTTTCAATTGCTCCCTTGAGGACTGAGCTATCTAATTGTAACCTTGGGAGAATTCACACTTCTCTTTCCTTCTTTCACATCAACCTGCAGAAAATGAAGTTTTGTTTATTACACAAGCCTTGTTATTGGAACTGAGCAAATTTGTTGGAAAAAATGATCTAATCAATTACATATTTTGTCTTTGCCAAAGTGCTTGAGAATTTTTCAATCTTTTCATATTTTTATACTGAAGGAATAGTATAGATATTTGTGTTTATATGTGTGTGCAGGGTTTGTAAATCTATGAAAATATGAAGGTATAGCTTTTGGAAGAACATTTATGATTTCAAAATGAAATAAAATTTCCCCCCAGTATTTTTAAGGGATATAAGAATAAACACTCAACAATTAATATTTGATCACAAAGAAATATAATTTAGAAAATAATTATAAGCTGTAATCTCCCAGCTCAAATAATCTGCATTGATTTTTTAATTGAAGCATTGTACATTTTCTTATTTAAAAAAATCAACAATTAAATGTTAACAGTGTAATTCCCTAACTTCCCCAATTACTCACTCAGAGATTAATGGACTTTGAAAAATCCCTTTAAACATTTATGGAATTTGCAAGTATTCTTACTACTCCTTTTTGCTATCTGTCTTTAATTCAATTTAATCCATTTTATTTACAATTTCTGCATATTTTTGGGAATTTCCCACTAAGGAATTGTCATACTTTATATATAAGGAGGTTTTATTTCAGACTCACTGCATGAATTTTATGGTCAGAATTTTCAAAAGTAACTAAAGGGTGTGTGTTTTTTAAAACCACCCAGCTTCATAAAACACTCATGTTTTTCTTTTTATTGAAATTATCTGAGGTCCTAAATAAGATTTAGGAAAAAACTCTTTGACTGTATCTATCTATCTATCTATCTATCTATCTATCTATCTATCTATCTATCTATTTGTTCTTATATATGACCATAGCTTGAGGTTCCATAATCTGATGTTTCCCTATGTTGCATGAAAGTTGCATGAAAAAAGAAATTTTCAAATTATAATTTGATCACATGAATAAGAGTTGATTGTTTCAGTTCAATCACTTCAGATTAGATCATTGAAATATATACTAAATTCTGTTGAATAAAAAAAGAAGTAATGTTTTAGAATATAAAAAATATATATTGTCATATTCATATACTGCCTTGAAGATTTTAGACACATATCTTCCCTTTCCTTCTTATCATTTGGAAATGTGAGAAGTATTGTAAATGTTTCTATACTGATTATCTTTTTGCACATTGTTTTCTTAAGTTTTCAAATCTATTTGTGTCCTACTGTATTATGTGTTCCACTCACTGGAATTAAGCATCTAAAATTGTGATACTTTCTTTTTTACACCAAAATCACAGTGCCTGGAATAGCTTTTGATTGATTGTAGCAGCTAGTAAAAAATATTGAAAGATTGAACAAGGCCATAGCTTGCATGTCTCACATTTTTGCATCAGTTTTATTATTTCTGATCTATGTGCAGTGGATTGACTTATGGTAGTTGAGAAACCAGGTAGCCCTGTTTGGAAATAGGCATACATAAAGAATTAACAGAGTGGTCAATGCATTCATTTGTTAGCTATTCAGCACAGTAAAATTAACTAGTTTCATGAAGTATAAAATAGAAATATATGTTCTAAGCTTAAAGTTGTGAATATAAATATGTGTGTGATATACACATACTGGATTGCTATAATAAAATTCATTCTGTTGCTATTTAAACAAATTATAAAGTTCCCTGAATAAATTTGAGATTATCAAGGAAGATTGCAGATCTAAGGTTGTATTAAGGCTGCATTTAAGGAACTGATAAGTCATAGTGGCGGAAGATGGTATTGAGGATAAAAAAGAAAAGTAACACTGTGAGAAATATCAGCAGTCTATGACATAAACAACTATGGTAATGGATGGTGGAGAAAGAAGCACAGCACTATGAATGAAATTAATAACACTGAAGTGTACACTTAAGATAGTTTAAATGGGGTATTTTGTGTTATGCATATATTATGAGCATAAAAATAAATAATGGATATTCTAGCAATTATGGATTCAGTGAGATGAGAGCTTCAACTATGAATAGTTGAGTAATGAAGAATGCAGCAAAAGAATTATTTGTGCATATATTTTACAAAGGAACTCAATTTCAACCATTCAGCATGTACTGTAATATAGAATGACTTTAAACTGGCTACACATGACTGCATCCCTACAGAACATGTGCATTTTCAGAGAGCCTCTCAAAAAGTGGATATTAAAAATGAAAAGATGCTAACAATGACAAAAAAGTTGGAGAAGGCAGAGGAAATAATAATTTAGTTCACACACACAAGTTAATTGGTAAGACTTGCTTCAGAACTGATACAATTTGCTGTGTCAAAATGTGTAATAAGATTGCAACCACTCTGGAAGACAGTATGGAGGTTCCTCAGGAAGCTAAATATAGATTTGCCATATGACCCAGCTATTCCATTGCTGGGTATATACTCAGAGGAACTGAAACTTAAGACACAAACAGACATTTGTAGACCAATGTTTATTGCAGCATTATTCACAATTGCCAAGAGATGGAAACAGCCCAAATGTCCATCAAAGGACGAGTGGATAAACAAACTGTGGTATATACACATGATGGAATATTATGCAGCTGTAAGACAGAACAAAGACATGGATCATGTAATAATGTGGCTGAACCTTGAGGACATTATGTTGAGTGAAGTTAGCCAGAAACAAAAGGACAGATTCTGTATGGTCTCACTAATATGAACAGATATTAATGAACAAACTTTGGGAGTTAAAAGCTGACAAACAGGCGACCAGGAGATAGAAAGAGGGCAGAGATCAGCCATTTGATGCTGAAGGACTACAGAATGTTTAGGATTGATCGCATAGATCCAGAAATAGATAGCATAATGCTGTGTGATGGTAGCACGGTATTGTAAGTACACTGAACAAAGATGTCTGTGAGTAAAGCTGAAAGAGGTGGGATAGGAGAATGTATGACACCAGAGGTAACGATAGATGATAAAGACTGGGACTGTATAACGTGGCAAAAACTGGAGTGGCCAATGACTGTTACTAAATATACAAATATAAAAATGTTTTTGCATGTGGGAAAGCAAATGAATGTCAACCATGTAGAAATTTGAAAAAGGGATGGTATTCAGGAAAAAACATAATCAAAGCAAACTGGAGTCTATGGTCAACAGTAACATTGTAATATACCTCCATTAAATGTAACAAAGGCAATATGCCATTGCTAAATGTATATGAGAAAGGGATATAGGGGAGTAATATGGGATTCTTGGTAGTGGTGTTATTTGCTGTCCTTAGTAGTATATTGTATTGTATGACATGTTATTTTTCTTTTTAACATTTTTTCTTATTGCTAAAAAAAAAAAAAAAAAAAAAACAAAACAATTTTTCCTGTAGTAATCAATATGTTCAAATGCTGATTGTAGTGATAAATGTACAACTTTATGATGATACCATGAACAACTGATTGTACACTGTGGATAAATGTATGGTATGTGAATATAAGTCTATAAAATTGTAGGAAAATATATATATAGGAGTAAAAGTGTTGGAGAAAACATGGTGAGAGCAATGATGCCTCACCAATATGGACTAACTACAATGTGTAAACTCAGAATTGAATCTTAGAACATAGCCTAACGTGGACACAATAATTGTAATAGTACCTAGATTGTAAGCTCTTACAGCAGTTAACTCTATCCCTGAATTGTAAGGCCTATCTCTAAACTTTGAGATGCTGATCCCCTAGCGTATGTTGTCACAAACATTGAGACTGGTGGTTTGATGTGCTGAGCCCTTGAGCATGGGACCTTGCCCTTATGAAGCTCATTACCACAAAGGAGAGTCTAAAGTTGTATGTAATGGTGCCTAAGAGTCTCCCCCTGAGTACCTCTTTGTTGCTCAGATGTGGCCCTCTCTCTCTCTAACTGAGCCATCTCGACAGGTGAACTCGCTGCCCTCCCCCCTACATGGGACCCAACTCCCAGGGGTGTAAATCTCCCTGGCAACGCAGAGTATGACTCCCGGGGATGAATGTAGACCCGGCATCGTGGGACTGAGAGTATCTTCTTGACCAAAAGGGGGATGCAAAATGAGACAAAATGGTTTCAGTGGCTGAGAGATTCCAAATGGAGTCGAGAGGTCACTCTGGTGGACATTCTTATGCACTATATAGATAACACCTCTTAGGCTTTAATGTATTGGAATAGCTAGAAGTAAATACCTGACACTACCAAACTCCAACCCAGCAGCCTGGACTCCTGAAGACAATTATATAATAATGTAGATTACAAGGGGTGACAGTGTGATTTTGAAGACCTTGTGGATCACACCCCCTTTATCTACTGTATGGATGAGTGGAGGAATGGGGATAAAAACTAAAGGACAAATGGGGTGGGATGGGGGGATGATTTGGGTGTTTTTTTTTCACTTTTATTTTTTATTCTTGTTCTGGTTCTTTCTGATGTAAGGAAAATGTTCAGAGATAGATTGTGGTGATGAACGCATAACTATGTTATCATACTGTGGACAGTGGATTGCATATCATGGATGATTGTATGATGTGTGAATGTATTTCAATAAAACTGAATTTAAAAAAAAAATGTGTAATAAGATACCCATACTACAAATAAGAAAAAGGAAAAAAAAATGTGGAAATCAGCATTTCCAAAAATACACTTTATAGACAGAAGAACCTACATTTTATGTAGACAAAAGCATTGAGTAGAACTCTAAAATTTAAGAACAATGTAGGGGGGAAATTAGTCAGTAGAAGTGGACAGGAGTGAGGATAAAGATAATATTTGGAGAGATTAACATTAGAAATTTGAGTTGATCCTTCCCATAGAGATAGCAAAAATGTGAAAAGATCAATTAAATATATAAAGAGAAGTTTCTATTATGAATACATGAATTAATAGAATATATATGCCAAAAAATGTGAAATTTTCAAAAAAAGAGTTCAAATGCTTATAAACTTTTGAGACATTCAGATATTAAGAAAATATTTAAGCAACATTCTAAATGGTTCTAAGAAGAGGCAGTGTGCTAAGTTTTAATGAAGCTTAAGGAAAACCAAGCTTTGAGAAATACCAAGATTCTTGGAAATTTTCCAATGAACTATCAGAAAGGATATCAGAGGAAGGATGACTAAGGCAAGAGTGGGGAAAACATGAAATAGAATGGGTCAATGGAAGAAGATTTCATAGCACTTGTAATAATCTGCTGGAAAGGAAAATAAAGCATTAAATATAGGTCATCCAGTCATTATTGTCATGGAAGTAACCTTGAATCATTACTGTTATGAAGGATTCTAGAGATATTGAAGGGGGAAAATACAGAATTGTGGAAAGAGTTTGGAGATTTTTAATAAATCAGTCTTACATTGGGCCAAAGCTCATATACATGCATATCTTTGACATGTAAACTTTACTTAATATTTTTGAAACTATTTCTTCATTAGCAAATTATTACATATCTATATATTAACTAATTTTATTAACATTTACACAATATATAAAACATATTAATTAAAATGCACATTATGTAGTTGTAGCATATTAATTAATAATATTTGTTATACTGATATGAATATTTTCCTATGTAACAAGCACATTAAACATATTATAGTTTAGCCTACTATGAACCAGCCATATAATAATGGCATTTCCTGTGGTGTTCAGAAAACAGAAAGGAGGAAATTAAGCTGCAGGTATTTAAGGGCTGGATAATTAATATATAAAAGTATAATACCAAAAGGTATAAAAATATATTTTATAAGAAGAAATATGTGAAGTATAAATTGGTTGGTCTTGGCATGTGATACCTTCAAAAAATTACTGTCCTGCAGGTAAATTTCTGCATGTTGTTTCTAAATTAATAGTAATGTAGGCAGCAATTCAGTTGTAGAAAAAAATGAATTTAAAAAATGGAAAATAACATTCAGAGGTAAAGATGGGAAAACTCTGGAACCATTTTATTACCATCATATGTTGTTCAACTAATATTAACTCCATGCAACTTAGATTGTACAAAGAATTTTTAAACTATATCATAGTAAAAATTGAGTATTTTCTTCTATGATGACATAGAAATGGTTTATATCTGGATTTAATTCATCTCAACCAATGCCTCTAAAACTTGCTAGAGTGAAGACATTTTATTTTTCTTCAATGGTTTTGCTAAGTAATTATTTTTAAAATTTAAAATAAAAATAAATTTCTAGAAAAATGACACACAAAATATAATCACTGGAGGTCATGGTAATAAAAATACACTATAAAAGTGTGAAAACATAATCTCAATTTCTGACTAATCTTGGGACTACCAATCAGAAAAGATGCCTGGCCCCTTTTAAACCATGTTTTGAAGGGTACTTTGCTAAATTTCTATTGAGTATCAACATCCAGGCCAAACATGTGTCCAACTCTTAATGAAACATAACAAATATCAATGAGAATTTACTCTGTCCCAGAAATTTCACATATATTAATGATTTAATTTTCATTAATACAATAGACCTCAGAAGCTGGATATATAGAAAAAACTAAGTATTAATCCTGAAACAGCCTCAGAACTAGACAGTGGAATTTAAGAGTCCCATTCTTATGTTACTGAGAAAAGGCAATAAGTTAAGCAGTTCAGAAAGCTAATAGTGGTATTTCTGGGTCATATCATAAAACTATGTTAAAGTTTCTGAAGAACACTTACATTTACTTATTTCCACAGTGGCTGTGGCATTTTACAATCCTGCCAAAAATGCTTAAGTGTTCCAATTCGTCTGCAATCTTACTAACAAATTGTTATTTTCTGATTTTACTAATAGTCATCCTGTGGGTGTGAAACGGTATATTGTGCTTCTGATTTGCATTTCCCTAATAACCAATGATGTCATCTTATCATGTGTTGATTTCTCATTGGTATATCTGCTTTAGAATAATGTATATTCAAGTCATTTGTTCATTTTTAAAATCAACTTATTTGTCCTTTTTTTGTTGAATTGTAGCAGTTCTTCATGTATTCTGGATATTAAACCCTTACAGGTATATGGTAAGAAAGTATTTTCTCTCATTCTCTAAGATGTCTTTTATTTTCTTGATAATTTTGTTTGATATAAAATAATTTTAATTTTAATGAACTCCACTTTATCTATTTCTTTCTTTGCCATTTGTGCTTTTGAAAACAAGGACTCAGATATATTTGTACATAAATGTGCACAGAAACATTATTCATAATGACCAAAAAGTGGAAGTAACCCAAGTGGTCATCAGCACATGAGTTTTTAAACAAATATCATTTCCCCAATAGAATATTACTCAGCTGTAAAATGGAATGAAGTTCTTATGCATGCTACAACATGGATGAAATCTGAAAATATCATGTTCAGTGAAATAAGAAAATCAAAAAAGAATAGATACTGTATTGTCTTATTTATTACAAATACCTAGAATAAGAAAATTCATAGAGATGGATAATAAATTGCAGGTAATCAGGTATCAAGGTAACAGGAGGTTAGGGGAAGGGGAAGTTATTGCTTAATGGGTGCAGAGTTTTTCTTTGAGAAGATGAATAGATGAATAATGAATGTTGGTGATGGTAGCACAATATTATGAATGTAGTCAGTACCACTGAATGGTCCATATGAAGGTGGTTAATATGGGAAATTTTAAGCTGTATATTTAAGCTATATAACATTTACTACAATAAAATATGTCTCTAAAAGGCCAAAACCAAACTTATAGGACCCAAAACCTCCTAAATAGAATACAGACTTACACTAAGGAAAATAATTAATGTACATTTACTACTTATTTTTATTCATCTCTTTCATGACTTTATTCCTTTTACTTCCAAAGTCAAATGGCATTTCTGGAAAATTGCTAATTCTACCATTATGACTGAGTTTCTTCTCCTGGGCTTTGCAGATGAGGGTGTGTGGGAGAGGGAGGCAGTTTCCTTATGCCATGATATTCCTACTGATCCATATGTCCAACCTTTTGGGCAATATTCCAGTTGTCACTGCCACCACTATCATCCAACCCTCACAGGCACATCTTCTTTTTAAAGAATTTGTACATTTTAGAAATGTGCTACATTTCTCTCCATTCCCAGTGCCTGTCTCACTAACAACAGGAACATTTCAGGGCCTGGGTGTACAACTCAGGTCTTCCTGGTCTTTTATTATGCATATGCGGAGGTCATGTTCCTCTGCACCATGACCTGGGACTTCTATGTGATCATCTGCTAACCCCTTCTCCACCCTCCCTACTCAGGGTTCTGGCCAATTCAGCATTCCATTACAACCACACATCCTGGCTGGCCTTCTGTCAATCCAATGTGATCCATCAATACTTCTCTGGCAACCCCTCTTACCAAGGCTCCTGGGCTGTGACACCTCCAGCAATGAACTATTAATTCTTGTCTCTGTCATGGGGATTTATCTTCATCATCATGTATTATATTCACATGTTTTCTGTTGTGCACCAGTTTCCCTCAGAGGAGAGTGAGTGAAGGCCTCTTCCACCTGTTTTTCCCACATCCTTGTGATATTTTGTCTTTCTCAGCTTTAGCAACTGTATTTGTCTAAGGCTTTTGATAAATACTGCCATGATTCAGAGCATGATTTTTCTCTATTTACACCATAGTTCCTCAAGTTATGAATCCTATCATCTATATTCTCAGAATAAAAACAAGTTAAGGAAGCTATGAGGAAAATAATTTTAAAAATGTTTTATTCAGGAAAATTATAAAGATAAATCACATGTATATCCAACATCAGTGCATGAGATTCAAATTTAAATAACATAGAAACTGTGTCAGGATTTAACATGTGAGATCTCCCACTGAAGTCACTCAGTTTACACATAATTGGACAATCTTACAAAGATTTTCACCTTTACATTACTGTTTACATTACTGTTTTTATCTTCTTTGAGATGAATGAGTGTTTAAAAATTTATATTTCAATGAATGTATGCAATTCAAGACAGTTATTTAGAATCATTCTATTACATATGTTGATGATTCATCAAATATTTATCAATGTTAGTAATGTATCAAAAGGAAATAAATATGGAGATAACTTACTGGCTGTAGTATCTCCTTTTTTTATTGAGATTATTCACATACCATACAATTATCCAAAGATCCAGTGTACAATCAATTGCCCCTGGTACCATCATACAGCTGTGCATCCATCACCATAATTAATTTTTGTTCAATCTTTAGAACATTTTCATTACTCCAGAAAAGAAATAAAGACAAAAAAGGAAAATCACATCCTCCCATATCTGTAACCACCCCCCTCCATTCTTAACTTGTAGTATTGGTATAGTACATGTGTTACTGTTTGTGAAAGAAGGTTGAAATACTAGTAACTGTAGTATATAGTTTGCAATAGGTATATATTTTTCCATATATGCTCCTCTATTACTAACTTCTAGTTGTAGTGTCATACATTTGTTCTGGTCCATAAAAGAGATTTCTAATATTTGTACAGTTAATCTCAGACAATGCCCACCACAAGGTTCACTGTTTTATGCATTCCCATCTTTTAATCTCCAACTTTCCTTCTGGTGACATACATGACTCTGAGCTTCCCCTTTCCACCAAATGCATGCACCATTCAGCACAGCTAGTTATTCTCACAGTGTGCTGCCATCATGTCTGTTTATTTCCAAACATTTAAGTTCAACCTAGTTGAACATTTTGCTCATACTCAGAAACACTACCCATTACTTAGCCTCATTGTATAACTTGGTAACTTATATTTCATGTTTATGATTTGCATATTATAATTAGTTCCTATCAGTGAGACCCTGCAATATATGTCCTTATGTGTCTGGCTTATTTTGCACAACATATTGCCCTCAATGTTTTTCCATCATCCCATTATTTTTAAGATGGTTTTGTTTACATCCCATGTATTCCATCCTAAGTAAACAATCAATGGTTCCCTGTATAGTTACATATATATGTGTTCACTTCCCTCACCACTATCTATATAAGGACATCTACATTTCTTCCACAAAGCAGGAGGAGGAGTCAAAGAAGGTAGAGAGGAAAAGAAAAAGAAAAAAGAAAAAGAAAAACAAACAAACATGATAGCTAGGATGCAGGAAAAGGAAAGATAACATTAGATCAAAGTAGAATAAAGAGTCAGACAACACCACCAATGCCAAGAGTCTCACACCCCTCTGCCTCCCTCTTATCTGCATTTATCTTGGTATATTGCCTTTGTTACATAAAAGGAAGCATAATACAATGATTCTGTTAATTTTGTTCTCTAGTTTACATTGATTGTATTTTCCCCCAAATACCTCCCTATTTTGAACACTTTGCAAGGTTGACATTCATTTGTTCTCCCTCATGAAAAAGCATATTTGCACATTTTATCACAATTGTTGAAAACTCTAGGCTTCATTGATTATACAGTCTCAGTCTTTGTCTTTCCTCTTTTCTTCTGGTGTCCCACATGCTCCTAAACTTCCTTTTTCAACCATATTCATAGTTATCTTTGTTCAGTGTATTTATGTTGCTGTGCTACCATCACCCAAAATTGTGTTCCAAGCCCCTCACTCTTGTCTTTTCCTATCAGTCTATAGTGTTCCCATTACTATTTCCTGTAGAGCATGTATCTTATTCATAAACTCTCTCATTGTCTGTTTGTCAGAGAATATTTTGAACTCTCTCTCATATTTGAAGGACAGTTTTGCCAGTTATAGGATTCTTGGTTTGTGGTTTTTCTCTTTCAGTGTCTTAAATACATCACACCACTTCTTTCTTGCCTCCAGGGTTTCTGCTGAGAAATCTGCACATAGACTTATTAAGCTTCCTTTGTATGTGATGAATTGCTTTTCTCTTGCTGCTTTCAAGATTCTCTCTTTGTCTTTGATGTTTGATAATCTTATTATTAAATGTGTTGGTGGAGGCCTATTAAGATCTATTCTGTTTGGAGTATGCAGCATTTCTTAGTTCTGTGATTTTATACCTTTCATAAGAGATGGGAAATTTTCATTGATTATTTCCTCTATTATTGCTTCTGCCCCTTATCCTTTCTCTTCTCCTTCTGGGACACCAACAACATGTATATTCCTGCATTTTGTTTTGACCTTAGGTTCCCAGAGATGTTGCTCATATTTTTCCATACTTTTCTCTATCTATTCTTTTGTGTGTAGTCTTTCAGTTGCCTCGTTCTCCAGTTCCTGAGTGTTTTCTTCTGCCTCTTCAGATCTGTTGTTGTATATTTCCATTGTGTCTTTCATTGTTTTTGTTGTGCTTTCAATTTCTGCCCTATGTGCACCCAGTATTTTCTTAATAGCCTTTATCTCTTGTGCCTTAACTTCTCTAAACTTTTTGAATTGATTTAGAATTAGTTGTTTAAATTTCTGTATCTCAGTTGAAGTGTAAGTTTGTTCCTTTGCCTGGGCCATAACTTTCTTTTTCTTAATGTAGGTTGTAATTTTCTGTTGTCTAGGCATTCTGACCTCCTTGGCCATACCAATCAGGTTTTCTCAGATGAGAACAGGCTCAGGTCCCTGAAGGAATAAATATTCAGTATCTGGTTTCCCTGATGGTGTGTCTTAGAGGATTGACACACCTTGTGCTTTTCTGCCTAACAGGTGGCACCTGACAGCCTGTCACTACAGACTGGTGTAAGGAGGTGTGGCCAGTGGCTCTGGGGTGTTGTTCTGAATGGAAGACAAGTAGTAACATTGGGCCCTGCCTCTTTCCACTTGAGAAGATATGTCCCCTAGAGAGAGGTCATTTGCATATAAAGAGATACTTTGTCTCTGAGTTGGCTATCTCCACCCTTGTCTGGGTCAGAATGCTGTAAGTTTAAAATGGCTGAGGCTTTCTCTAGTGCAGAGCACTGCAAGATGAAAATGGTTGAGGCTTTCTCTACTGAACCACCCAATTTGAGAGAGAGAGAGAGAAGAAAGAGACACAGAGAGAGAGATAAAGAGAGACAGAGAGAAAGAGAGAGAGAAAGGTACAGAAAGCCCCCTTTCAGGGTCAGTCTATGGCCCCCAGATTCACCTGTTGGCCAGAGGTAGCCCCTGATTCTTTGGTCTCCCCATGATAAAACAGATACATCTCCCAGCTCTCCAAGGTCAGTCATCACCGAAAGATTCTGTCTGCTTCTTGGGGATTCATAGTTTGTATTGAGCAGTTAAAATCAAAACCTCAGTTTGAGCTGGGCTGAGGTATATTCCCTTGTTCAAGAGTGAGCTCTCCAGCACCATGAAGCTTTGCAGTTCAGACTTCCATGAGGGAGGGAGATCTTGGTTTGGGTCCACAGTTTTTACCTACGGATTTTATGCTGCTATCTTGGGCATTTCTCCCATTTCAGATTGCTGCACAATGTGTGGATAGTAGTGGTCATCTACCAGTAGTTTTTCTAGATCTTTTACTACTTGTTCCTTGTATTTTATTAGTTGTTCTGGGGGCACAAACTAACTTCCTTCCTCTCTATGCCACCATCTTCTCCTTCCTATAGTATCTGCTTTTATACAATGAAACTGTTGACTGAAAAATAACAAACTGAGCTGCAAGACAACAAAACATTTATTGGGGTCTTAGAATTGCAACTTAGGGAGCACAGATTCAGGTAGAAACCCAAATTCTGTCCTCCTCTGGGGTTTCCAAGCAAGGGTTTTAAAGAAAAAAGTTATTACATAAGTTGTTTATGGTTGGTTGATATTTTGGTGCTATAAATGTACTTCCAGTTTATTTATATCTTTATCTTGTTTTTCTTATAATGTCCTGATGTTCTTAGGGCTTGAGGAACATTGTTGCTTAAGGTTCTTCATGCTTTGGTCATAGGTGACATCTGGATGAGATTTTCATAATAGTAACCTCCTGAATGGAATCCCAACTGCATTTTTTGTTCAATTTTTCAGAAACTTGTCATTACTCCAGACAAGAAATAAAGTGAAAGATGAAAAAAGAAAAAAAGAAAAGGAAATTCTAATCCTCCCCTATCCCTAACCAACCCCGCTCAATTGTTGACTCATAGTATTGATATAGTACATTTGTTACTGTTTATGAAAAAATGTTGAAATACTACTAACTGTAGTATATAGTTTGTAATAGGTATATAGTTCTTCCCTATATGCCCCTCTATTATTAACTTCTAATTGTATTGTCATACATTTTTTTCTGGTTCATGGAAGTGATTTCTAGTGTTTGTACAGTTGATCATGGACATTGCCCACCATAGGATTCAGTTTTATACATTCCTATCTTTTGACCTCCAACTTTCCTTCTGGTGACATATATGACTCTGAGCTTCCCCTTTCCACCTCATTCACACACCATTCAGTGCTGTTAGTTATTCTCACATCTTGCTACCAACACCCCTGTTCATTTCCAAACATTTAAGTTCATCCTAATTGAACATTCTGCTCATACTAAGCAACCACTCCCCATTCTTAAGCCTCATCCTATATCTTGGTACCTTATATTTCATGTCTATGAGTTTACATATTATAATTAGTTCCTATCAGTGAGACCCTGAAATAATTGTCCTTATGTGTCTGGCTTATTTCACTCAGTATATTGCCCTTGAGGTTTTATTATCAACCTATTTTTTTTTAATGTGGTTTTGTTCACTCACCACACATTCCATCCCAAGTAAACAATCCATGGTTCTCTGGTGGTCATACATTTATGTGTTCACCACCTTCATCACTATCTATATAAGGGCATCTACATTTTTTCCACAAGGCAGGAGGGAGAGTCAAAGAAGGTAGAGAGGCAAAAGAAAGAGGAAAAAACATGACACCTAGGAAGCAGCAAAAGGAAAAATAACCTTAAATCAAAGTAGAATAAAGTATCAGACAATACCACCAATGTCAAGTGTCTAACATGCCTCCCCTATCCCCCCTCTTATCTGCATTTACCTTCATATATCACCTTTGTTACATTAAAGGAAGCATAATACAATGATTCTATTAGTTACAGTCTTTAGTTTTTGCTGATTGCATCCCTCCCCCAATGCCACCCCATTTTTAACACCTTGCAAGGTTGACATTTGCTTGTTCTCCCTCGTAAAAGAACATATTTGTACATTTTATCACAATTGTTGAATACTCTAGATTTCACCAAGTTACACAGTCCCAGTCTTTATCTTTCCTACTTTCTTGTGGTGTCTCACATGCTCCCCACCTTCCTCTCTCAACCATATTCATAGTTACCTTTGTTCAGTGTACTCACATTGTTGTGCTACCATCTCCCCAAATTGTGTTCCAAGCCACGTACTCTTGTCTTCTATCACCCTGTAGAGCTCCCTTTAGTATTTCCTGTAGGGCAGGTGTCTTGTTCACAAAGTCTCTCATTGCCTGTTTCTCAGAAAATATTTTGAGCTCTCCCTCATATTTGAAGGACAGCTTTGCTTGATATAGGATTCTTGGTTGGCAGTTTTTCTCTTCCAGTATCTTAAATATATCACACCACTTCCTTCTTGCCTCCATGGTTTCTGCTGAAAGATACAAACAGTCTTATTAAGCTTCCTTTGTATGTAATGGATCGCTTTTCTCTTGCTGCTTTCAGGATTTTCTCTTTGTCTTTGACATTTGATAATCTGATTATTAAGTGTCTTGGCATAGGCCTATTCATATCTCTTCTGTTTGGAGTACGCTGCACTTCTTGGATCTGTAATTTTATGTCTTTCATAAGAGATGGGAAATTTTCATTAATTATTTCCTCTATTATTGCTTCCACCCCCTTTCCTTTCTCTTCTCCTTCTGGGACACCAATGATATGTACATTATTGTACTTTGTTTCATCCTTGAGTTCCCAGAGACATTGCTCATATTTTTTCATTCTTTTCTCCATCTGCTCCTTTGCCTGTAGGCTTTCAGGTGTTTTGTTCTCCAGTTCCTGAGTGTTTTCTTCTGCCTCTTGAGATCTGCTGTTGTGTTTCCATTGTGTCTTTCATCTCCTGTGTTGTGCCTTTCATTTCCATAGATTCTACTAGTTGTTTTTTTGAACTTTTGATTTCTGCCTTATATATATGCACAGTGTTTCCTTTACAGCCTCTATCTCTTTTGCAATATCTTCTCTAAACTTTTTGATTTGATTTAGCATTAGTTGTTTAAATTCCTGTATCTCAGTTGAAGTGTATGTTTGTTCCTTTGACTGGGCCATAACTTTGTTTTTCTTAGTGTAGGTTGTAATTTTCTGTTGTCTAGGCATGGTTTCCTTGGTTATCCAAATCAGGTTTTCCCAGACCAGAACAGGCTCAGGTCCCAGAGGGAAGAAATATTCAGTGTCTGAATTCCCTGTGGGTGTGTCTTAGAAAATTGCTCCACCCTTTGATGCCTCAGGTCACTGCTTTTCTGCCCAGCAGGTGATGCCTGTTAGCCTATAATTCTTGACTGGTGTGAGAAGGTATGGCCATGTTCCCCCAGGCTCTGGGGTCTGGTTCTGAATGGAAATGGCCCCACCCCTTTCCTCCTAGAGAAGACAGACCCCCCAGGTGGAGGTCATTAGCATTTCAATGGTCTCTCTCTCTCTGCTTGTGCTGTCTCCACCCTTCCCCAAGTCACAGCCCTGGAAACTGAAAATTACTGGGGCTTTCTCCACAGAGCCAAAAAAGAAACAGATAGTCCCCTTCAGACCCAGTCCAAGACAACCCTCTGGCTCTCCAAGGTCAGTCATCACCCAAAGCCTCTGTTTTTTGGGGATGTGTACCTGTAGTGAGCAGTTCACACTCACTACTTAAAACCCTAGTTGGAGCTCAGCTGAGCTATATTCGCTTGCTGGGAGAGAGCTTCTCTCTGGCACCACGAGTCTTTGCAGCTTGGGCTATGGGGGAGGGGGTCTCATGACTTGGATCTGCAGGTTTTGCTTACAGATTTTATGCTGTGTTCTCAGGCATTCCTCCCAATTCAAGTTGGTGTATGATGAGTGGATGGTCTTGTTTATCCCCCTGAAGTTATTCTGGATTATTTACTAGTTGTTTCTGTTTTTTTTTTTTTTGTAGTTGTTCCAGGGGGACTACTTAGCTTCCACTCCTCTCTATGCTGCCATCTTGCTCTGCCTCCTCCTAACTGCATTTTAATCTCATAGCCATAGTAACTCTATTTTGTTTTATTTCTTTCCACAAAATAATAAATAAATGTGTAACTAATATGGTACACAAGTAAAGCAATGTAAATAATTGGAAACTTTATAAAGATGAAATTAAAAGAAATTATGTTTCTCAGATATAAGTAGAATCAAATTACTACTGAGGTCATTTGGAAATTAAAATGAAATATAATATATCCATGAAATAACATCTAAGGTAGTGGTGGTTGCAGCACTTTTGCATTATGAGGAATTTTCTGCTGTTAGTTGAGAGAGTTCCTTGAAATGCTATTGACTGAGATTATCAGTATTTTAGCAACTCAATGCTGAGTGACTCATTTTCAGGGGCTAAATGGTTGCTGCTGGCCAGAAGCCAATATTCTTTTTTTTTTCCTTCTCAGATATGTTCCTCACCCCATGATTTTATGAGTAAGGTGTCATGTCTGATAATTATAAAAGAATGGTCCTGAATTTTATGTCCTAAGCATTAACCCATATCATCTTGACATTTTTTAATTTGATTTTTCTCCATAATCTAAATTTCTTTCTGTATTTATAGCCTAAAAATGTGTGTAAATGGTTCCTAAATTTGAAAAAGCAAGTTAGTTTTCCATATATATATATATTTTTGCTTTCTAAAGTGCCATTTGCTTTTCCCATATTTATTCATAGCAACATTAGGAAATGTTCATGATCAAATTATCTAAGAAATTTGAAACAAGAAAAATGACAAAGAAGGCAGTGCATATAAAATCTAAAATATCACTATAAGTGACAATTTAAAGAATCTAAATTTGTTCTTTAAGGCATTAAATGTTAAGAAAATGTAGGAAAAGATAAATTATTTCATTATTTTGGAAAAAAAACACAAAAATAACATAAGAATATGGGAGAATTAAGTAGGTTTTATAAAAATGTACCAGGCATGAAAGCAGTTAGAGGGGAATAAATTTACTGAACTAATCTAATCCAGGTGCATGTAAGTGCTAAAAATATTTAGGTCTTGTTGTCTGTGCAAACTAGCTATGAATCTGAGTATAATGAAATGAGTCCAGAGGTACATTCACAGTGGTTTAAAACAAGTCCTATTGAATCTTGAATATGGAGTCAGATTTGATTTTATGTACAGTTTAGTATGAAGCCTCATACATCAAACAGTATTTTGTGCAGAGGATAAAAAAAAGTATTTGAAAAGCCCCTTTGAGGGACAGGGTGAAAAAGTGGAATTATTAAATTTAAACAGCTGAGGAATTCCTTATATTCTCACAAATATTGGGAACTACAACTTTAGTGGGCTAAGCCCTCAATCTTGGGGCTTGTCTTTATGAAGCCTATTACTACAAAGGAGAGGCTAAGCTTACTTATAATTGTGCCTATGAGTCACCCCCAGAGAGCATCTTTTGTTGTTCAGATGTGGCCTCTCTCTCTAAGCCAACTTCATAGGCAAATTCAGTACCCTCCTCCCTTTCAAGGGTGTAAATCTTGCTGGCAACAGGTGGCAAAATTTTCAGGGATGAGTCTGGACCTGGCATCATGGGATTGAGAAAGACTTCTTGCCCAAATATGGAAGAGAACTCAAGTTTCAGGGGCTGAGAGATTTCAAATGGAGTTGAGGTCATTCTTGAGGTTCTTATTATGCATTATGTAGATATCCCTGTTTAGTTTTTAGTGTATTAGAATAGCTGAAAGGAAATAACTGAAACTGCTGAACTGAAATCCAGTAGCCTTGATTCTTGAAGATGAGTATATAACTAAGTAGCTTACATGGAGTTATAATTGTGAAAAACTTGTGGCTCACACTCCCTTTATCCAGTGTATCCAGAAAAATGTGGACAAAAAGGTAAATGAATAATAGGGGGTTAGGGTGGATGTTTTGTTTTTGATGTTCCTTTTTACTTTTATTTTTATTTTATTGTTTTGGAGTAATGAAAATATTCAAAAATTGATTGTGGTGATGAACACACAACTATATGATGATACTGTGAGCAACTGATTGCACACTTTGGATGCTTGTATGGTATGTGGCTATATCTCAATAAAATTGCAAGAAAAACACAACTCCTATTGTTTTTTTAATCAGAAAGTACCATATACATTTTGCAAGTTTCTGGTCTTGCGGTCACTTGAAGTTCATGATTTTTTCTCGGTTTCAGTATGTTAGAAATTGTTTCATGAACTACAGTAGTGAGTTATATCTTCTAGATAAAGTGTTGCAATATATGGATTTATTTTCTTTTCCTTTACAACCATTCTATTGATTTTCATTTTATGGATTTTTTTTAATGACCACACAGACAACTCAAATTATCACTTTGCAGGTGCACACCAGCATCATAGTTTCATATGGCATTCTCGTGGGATGCTGTTGTGTTTTCTCAAGTGCTTTAATCTCCTTTTGTTATAGGATCATCTGATGCAGGAATGCATAGGATGGTGACTGTGCTTTGGCATTTAAAACTCTGCAAATTGTTCACCTCACAACAGCAAGGAATAAGACCCTGAAATCTAACTAATGTTTGTCCAATGCACCTTCCTCAGCCTCATTTTGTTCAAGCCCAAATCATGGGAAATGTTTTGAGGGCTGGTATTTCCCACTATGGGCAAACAATTGGCATGGTCTTCAGATTTTTACATATGGATGATAGACAACAGAAGATGTTACCCAGACCACAAACAGCACCCTACTTGATCAGGAAATAACTTAGAACTATTCTATTGTTTAGCCACTTTTCAGTAAGCAGAATTAAATCATTTCTGTTGTGTTTATACAAAGAATTGCAGGCAATCCAGTTTTGTTGACTGCCATTGTAAAGGAAATTTAAAATGTAGGTTTCCAATTTATTGACTCCTCCTTTCCCTCTTCTCTACTCCTACATCTCCAAAAAAAAAAAAAGAAGGCATGAGTAACTGTATCTCTGAGTCTTCTGAGAGTTTGGGAAACTACCAGTCTATAGCCATTAATACCATAAAATAGAATATAAACTTTGCTTAGATTGAGGGGTCTTCTTTCCTAGGCTCATGTTGTGGGGTGATATTATGAGGTAAAGTTTGTGTGCTGCTCCTCAGGTATCTGAGAGCTCTTGTATTCAAATTTTCCTAAATTTAAAACAGAACAAGGATAGCAATTCACCTTTGATCAAGGGCATTTTCTACAATCAATTTTATGAGTGAAATTTAGTATCAATTTTTATATCCAGACATTCAATTTTATTTAAAATATTTTATAGTATACGGGTTTACAGGAAAACTTTTATCCTTTATGACTAAAAGAGTCATATAATATATATGAGGCAATAATTATGATCATTACAAGTTTGTAGAGAATCATAGCTGGTTTTAAATATGTTATTTTTTTCAACGTTTATTCTTATTTTCCTCACAATTGGTAAATTAATACCATTATCCTAGAAGAGGTGGCTTTTAACAGTGATACTATTAATTGTTGTCAATCACACTCAGAAAGTAATTTCCATATCGATGGAACCATAATTGCATATGCTAAACACTGCAAAGTTTGCTAATGAATCTAGATGACCTCTCTAACATAGAAGAAAAATGAGGTAAACTCTACCTTTATATACATTTCTTATAGCTATAGATTTACTGAATCCTTCAGAAGAGTGGCACCAAAAATGAATTATCATGAATTAGGATGACAAGAAAATTGAAATGTAAGTTTTATTTTTGAAATTAGAAACAAATTTAATTCCATAAGCTATTTATAAGCATCCATCTGATAGGAGTTTTGGGGTATTTTTTTGCTTGTGTTGAGGTGTTTTATAGTAAGGTATCTTGTACTATGGGAATATGGAAATAAACAGATTGAGTGTAAAGACATCACTATTGTCATCTCCCATCTAATACCAAAAGTACAAAAGCCTTCAGGGTGACTCCTTGGAGTCAAAGAAAGAAAGCATCAATTAAAAATATTAAATTTTAGAAGGGTTACATTACCTGCTGTTCTAGTTTGCTAATGCTGCTGGAATGCAAAACACCAGAAATGGATTGGCTTTTATAAAAGGGAGTTTATTTGGTTACACAGTTACAGTCTTAAGTGTCCAAGGTAAGGTATCAACAATCAGATTCTTTCACTGCAGGATGACCAATGGCATCTGGAAAACCTCTGTTAGCTGGGAAGACATGTGGCTGGTGTCTGCTCCAAAGTTGTGGTTTCCAAATGGGCTTCACCCTGGATATTCCTCTCTAGGTTGTAGTTCCTCAAAAATGTCACTCTTAGTTGCTCTTGGGGTGTTTGTCCTCATTTAGCTTCTCTGGAGCAAGAATCTGCTTTCAACAGCCATCTTCAAACTGTCTCTCATCTGCAGCTACTCTCTCAGCTTCTGTACATTTTTCAAAGAATCCCTCTTGGCTGTAGCTCCTCCTCAAAATGTCACTCTCAGCTGCACTGAGTTTCTTCTGTTTCTCAGTTCATTTATATGGCTCCAGTGATTTAATTTAGACCCACCCTGAATGGGTAAGGTAACACCTCCATGGAAATTATCCAATCAGAGTTATCACCCACAGTTTTGTGAGGTGCATCTCCATGGAAATACTCAAAGAATTACAATTTAATCAATACTGATACATCAGCCCACACAAGATTACATCAAAGATAATGGAGTTTTGTGGGACATAATACATTCAAACTGGCACACCTGCATAGGGCAGACTCTTTCACAAGATACTGAGATACTATATAGGATTTTCAGAATATATTAAAAATACAGTCATTGATTAAACATTTTCTTTTGTGATGAATTACAGTTTCAATGTGATATTGAGTGCCATATCATAAAATATGTACGAAAATTTCAATCACACTTCACCTCCCTTCAATGTATTAATGTTATACTGAAGGCAAACATCCACTTCCTGGAAAAAATCCTATCCAATTTGTGAGTAATAACCAATACCCACTTGTAAAAAAATCTAAACATCTGTTTTAATGAATTAGAAAATGGAAAAATGACAGACTTAAGAAACAAATGCAAGAGTAAATCTTTTAGATAAAACAAGCTTAAGCAACATTAGGAATGAGTAAGAAGAAATATTCACAGATATGGAGGATATTTTTTTTCAGTTTTTAAAATATACACATAATTTTATGAAATATCAATGAAATTAAAGTTTATAGAAAAAAGCAAATTCTCAAAATTGAATGAATATTATAAATAATCATAAATAAAAAGTATTTAGAAATTGTCAAAGATTATCTCCAGAATATGATTTCAGATCCCTTTAGGGTTTTTCTTAATTATTTAAATTCAGTTTGATTAAGATATCCTCACATACCATACAATCATCCATGATGTTCAACCAACTCTTCACAGTACTGTCATACAGCTGTGTATTCCTCACCCCTATCTATTTTTGAACATTTTCCTACACCAGAATGAATAAAAATAGGAATAAAAAATTAAAGTTAAAAAGAAGACCCAAATCATCCTCCCATTCCACCTTACTTTTCATTCCATTTTTGTCCCCATTTTGCCACCCATCCATCCATAAACTGGATACAGGGAGTGTGATTCACCTGGTTTTCACAGTCACATCATCACCACTTGTAAGCTACATAGTTACACAATCATCTTCAAGAGTCAAGGCTATTGGGTTTCAGTTAGACAGTTTCAGGCATTTATTTATAGCTATTCCCACACAACAAAACCTAAAAAGGGATAGCCATGTAGTGTATAAGAATGCCCACCAGAGTGAACTCTTGACTCCATTTGAAATCTCTAAGCCTCTGAAAGTTTATTTTGTTTCATTTTGCTTCCCCCTTTTGGTCAAGATGTTCTCAATCCCACAATGCCAGGACCATGTTCATCCCCAGGTATCACATCCTGCATTGCTTGGGAGATTTACACACCTGGGGTCAGGTCACTCAAAGGAGGATGGCAGTGAGTTACCTGCCAAGTTGGCTTATCTAGGGAGATAGGATCATATATGAGCAACAAAGAGATACTCATGGAAAGAAACTCAGGCACAATAAAAAGCAGGTCCAGCCTCTCTTTTGTAGCCACAAGACCCGCAAAGGCAAGCCCCAAGATAGAGGATGCAGTGAATCAAATGGTCAATCCTCAATGTCTGTGAGAACATCAGCAACAACACAGGTGAGGAAGTCCAACACCTATGCATTCCCACTAGATTCTCAAGGCCAGGGAGCACAGTCTATATCTCTCTACTCTCCACCCAAATTACTTTGGGATGAGTTATTATTTCACTCTAACCTCTACAACCCTACCAGAGCCCACCGTCTAGTCAAAGTTCCATGTAATTTTGGTGTTTGAACAAGCTGACTGGGTAAGTTACCTTGCTTTGTGTACTATAGAAAATATAGATTCATTACCAAATATACATCTCTTCCCTTGTTCCCACATGGAAGTTGAAGTCTTAAACACAGTCAGGGGAAGAAGTTAAGATGGGAGCATAGATAGGAGTGGAAGCCAGTCACTCCCCCTTGAACAATTCATAAATGAAAGGAAAATTAGTAAATAACCTGGAATAACTGTGGGGAGAGAAATGTGACTGTCCAGTCATCATACACCAACCTGAACTGGGAGAAATACCTGAGATTGCAGCATAAAATCTGTAGTAAAAACTGTGAACCTGCACCAACAGCTGAGAGCCCCTACCTCTCAGAAGTCTCATGGTGCTAGAGAGCAGCACCCTCTGAACTAAGTGAGTATATCTCAGCCCAAATCCAACTTGGGTTTTAATGTTAACCACTCATTACAGACAGCAAATCCCCAACAAGCAGACAGAAGTTTTGGTGATGATGGACCTTGGTAGTCAGAGGACATATCTGTCTCAGGATGCGGAGCTCAGAGGATCAGGTGCTATCTCTGGCAAATGGATGAATCTGGAGGCACTCTGTCCCTTTCTCTCTCTGTCAACCTGGGTGGCTCAGTGGAGAAAGCCTTGGCCATTTTCAGCTCATGGTGCTTTGCAGTGGAGACAGATGCAGCCATTTTGAGATCCCAGAACTCTGACCCAGACATGGGTGGAGACAGCAGAGTCAGAGAAACAAAGAATATATTTATATGAAAATGGCTTTCTCTAGGGGCATAGCTTCCCTAGAGGAAAGAGGAGGGTCCCAGATCTACTACATGCCTTACATTGAGAACCAGACCCCAGATCCTAGGGGAGGATAGCCATAATCCACATCCTCTTACACCAGCCTGTGACATGCTGACAGTCACCACATGCTGGGAAGAAAAGCACAGGTTGTGTCAATCCTATAAGACACACTATTAGGGAAACTGGTTACTGAATATTTCCTCCTTTTGTGACCTGAGATTGTTCTTGTCTGGGAAAACCTCAATGGGGTGGTCTCGGGGGTCAGATGCTTAGACAACAGAAAACTAGAACCTACACTAAGAAAAATGAAGTTATTGCCCAGTCAAAGGAACAAACTTACATTTCAACTGAGTTACAGGAATTTAAACAAATAATGCTAAATATATTCAAAAAGTTTAGAGAAGATATGGCAAAAGAGATAAAGGCTATAAAGAAAACACTAGGCATATATAAGGCAGAAATCAAAAGTTCAAAAAATAATTAGCAGAATCTATGGAAATGCAAGACACAACATAAGAGACAAAAGGCACAATGGAAACATACAACAGCAGCTCTAAAGAGGCATAAGAAAATACTCAGGAACTGGAGAACAAAACACATGAAAGCCTACACACAAGAGAACAGATAAAGAAAAAAATGGAAAAATATGAGCAACTTCTCTGGGAACCTAAGGAGAAAACAAAATGCAGGTGTGTACATGTCATTGGTGTCCCAGAAGGAGTAGAGAAGGGAAAAGGGGCAGAAGTAATAATAGAGGAAATAATCAATGAAAATTTCCCATCTCTTTTGAAAGACATAAAATTACAGATCCAAAAAGTGCATTATATTGCAAACAGAATAGGTCTGAATTGGCCTACACCAAGACACTTAAAAATCAGATTATCAAACATCAAAGGCAAAGAGGGAATCCTGAAAGCAGCAAGAGAAAACTGATCCATCACATACAAAGGAAGCTTAATAAGACTATGTGCAGGTCTATCAGCAGAAACCATGGAGGCAAGAAGGAAGTGGTGTAATATATTTAAGATACTGGAGAGAAAAACTGCCAACCAAGAATCCTATGTCCAGCAAAACTGCCCAAATATGAGGGAGAGCTCAAAATATTTCCCAACAAACAATTAGAGGCTTTGTGAACAAGACACCCACCCTACAGGAATACTAAAGAGAGAGCTACAGAGTAATAGGAGAAAACAGGAGTGAGAGGTTTTTAACACAATTATGGAAGATGGTAGCACAGCAATGTAAGTACACTAAACAAAGATAATTATGAATATTGTTGAAAGAGGAAAGTTGGGAGGCTGTGGGACAACAGAAGAAAGGAGGGAAGATAAATACAGACAGTGTAACTTGGTGAAACCTAGAGTGTTCAACAATTGTGATAAAATGTGCAAATATGTTCTTTGACAAGGGGGAACAAGTGAATGTCAACCTTTCAAGATGTTAAAAATGGGGAGGCATTAGGGGAGGGATGCAATCAATGTAAACTAGAGACTGTAATTAACAGAATCATTGTATTATGCTCCCTTTAGTGTAACAAAGGTGATATACCAAGGTAAATGCAGATAAGATGGGGGATTGCAGAGGGGTGTGAGACATTTGACATTGGTGGTGTTGTCTGACTATATCCTACTTTGATCTAAGGTTATTTTTTCTTTTGCTGCTTCCTAGCTGTTATTGGTTTTTTTTTTCTTTTTTCCCTCTTTCTTTTTTCATTTTCTTTTGCCTCTCTACCTTCTTTTAATCTTCCTCCTGCTTTGTGAAAGAAATGTAGATGCCCTTATATAGATAGTGGTGAGGGTGGTGAACACATAAATATATGACTTTACAGGGAAGCATTGATTGTTTACATATGATGGACTGCATGGGGTGTGAACAAAACCATCTTTAAAAAATGGGTTGATGAAACCTTTAGGGCAATAGACTAAGTGAAATAGGCCAGTCATGTAAGGACAAATTTTGCAGGGTCTCACCGATAGGAAGTAATTATAATATGTAAACTCATAAACATGAAATATAAGTTACCAAGGTATAGAATGAGGCTAAAAATGGGTAGTGGTTGCTTAGTATGAGCAGAATGTTTAACTGGGATGAACTTAAATGTTTGGAAATGAACAGAAGTGATGGTAGTGCATTGTGAGAATAACTGGCAGTGCTGAATGTTGTATGGATGAGGTGGAAAGTGGAAGCTCAAAGTCATATATGTCACCAGAAGGAAAGTTGGAGGTCAAAAGACGGGAATATATAAAACTGAATCCTATGGTGGGCAATGTCCATGATTAACTGTACAAATACTAGAAATGTCTTCCATGAACCAGAACAAATGTACAGCAATACAACTAGAAGTGAATAATAGAGGGACATATAGGGAAAATATATATCTATTGCAATCTATATACTACAGTTAATACTATTTCAATATTATTTCATAAACAGTAACAATTTTACTATACCAATACTATGAGTCAACAATGGAGGGGGGTGTTTAGGGATATGAGAGGATTTGAGTTTCCTTTTGTTTTGTGCTTCTATGTCTTTACTTCTTTTCTGGAGTATTGAAAATGTTCTAAAAATTGAACAAAAATTAATTATGATGGTTGCACAGCTGTATGAGAGTACCAGGGATAATTGATTGTACACTTTGGATCTTCATATAATTGTATGGTATGTGAACAATCTCAATAAAAACTAAAATTAGAAAAAATCATACAGTGTACAAATCATTAAAAGGTCAGTATCATCTTTTACTTTTTGGCCCTATTTTCCATGTCCTAACCAGATCAGCTTCATTCATATCTCTAATTGAAGTCTGAAATCTTTTTCAGCTTTTTAAACTATTACTAAATGTGCTAATACTGACATTCATATATGCTGAGCTCTAGCTCTGAGATTCAGGGGTCACACATATACTCAATGTTCATGAGATTGATCAGGTTATACACAAAGAGATCAGCATCTCAGAATTTGGAAATAACCATTACTATTCAGCAATAGATGTGACTGTTGTAGGAGCTTACCATCTAGGGACCATTACAGTAAGCTGTGCTCTAAGTTTCAATTCAGAGTTTACACATTGCAGTTAGTAGATATTGCTGAGGCATGAAATGTTTGCCTTTGTTTCTGGCATACTTTACTAAAAATGCTGTCTAGAGGATCCTTTCACATCAATGCTTGTATCATACCTTCAATCCTTCTAGAATTTGCTCAATATTGGCAACTCAGGCTGACCAAGGAATCTACCTGGAGAGGCCCCAAAGAGGAGAGGGGAAAAGGGAATAGTGCCCCTGAGAGACAACTGGAGTTCTGAGGATTGGGAGAGTGGAGGGAGGTCCAGCTCAACCGACACTCCTCCTTTTGGGAACTCAGACCCCAGGGGCTGGAATTCAGATTCTGGCTTCAGTCAGCCATGGCCCCGACAAGATCAGAGTCACCAGGAGAGCTGAAGTCTCCATACCTCCTTACACTGGTGGGGTAGCTGTGGGCTGGCAATGACCACCTGCTGGACAGGAGAGGAAAAGCACCAATTTTAAAGGCCTCATAGGAGGGTCTCATTCTCAGGAAAGCTCCATACTTCTCCAATGAGACCTGGGCCTCACTAGACTGGGAAAATCTGACTAGGGCCGACTATATCTGAGGAGACCCACTCACAAAAAGGTTATATAGAGGCAGAGCAAGAAAGAGAAAAAAACAAGAGGGGAAAAATTCTGACCAACTAAATAGAAACTAAGTTAGAGGTATAGAATAAGTTGAACTGAATAACAGAGGCCAGAGAACAAAGCCAACCAACAAGAAAACCACTAGGTAAAAGACAGAAAACAACTCCAAAATAAACTAATCAAGAAAATCAGATGCCTAGACAACTTAAGATAACAAGCCATACCAGGAAACATGAAAATATGGACCAGCCAAAGGAACAAACTAATAGCTCAGCTGAGATACAGGAACTGAGGCAACTAATGCTAAATAAATTTGAAGAAATGAAGGAAGATAGAGCAAAAGAGCTGAAGGATATAACGAAGACACTGGCTGGCCATAAAGAAGAATTCATAATCTTAAAAAATGAATAGCAGAACTCATAGGAATGAAGACCAGAATGGA